>NC_090924.1:904883449-905186480 GCF_040938575.1 Ambystoma mexicanum
GAAGGACTTGAGAAAACAAGCACAATCAACTTTACACATTGCATGAATAGATGTAAACAGGAACAGTGAGGTTACCTATAAACCTGTATTGAAAACAAAGGCATTTTTTGGACCATAAAGTGGAATACACAGGCACTAAAGATTCTGTAAACCAGATGAGCGAACTCTAAACATAAGCATACAGAATTAGAACTACACCAGACCCAAGTTGATAAACACATTTCAGCACAAGTTGTGATATTTATATCTGTGTTACATTCATTGTAAAGTTAAACAGACATGGCTGCAGCAAGTATGTCTCCACCTCCACCTTTCCTACCAGACCCCGGGACACCAGATATAAGGTGGGTAGGTGGAAGAGATTATTTGATAATTATTTAATTGCAATAGGAGGGGAAACATTTGCCCCTGCAAGAAAGGAAGCAATACTGCTACATAATCTGGGCACAGAGGGTCATAGTGTCTACAACTACTTGCCAGAACCCCCACAAGAAGGTCAAGGAGACATGGACCAATATAGCGTGGCAGAGAAAAAGTTAGAAATTAATTTTGAAGCCAAGAAGAACACCACTTTTGAGAGGCACACATTTTTCCAAAGGTCACAGGAACCACAGGAGCCGGTGGAGAACTTCATTGCTGCGTTAAGGACTCTAAGTCATACGAGTGATTTTGGCCCACTCACAGACTCACTTATACGTGACCAGTTAGTTTGTTGCACCAATAATACAAAAATACAGGAAAGACTATTGTCTAAATATGTGCCGTTAGAAATGGCAGTAGAAACAGCTAGAAGCATGGAGCAAACTTACAAATATATGTCATCCATGAAAAGTGATAAACAAGAAGGTAAAGTAGCCGCAATGAAGGGGATGAAAAAACTTAACATGAATAAGGAAGTCAAATGTTACAAATGTGGTAGCAACCGTCACATATCCATGAGTGTGTTTTGTCCTGTGAGGAATGTCTCATGTTTGAACTGCAAGAAAAGGGGACACTTCGCAAGGATTTGCCGTGAGTCAGGACATGTGCAGAACCTAGAGTCTGGTGGAAGAGTGCCAGAACAAGAGGAAAGTTTTATAGCGCCGTAAAGTAGTCAAGAAAAGCATGTGTTGAGGTGTTGGAACTTTCATATAAAGGAAATGCGCCAACAGATCTGTTTTTGATCAACGGGAGAGTTGTCATGATGAAAGTGGACAGTTGTTTCCCTTGGACTTTAATGTCGAAAAGAACTTTTGAAGGATGTGTACAGGGAAACGTGAAACAGTTAAAAGAGCATAAAATAGAACCATATGCCTATGGTAATGTGAAGATTGCGGTTTTTGGGAAATTTCACGCATCAATAAATTATAAAGGCAGAAGCTGTGAATCAGACGTTTATGTCACACAAGAGGGTTCATCCCTATTAGGATGAGGCGAACAGCGTAAATTAAGAATCAGAATCCAGGCGAACGCTGAAAATCCAGTTACGGTTGCAGAGGTGAAAGACAAATGGAAACAAGGATTCCCAATGGTATTTAAGGAAGAGTTAGGAATGTTAAAAGGATTTGAACATGAGATACGTCTTAAGGCTGGAGCCATCCCAAAAGTGCACAAAGCGAGACCGGTGCCTCATAATCTCAGTGACAATGTCAAACTGGAGATTGAAGCACTGTTACAGAAGGGAATTATAGAGAGAATTGAGAGTTCAGAGTGGTTGTCACCAGTGGTGGTGGCTGCGAAGTCCAATGGGGAGATAAGGCTTTGTGTAGATTTATGGACCTGAACAGAAACATCTTGATAGACAGACATCCGCTGCCCATAATTGGGGATAAGCTGTCGACATTGAACAATGCTAAGATATTCTCAGTAATAGATCTCTCTTAAGCGTATCACTAAGTCCCATTGAAGGAAGAGTGTCAACATCTGACTGCATTTGTAACCACATTTGGAACTTTCAAGTATTGTAGGATGCCGTTTGGCCTAGCCTCGGCAGCGACAGTGTTCCAAAGGGTGATGGAACTATAATGGAAGGCTTAAACAATATCATGGTGTTCAAAGATGATATGTTAATCTATGCTAACTCAGAAAGTGAACATGACAGAGTTCTGAAACAAGTTTTAAGTAGATTGAATGAGGCGGGTTTGACAGTGCGTAGGAACAAATGCAAAATAGGAGTGGAGCGTGTGGAGTATCTGGGGCATGTGATTAGTAAAGAGGGTGTGAGGACTAAAAGATGTTTCATGGAGGCTGTGAAGAGTGCACCGTTACCAATTGATAAAGACCAGGTGAGATCCTTTTTAGGGTTGGCGGAATACTATCACAAATTTGTGAAGGACTTTGCAATGATATCTACACCCTTAGGATTACTGCTAAAAAAAGGCTCAAAGTTTGTATGGACTCCAGAGTGTGGAGAAGCTTTTGAAGAAAAATAAGGAGGGAGTGAGCAAAGCACCTTCAATTGGGAAGTTTAATCCTAAGGCTAAGAGTGTTCTGGTAGTAGATGCCAGTATTTTGGGTTTGGGTGCGACTTTGGTACAATACGATAAGGAGAACACAGAAAGAGTTATAGCGTTTGCTTCAATGGTGCTAAGGGAATCAGAGTGTAATTACTTAGTTATTGAACGTGAAACTTCACCAATGTTTTGGGCAATCAACCATTTTAAATACTTTTTGTGGGGAAGGAGGTTCATAGTTAGGTCTGACTATAAACCCATGGTATAATTGTTCGACAGTGTAAGGTGGGCCTTGGGGTCTCTCAGGATAAGTAGGTGGGGTTTAGGTCTCCAAGTTTATAATTTTGATGTAAGTTATCTACCTGGAAAAAAAATGTGGTAGCCGATTGCTTATCCAGATTACCAGTAGGAAAGGAACAAGAGACTAAGACTGTAGAAGAAGATGAGTTAGTAGTGGCAGAGGTGAGGGTGCTGTAGGACAGGAAAAGTGGTTACAGGAAGAACATTTGGATACAGACCTAAAATTGATCAAAGAGTGGACAATAAGAGGATGGCCAGATAAGAAGGTGCTGGATAGTAAGTTTGATGTGTGGTGGGAATTCAAAGAGGATTTGAATATTTATGAAGACAAGTTAAGAAGGAGAGGTTGTGTAGTTCCTCCGGAGACACTTAGGACCATTTTAGTTGAACTGACACATCAGGGGCATCCAGGGGAAGGGGCCATGAAGAGAAAATTAAGACAAGGTTACTGGTGGCCAGGTATTGATAAAACGGTAGAGAGGTATGTAAAGGACTGTATGCCGTGTCAGACAAGTGATAAAAGCAAAGTCATTAGAGAAACTCCGATGATTCCCAACACTATACCAGACCAGTCATGGACGAAATTGGCAGTAGATATTATGGGTCCCATTGCAGGTTTAGGTGAGGGTTTAAGATTTCTGTTTGTGGTAGTGGATTATCATTCTAAATGGATAGAATGGGAAGCTGTTAAGGAAGTCACACCCAAGGATTTGATTTTATTTCTTTAAAAGTTTTTCTTAAAGAGGGAGTACCTACTGAATTGGTGTCAGATAACGGGGTACAATTTGTATCGGATGCAATGAAGAGATTCTTAAAGAGTTATGGTATAAAACACACTAGAACTGCATTATATCATCCTAGGGCTAACATCCTTGTAGGGAGAATTAACAGGTATTTGAAAGGGGGATTGCAAATGGCAATGCGATTGAAACAACCATGGATGGAGGTGCTAAACCTGTTAACATTGAACTATGTGACCACGCCACATTCAATTACGGGTGTTTCTCCCTTTGTATCCATTAAAGGGAGAGAACCTGGGACAAAACTTTGCCCAGGATGGCTAGGTATGGCAAAGGTTGTTCAAGTAGACAGAAATCAAATGATGAGACTTATTGCACTAGGACAAGAAAAAAAATAAAGAGCAGTTTGACAGAAGAGAAAGAGTGAAGGATCGAGATTGGAAAATTGGAGATTTGGTCTATGTCAAGAAACCTATGTCTGTAAATAAACGTGTGGAGAGTAGGTTTCTTGGTCCGAAGACGTTAAGTGTGGTGAGGAAGAGTGTAGTTATTTTGGAAGGAGGGGAGGTGTGGTCCAAAGGAAGAATTGTAAGGGCCATTGACGTGAAGGGGGATTGTAGAGTGGAAAAAGACAAACAAGGAGGAAGTAGGAGTGGAAATGGCCTCAAGAGTAGTGAGAGGTTGAGTTGAGGGATCTTACAGACTGGTGGGCATATCACAAAAGATGATAAGGTTGTTGTGGGCGCTCAAAGGTTGAGGTCAAAACCAGCATGGTTAGATAATTATGTATATTAGGAAATAATTTGTGTAAGTTATATCTCTTCAGGTTGCTGTATAAGAACTTCCATTTTAACCAATGCTTATCCTTGCGTTCAAGTTTTCTTTTTGTACGTTTTTATCTTTTCTGGTTGCTGTTTAAGAGCTTCCATTTTAACCAATGTTTATGCTTTCGTTCAAGTTTTCTTTTTTGTTTCTTTGGGGAGGAGGATATGTAGAGAATTGTATGTTGGCTCATGGTCCCGTGGTTGTCACGCATTGTCCTTGTTATTCTTTTAGCTCAGGCGTCGCGTGACAGTCAGGGACCATTGAAGAAAAGAGAGAACAGAGTGCGTCTCCGGGCGGGATCGTTTTAATAAAGGGCTAGTCTTGGTTCACATACCTTGTCTCCAGACTATCCTTTCAGTATGCCACTCCACAATTCAAACATTCATTTCGCAATCTATCACCTCACCAACTTTTGAAATTCCTCTGAATTATGAGACGGTCTGGATCATGGTTTTCTTCCTAACTCACATTCTATACATCCCACATGGTTAATATTCACAGGGAATTTACTGGATTTTTGTGCCCTTTAATAGGAGTCCTGGATTAGCTCACTGGGATACACAATTCTCTTTTTATTCAAGAAAAGGGGGCCCAATGTTAATCAATAGCAATGCATATCTATGGAAGGTCGTAGTTTCATATCACCAAAAAAGCCCCTCATGCATTTCATTTCTCCCCATTCACATGTGACCTGAACATTTGTTTAGCCACCAGTTGCTACACAGTGCTTGAAGACACATTAAGGCTCTCAGATGCCATTTATTGGGGTCGAGACAGCCCTAAAAGGTCATTTCTGTTGGCCGGCTTATCTGCAACCTCCACAATTCTGATGTAATTCTTTATATTTCTTTGTTTTATAAACTGATAACCATGCCTGTTTTCCTAGTGGGTCTCAGCAAAGGTCTGGAGGTCACACTTCCATATACACAGAAGTTCAGTAGGGGAATAAGCATCCAGTTACGTGCATAATTCTGAGAAAGATAGCGTTTGAATCAAAAAGATGTGTTTTAACATGTAACATTTGGTATTTCACCTGGGCCTGTTCTTTCTTGAATACAATGTTTTAACAGATATAAGTTCACTTTGGGTATTATTTACACAAAGGCCATAGTTAACATAGGAAACTATTGTTCACTTCTACAACAAGTAGGCCTTTCCATTTAAATGGCAGTTCATTTGTGGAAAGTGTCTTTCTTTGTATCAAATGAAATATGTCACTTGGCTTCACTTTTTGAATGTAAGGCACAATTCTTCCTTTTTATTTTTCAAATGCACGGCATTTCAATGCATCTTTTCCCATGTGTACTGCTGCAGTTTTGAATCTGTCAAAATATACATGTTCCCAGTTTACACAAAGTCAGCATCTGCAGCACCAAATGCCTTTTTGGAATCCATTGGACACAGTTAGCAAGATTACAATTCTGAGGCACACGCTCCTTCAGCTGAGTGCCTTCCCATTTTGACACAGTTGAGGGAAGCTCATTTTTGTTCACTCACTTGGCCTCAGTTGGAAAAGAAGAATTTTGGACTGGCCTGCATATTCCAATAGGTATCAACATCACCTAGCTTCATTCTAATAATGGGGCCTTGCATGGACTCTCAATCTCTGTCACCCTGGGGCTGTATTTTCACCCCACAAGGCTTCAGGGACAACACTTTTCAGGAAGCCACATTTTATTGCAGTTGTAAACACTAGGATGTCAGCCTTCAAATTCTTTATGGCAGCCAGCAAAAGGGTTTGCCTCTGGCCTAGAAAGACTTTTTAATGAAAACAAAGTGGCTTTTCCTTTCAAATGTCTGCTGGTATTTTGCATGCAAAACATAATTAACATTACCTTTTGTCAACAAGCACCATATCTTTTCCCTGACATTTTTCTGTTAGCAATGGAACATTTTCATATTTAAACTGCAAATCTGTTTTGTGTCAGTGTTGAAAATCCAGTTTTTCGTGTAAAGGGGACCTTTGATTTTCCTTCTTGCTTTGTGAATTATAATGCTGCTTTTCCTTGGGTAAAGACAGGTAAGCCTTTTTCACATGGCCCTTCAGTTTTCATTGGCAATCGCAGATGCAAAGCTGTTTTTTTGTGTCAATATTGAAAAATCCTGCTTTTCATGTGGAGGAACCTTTGGTTTGGGGCCTTTGAATGCTCCCCACATTGTAATTGTAATTATTTATAACGCGCTTAATACGCAGAGGTTTCTAAACGTGGACCCTGGGATCGAACCTGTGTTGATCTGCGTGGGTCTTGATTCCAAGGGAAGTGCGTTGCCCCAGAGCTATCCTCCCGAGTACTCACACACATATGATTTCAAAGACATCAGCAAGATCCTTACCCACAATTGCTGTAATAGGGGCCATCAGTGCTAAGCCCACATACAGGGCAAGCAACAACAAGATTTGTGAGCTAACACCCTTGATGGCATTGTATAAGATAACAAAGACAATACTCAAGAGGAGAGTAATATCACCTGAAATGTCAGCGAAACCCACAGACCCTGATGATCAAACAGTGACCTAGAAAGGCTATTATAACAGCAAAGGGAGGATAACTTAATTCATAAGACTCCTGACTAGTAGGAATGGTGATTACAGAATAGTGAGGAAAACATAGGCATTCACACAGGAGCTGGCTACAACAGCACACCTAATAATCAATAGGGAGCTGTGATGCTGGAAATGCATCAGAGGGACAGGGCCTCCGAATTCTTGTCCTTTATGGCTTAGTCATGTGTGTTCTGTCTTATTTTCCACGCAGGAGTTCATGTGGGACTCCTGGCGGTGCGGCTCTTCCTCTTTTTGGTTTGATGTACAGACCCTTGGGATACCATTATGATACCAATGGTTGGGGGTATGACCCTGTACTCCTAGTGTATGTTTTTGGGCACCTGTGTGTGGCCCATAGAGCAGGGTACGGGCTGGTGGCAGCTCTGTGCAGAATTGACAAGTGCCCTGAGTGTCCCGCATTTTGGGATGCCCAGAACCTGTCATTGGAATCAGTGGATTCCCGATAGGAAACAAGATGGCCCCCATGGCCTCTTGCTTTCTATTGCCCGTTATCTTACTTTTCTGGAAATCCCGGGAAGCCCTGACTCTATCCCTTCCCCCTTACTGGCTGTTGGTTGGAAGTTCCATATGTGGTATTGTGGGGAAGTCCAGGCCAGACTGGCTGGAGCCTTCCCAGTGACTGTATGTTGTGGGTACACCCTGTGGGTGAGACCTGGGTGAATGGAGTGGATGACCAATATGCACCTCTTGTTTTGGGCGTCTAGTTTCGGATATGTGACAAAAAGACTGAGACAGCCCTGCCCGAAACTGGTATGAATGCAGTGTGTAGTGCTGAATGGTTGGGTACTTGCCCCGATGAACATTCCTTGTTGTGAGTGTCTGAGCGGGAGGAGAATGGCCTGAATGCATTGTATGCCTGACTGCTGAATGCCCTTCTGCGTGATTGGTTGCCTGAGTGTGACCCAGCAGAATGAATGACAGACAGAACAGTATATCTGGGGGCTTCTCACTGCTAGGAATCGTTCAGAAGCTGAAGTTCAAACTGATGCTTAACTTTGAAGCCCAATGGAAGAAGAGGAACTGCTGCTGCTGTCCTTCGCTAATCTGAAAGCTGTTGTGCCTTCAAGGAACTGATCCAAGAGAGGACCTTGCTAGGAAACCTCTTCTCGAGCTACGAGGGACCATCGTGCACCAGCTGATCTTTTCCAAAGCTCCCTGGTAGACAGACCTACGAAAGGCTGCCGACCGGAGAAGGGGATCGCTGAGGAGAACGAGGAGAAGCACCGGACAGCCGTCCACCGTTGCCAACCAGAGCCGCAGTGCTCCCTTTGCCTAAGAACATTTTGATCCGAGGATCCCTTGTTCATCACCGTTGACCGCTTTCGTCCTGCCGGAGAAAGTCAAGGCCGCCAATGACCGAGGAGAATCCGCAGGTGGGTTTCCCGCCACTCGAAGACCTCAGAGAGGCCGACGAAGCTACTGAAGCCAGCCATGGTCACGTCCCGTTTGCCAACGACCCAACGCTCTTGCTGGGCCAAAGTTCGTCATTGACTCTTTGCGGCAACGAACACTCATCGTCGAGGTGCACCGCACGCCTCAGCTTGCAGGACGTTTTCTACCAATTGTCAACGACCACTGCAAGAACCGAAGCTGGTGCCGCAACGACAGTGTTCACCCTTTTTCCTTGTGGGATCTCGATGATCTGTGGCTCCTGCCTTAAAGGGAGCCGCTCAAGAAGGATCCGTCACCGACCCGACGGCCATCTCTGCTATTCCAGGTACATTGGGATTGTAGAACTATTTAGTGGGAAATAAGACTCTTGTGAACAATATATGGACTGTGCTTGTACGATATATCTTTATTTACAGGTTGTCACGGTGGGGGGATCCTCATACAGAACCGTGCCTGGTGGTAGGGGCTCAGTATTCTGCCTATTGTTCCAACCAACTGCATTCCTCCTATGTCTATGGTTGGTTCTCTTTATTACTTGATTTTTGTGACATTTAAACTAAGTCCAGCTGATGCACTTTAATGAAATCTGATAGTAATTGTGGTACCATGTAGAACTGTGTACGTGTTTGCCATTGTAGATTAACTGAGCACATGTGAGTTATTGTGATTGTGTACATAACCTTGAACCTTAATTATATAAAGACTGTGTTTTCACTAATACAGTGTGCGGACATTCCTTTGTGGGTATTGGGGGACTACACTGTACTTAAGAACCAGCCTGCATCCTTGATTGCTCGCCATGATACCATTAATACAGAATCTTGGCTGGGGTCCTCTGTGCCTCTCCCCTGCCAAATAGAGAGCAGAAGTACAGACACCTCCTCCAGTCTTTACAGGAACAAAGGGAGAAGTGAAAGGAAAACCTGGAACAGACTCCCAGAGAAAGTAAACGAACAGGAAAAACTAAATTGCAAGGGCAAAACCTCCCTCCTCCCCACAAAGGTAAGGAAAAGCACAATGCTAAATCTATAAAGGAGGAGTGGATAAACAATCAAGGTTTCACAGCAGAACAGTCAAAGTCATGAAGAACACAAAGAAACTGGGCTGCACAGAAAAAGGAAAGCACTGGGAAATTCTGACGGCAAAACAGAGCAAGACAGAAAAGGGAATCCAGGAAGCAGGAATTACTAATAAGCACATCAAATTTGAAATCCAGGGAAAAGGGAAGAAGAAAATAGAAACTAGGAACGAGACACTAAGCTAAGCTCCAGGAACAAGGGACTTGTCACAAACAGGAACACTGCATCAATGATCAGCACAGGACTGAAGCAAACTCAAGCTTCTATAGCTGGCTAACGAGCACACGCCTCAGCTGTGCTGCCTACTGTACGTAAAATAAAAGGATTTCCTATATAGGAAACCTGCATCCCCTGCACACTTTCTATAAGGCCTAAGCCTAAACGTGAATTTATGTAAGTTGGTCCTATGTTGCAGACTTCAGAATGGAGGCCACTAACCAGACCTTCATCTTTTTTTTTTTTTATAAACAATACTTATAGTAAGATTTGACCAGTTTGTGACCTTATATAGACAAGGTAATTTCAAAACATAGCACATATATCATTTGACAACTTCTGAATCAGGTTAAAAAACAAATATTTTTTTATTTTATATTTGATGTGGCTGGCCCAACGCGTTTCAAGTTAGTATCACTCTTCATCAGGGGCATAAATTCTGGTTCATACACATTTGAGGAAAAAACATTTGAATATACATTAGATTTTACATTAGACGTCTCCACTTGTGTCTTTTCAACTCACCTATAGACATTTTCAGCAAAAGGAAAATAGTTCATCATTTTCAAAACTAAACAAATCACATAAGGATGGCCCGTAACCGTTATTATTTTAAACAACTCTTTTAGCTCATGTTGCCAAATGGGTACACTCAAGAAATTAGAGGCACGGGAAATATATAGTTATATGCTGAACACATTTAAGATTTCTCATGATTCCTGATCATGTCTGTCGGTCAAAGGGCATAAGTAAAGAATGGATGGTGTCCATCGTCATCCAAACACTAGTGATGGATATTTGATGCTTACCTATGTGGTATAAATCATATTCTTCTCCTAGGAATCTTCTGGATTATAGATATCTGTGTCCTGTACAAGTATACATGGAACCTGTAGAGGCGAGTTTTATATTAATATACTATTTCTAGTATGTTTTTGCTGGTAAATCCATATTAAATACAAAATGCAGGTTAAAACTTACCAAATGAATTTGGCCTCAGCATACCCATCTTTTAATAATGCAGCTATGGTGGTTCAATTCTTAAGTGTCCGAACCCTGTGATGGAGGATTGGTGTCATGGAGGACTGCTGTTAACTTCTGTATAGATTAGCAGCTAATGCTTGGTCCTAAGAAACAAAGGGTAATGAATATCTGTACCTTAATCCCAATTGTGTGTTAAAGAAAAATGATGTGCAACTAACTTACTTGTTTTTTTTTTTGTGGTATATGTGCAAGTCCCAGTGATTACTTGGTAGAAGAATTTCAGCTAGATAGATCAGCATCTGGTCCTAAATTGGAAGAGGCCATCAGTTCCTGTAGTGTTGAAAAATAGGGAAGGTAAGTATCTGGATATTAAAGAAATCTAAAAGATAAACTCACCTCCCTATTTGCTTACTTGTCTCGTTTCTTTCTATGTAGGAGCCATGGAGAAGCTTCTCTGGACGTCCGTGATGGAGGATGCAGGATGCGCGTCTGCCATTTTGGACAATGGGGCTTGATTGTATATGTTTTCTTGCTGGTGATGTCATCCGCGCAGGCGCAAAATGACGTCACCCCTCACTCAAAAAGGCGGAATGTGCAGGGAGTAATGTAGTGACGTGATGACGTCAGAGAAGTCATGTTTATGTTTTATTTATTAGAACAAGGGTTTTATTACGCATGCGCGAAACGGGACGAAAATCCGTTCATTACGCAAGAAGGTGATCATGTACTATTGTATTAGATCGGGATGTGGATCAATAGATATTTATTAAAAAGAGGGGCAAAAAGGTGTTGCCTACTCAGAGCCTGGATAAAGTAAATAGAGTTCGAATGTAAGGTATATAGGGGAAGTCATATCGCACTACAGTAGTTGGTGGAAAGAAATCAAGTGATTTCAATAAGGAGGAGGAGGATGGGAAATGTATATACACGTTCAACAAAAAACTGGTAACCCTATTAATGGACAAAAACAGATGTGTTATGTCCATAAACTGTGTTTTCATAAGAATGAAAAAAGATGTAAAAATTGCATTAAGAGAAGTTAATGCATGGGGGTAGAATGTATGTATATATACAGAATACAAACTAGTAACCCTATTTACAGACCAACACTGATTATATAGTGTCTAAGCATTTATGTAAAGATAGCTGCTTTATATAACAAGAAAGCGGTTATATCAGCATTCTTTACATTTTCTCAACAAAGTAGTATCTATTCCCCTGATAATGTTTAACACTGGCCCCAGATACGGGGTGTACAATCTTGTATAGAACCTGTTCACAACTTCTTACGGGTGTGAATACTTGATGGCAGAATCATATATATCATGCGTTCTGAGGTCTGATCACTTATACCCCAACCTTAAACATCTTAAAACATTTAATGGTTCATCAATGGATGACAAAAAGCGGTTTTATCAGCATTTAGTTAACATAGTAGCATACGTCTAAGTGATAAATCGTGTTTCACACTGTCCCCAGATACGGGGTGTACGATCTTGTATAAGGCCTGTCACAGCTTCTTACAGATTAGGATACTCGAATGACTGAATGATATTTGTCATACGTTTTGAGGCCTACTCACGTGTACCCCAACCAAAAACATATTTAATCATTTGTTCCCAAGTAACGAGTCCAGTGTCTAATGGTTCCTCATAAAATCACCCTTTTGGTTCCGAAAAAGGATAGTGCATTATCATGATGTTGTTTATTATGGAGTGATACGAAGGCTGAGCACTTCTCCCCTGCACCTCAAGGACTTTAACCTTAATACTAAGTGTATTTACAGATTCTGAAAGCAACTAAAAACCTATTTGTGAATAGGTGTGCTTGGTGCTTCTTTTCTTATTCCTGCTAGCCACAGGTGCTGCTTATCCTCCACCCAACTTTGTACTGCAAGGGTAGAGATGAAGCAGTGGGCCAGGCTTTCTGCGAAGCATAGTCTTTTGATTAAAGTAGCATACTAGCTGCCAAAAACTTGGAATGGATACAGAAGGGAAGTGACATGGAAAATAAGGATTTAGCGCTCTAAATTCACCACAGCACTGTCGCATAAGGTTCAGAAAGAAAGTGCAGTAAGGAATAAACCCCAAATAAGGCACCCAAGTGGCGAGAACGGGAGCAAAGGGATTGAATTGTGACAATAGTGTCGCTTCCTCTCTAATAATAGAGAACATTGATATATTGAACACATGCTTTCTAACAGTAACACTACTTGAAAACCATGTCCCTCTTCCTAGCGCTCTCTGTATGGATAAGGACACATTCCTGGGAGCTTCTAATCTTCATCCACTATCTATGCTATGGTGTGTGTAGCGTTGTCCTTACTTCCAATTGCTCTCCTGTATCCATGCTTTAGCACATTTCATTCTGTGAGGCAGCAGGGTCGGACTGGGACAAGAAATAGGCCTGGTCACCCAAAAAAAAGTGGCCCACCCCTCGCCTCTTGACCTCTGATGACATCACCAGAAGTGATGTCATTTGACCCCACCCCAAAGTGACATCCTGGGACCCTATGAAACATGACCTTTCACCCCTTGACAAAACAGGAAGTGGCATCAAATAGCATTGTACCTAAGTACACTACATTACTGTGAATACAAGCAGACGTCCAAGCCCAAATGATAATGTTATTCTATAGCACTTACGCTTAAGCTTTTTTCTATAGAACAAATATACCTGGTTTGGTACTCATTTATCGACCTAAGAAGGATGAAATGCTTTTTTTTCCCTTCCAAACCGGCCCAGGCATGGCCAGAAACCGACCCCCACCCCCCAGGGACGACCCTGTGAGGCAGCTAATTTGAGTTGTCTGTCTAATCTGGATATTGTGCGCCTTTTTCATATGATCTATGTCCTGCATTTGTATTATGGACAATATACTTTCCTTGTGGCTGCTATTGATGAAAAGTGTCCTAGCTAGAACTCAAGCACCCTTGTCGGGGACTGCTAATTTTGCCCTTGAAATGTTACTTGTTTATCATTCCGATTACAGCAACAATGAAGATGATAGGGAGCACCCATGCTTAGTTTGATCACTGCTAGGCAGCATATTAATTATGTGGTGAGATTGCAACAAGGGGGCGTGGCTAGATATTCTGGATCCCTCGATTCCTTTGGTTCGGTGGAGGGGGTGCTTAAGATGGCCTTGATTTTGAGTCGGAGTGCAGCTCGGGGTAGCACACAGAAGGATTCAGACAGACTCAAGACTGTTCAAGATGCGCGTTCAGTGTGTGTTACAAAAACGCGCAAGCATTAATCGTAGGGAAGGGAGGGAAGGGGTGAACATGAAAAATAGTCAAAGCCGTGAGGTGCTAAACAGAAGAAATAAGGGGAATAAGGGGAACCTGGTCCTGAAACCGTGGGTCTCAATATGACACCATGCGCTGAACAACAACCGCACCCCCCGTCCCGTCTTCACGGTAGTGAGGAGAAAAGCAGGACACACATTCAAAAAGGCCTAGAAAAAAAATGGTGGTAACACCGGCAAGACAAATGTACAGCGGGAAGACCATCAAATGATGCGTGTATGTGTATTACATGTAGTGGCAACCTAGTTTTGGAGCCTGGCTGACAACGCGTTTTTCATTGGATGCGTCCCATTGAAAAATGGTTTGTGAATCAGGCCCTTAGAGGGAAGTGAAAACAGGCAATTAAACCGTGTTCCGAATTTACAAATGCAAAACAAAACATGTTTCTTTTGGGGGGGAAAATGAAAAAGCTAAGAGGGCCTGCTTTACAACGCGATTGTTAATGGGAGTTTCCCATTGAAAACGCCTTTTTAAATCAGGCTCAGAGAATGTATTTCTTGGTGTCGCTTGTCTTATGCATCAATTGTTTTCTTATTCAGAATGAGTTCACCGACAATTGCAGTGCACTGTTTTTAGTTTTAATACAGGCTATATGAAGCCAGCACGGGAGAATAAAAAAGGGTTACATATGGCGGGTCAAACGTTTTCTCAAAACGTTTCCCCAATTACTTTATGCGTGCATGTGTTCAGTTGGACCAGAAGAAAATAACCAGGGGAAACTGCGGCATTCTTACAACAGAGCCAACACGCACGCACTCCTGCTGCAAACATTGGCGCGGGCAAGGCAGCTAGCTCCGGGGGTCAATGCGTGTGCTGGATAGATCTGCAGCCCAGCAATGAGCAAGTGGCGAAACTCTAGCAGCTGCCCTTGCAGGTTCATTCTACTGGAACGCTAAGATTAGTTCAAGTGAGATGTACATTATCAAATGGAATTTAAAGTGTTTCAAGAATCTGGCAACATTTTGTAATGAAATGAAATGGCCACGCGCATTTAAAAACCATATAATTTTGGGCCACTAAAGCAATAATGCCTTCAGAAATAGCAATCTTAAAGCACAGGTTAGTCGTGTAAATCGCCCATAGCCCCTGCCAGCTCCCTACCCTCTCTCTCTTTCAGCCCTCGCTTTCTCTCTTCCTCTCTCGTACCGCTTTTTTAAATGTCTTTCTTTATTCAGTTAGGATGTTACACTTTTCAGTTAATCTTCAACTACAAAAATGCACACATTCAAACGGGCACGTGTTCTCAATAAAGTGTGGATGAAGTCAGCCATCGTGGGCGTGCGTGGACCTTAAACCACGGTGCAAGTGGTCCGAACCCTAGCACTGCCTGGGGAGCAACTCCATTTTTAGAAGTTCCTTTGACTTGTCAGCTACAGTGCGGGTTGGTCGCGTGTCGGTCGCAGGTGATTCCGTAGGACTTGTTCTCATGGGGTGCGACAGAGCCATGGGCGGATTCATTTGGCAAAAACTCGCATCCCTTCATCTTGCTCAATCTACCAGGCATACGTCATGTTTGCAAAGTTCCTTGTTCTTTCCCAACCTCTCATGTCTGCTAATTTCTCGCAATGTAGCCCAAGCTTCTGGAAGTATTCTCGTTCATTCTCTTGCACCTCGGCCACACACCGTTTTATCCCGAACCGCCGGTGGGTCATTTCGCTAGTCCGTCTGTTGTGTTTTACATGGGATAGAACGAGGCGGGTGCTTTCAGGGTTTAGGACCAGGTTGATGGTTAAACCCCCCTCGCTAAACCTTAATTGTGTATTTAATTCAGTGCGAGTTTTACTCGGGGTTTTTCTCCAATTTTACTTTCAATGTAAGTATCCCGAAAAGGCTGGTTACGCGTGACCACGGTGACCCGCTCCAACCCCTTCCCCCTTGCAATGATTCCCCACTCAGTGGGGAGTGGTGTTTAGTTGTTGCTCGTGTTTATGTGGCACCAACATGACCCCAAGGCCGATTTAGGGATGAAAGGGAGAAACAATGACTGTTATAAATGTTGGGTAACACTTGCCCCCGTAGTCTGAATTGTTGCCGCAGTCGCAAGCGTGTTTTATATAAACGCAGGCCACACCCAGGAAGTGTATGCGTGTTACAAGTCGAATATAACACGAACACCGACTTCGTGTTTCGCTTCTCAACTGTTCGCTACAAAAAAGCATAAGGTCTCTGCTGCGCCCCAAAGACCTATGGGTGCTCACCCCCTCAAATCCAATCCACATTCTGTTATTAGTTGCTGTAGCACCTCATCACCGCGTGGGCCATTGATGCCCAAGCCGAGATGTGTGTGCTATGCACCCAGGACACTATGAACGAGGAGCGGAGCCTTGAGTACGTGTGACTCCTTTTATTTAGAACTATGTAGCTCCCTAACCATGGCGCCCTCGATGCGCTCTGCAGCAGGCCCGCGCAAGGGCCACGGGCTACATGGCAGGCGCCGATGCCACAACGTGCTGCGGCAGCGCCCGCCCCTCGCCCGCTGCCCCCTCTCCACGCCCCTTCTGCAGTACTTTGTAAAACAGCTTTTTGAAAAAGAAACGGCAAACACTTGCAGTTGCCTACAGTCTTATACTTGCATTCTAATGTTAGCTTTTCCCTTTTCCGCCTTATCCAGCTTTGCCATGTCTGTAACAATATAACGGAACCTATAGGAAATAATTATTAATTACTCCTATTAGCGAGAAAAACGTGAAACCGTATTGGACCAACTTGGAAGTACATCCCTTTCTTTCCGTTTTGTGCGTTGTACCAGAAACACGTTACGAGAACGCTCAGAAACGGTCCTTTATTAGGCTAACTCATATTGCTGCTTGCTTGCTTCCAAGACCACATGGGTTCCTTCCTCGGGCAGTATGTTCGTCAGTACTTGGGCGCAAACAACTATTTTGACAGAATAAGTAGATCTTTTGACATTGCACCTTTGAGCAGACTGCCCGACACCAGGGTCTGCAGTCTACCAGGGGGAGCAGCTTATCGTACAACACCGGTTCTAGCTCTTTCTATAGAAGTGGGCTTGTTCGAACGCAGCGGCCATCATGTGCATCCTTATCAGACGTCAACGTACGTGTAGGTCTAACATCATGTTAAAAGGGACTACTTCCATGTGCTACGTTTTGTTCAGTTAGCACTCATGAAAGTCCAATATGGCGTAATTACTGGTGAGACTCGAGTCCCGAGGAGCACAATCCCAACCAGCAAGAAAGTCCTTTTTTCTTTTGCCCGTATGTCCGCAGTTTATAAATCAAGCGTGCGAAATGGGATTGTTTTATCTGAATACCCAAAATTATGCCTTAGATTGTTCGGCACTTCCACCGAGTACCACGCGGGGTTTATTGTCAGCACTGCTGTTTTTCGTAGCTACCCGTGCGCTGACAGATTAGACGCAATATATGCTTAAACGTTGTTGGCATAGTTCACCTTGTGTTCAGTGAATAAGAAACCTCCGACAACGCCATATCACTGCAGGCGCGTATTTGTTGACCTGCTCTTATCTGTTCCTCAACACCGTCAGAGAATTAAAACGTCTCATACAACCTTGTTCTTCCTCCATAACATTGTAGTTTCCTTGCTCTACGCACGGAAGTAGGTGTATTTCAAAGGTTGGAACTGGGAACGGAGTAGACACTCGAGAATTATTTCTGGTTCCTACAAAACTGAATACTTCAGTTGGATGCATAGATTTTTTTTCCATAATGCGCAGTGCGAAATTAGTCACTGTTGTTTTTTTGAGTGACGTCGGGTGTGATTTGACTAGCGCTGGTGGTGTCAGACAAAGAGAATTGGTGCCCTCTACAAATGGGCAAGCAGCGTTCACCAACGCGCACCTCGTATTTCATGCAGGCTCCTTCCACAGCGCCTCTGCTGAGACTGCTGACACCGATTCCCACCCCACCTACCGGCTGGGTCAAGTGTAAGGCATAATTCCCTCGCTGTGAGGAGCAGCGCTGTCATGGCATCCCAGTACTCGAGACAGATTGGACAGCATAACCATTTCACTGTGAAGAAATTCATGTTGCACTCTGGGTATGCACCATTACTGCAATGCCCTTTCCAAAGCAGTAAGGATGTGACCATGTATGGCGGGGAAGATCTGAAGACCACAATTCTCCATTCGAAGGCTTTGAGCAGAATCTATGTCGAAGTGCGTCACGAATTATTGCTTCTTCGTCCCAAAATCCCAAATGTCCCTTTCCCTCTCACTACTCAAGAGGTTGAGTGACAGAGTGCAGTGAGCGGCAATAGACATATAAGTTAGTTTTCTGCAGACTGTCTTCGGTTCGACAGCATCAACATTTAAATGCAATGACAGTTCAAACATAGCGGCCACATTGAGTGATTGTTACGCCAGACTTCGAGTTCAAGAAAGGCAATGGCGTCCCTCACTGCGAGAAGCAGTGCCCGTTTGTACTTAATTCAATTTGGAGCACCATGGTTATCCGTTTAAACAAAGTTAAGGTTGGGGCCTGCAGCAATTCAAAACGGAGTAACATGTATCGTTAAAGAAAAGATGGGTCGGCGCGTGGTTATGCTGCCGTAACCTGTTAAAATGACACTTGTGACATGCTATACAATACCTTGTCACGTCCAAATGTGGGATCTTATAGTTAACAACGCGGGTGTTCCCGAATTCCGTATTACTTTTGTGGAAGCGTTTCATTTACCATAGAACCAAGTGATGTAGAAAGGAACTTGAACTTTCCTAAAACGGGCACAGTGTTCTTTTAGTGGAGTCGGTTTATGACGCTAACAGCAATTGAGAAGAGTTTTCTATGTTAAATGAAAGAGCTTGTGGGACTTGGAGCGGGTGGCGCGCGGGGGTGGGGTAGGCTGAAGTCACAATTCTCACAAGCGGTTTCCGCTCAAATTCAGCTACGACTAAAAAGGGCGTATGTACTCGTGCACATCCCAGTTTGGAAAAACGAAGAGTTTACGATAGGCCGGGAGAGCTGGGCTAGAATCAGTGTTACCTCTGAAAGGCCATAAGGGGTGCAGAATATACACCAAGTGTCAAACGAAGTCTGACACTTGCCCGGGTATGCCCGCCTCCTATATAGGGTCGGACTGGGGCATACAATTGTCTCGGGCATCAATTAAAAAGAGGCTCACATTTGCAAATGGTAGTTAATTCCTTTTGTGACATACTGTTTGAAAAGTACACAAGGGGGGAGGTGTTTGATAAAATGTGATGCAAATCGTGCATTTAAAAGAATATGTATTCAGTAACACTGGTCAATACTACTAGCCACTGTTTATCAAACTGACCCACATGTGACAAAAGTGACCCACTTTGACCCAAACACAGTCCCACACTAGGATTTTTGGTTCAGGCATTACCCTATCGCCCCATAGACCAGTCTGAGCCTGCTCCTATAGCCCTAAGAGAGACCTGCCTGTAGTGAAGTCTCCAAATTGAGGCACAGAAAATTATTTGTCACGTGTGAAGAAAACATTCAATCTCTTGATTCGTCAAAGGGATGCAGGAAGTTGTTTTGGGCAAGAGATTCGTACAGGTCAGATGAGTATTTTCCTACCCAACGATACCATACATACCACTGTTCCCCCTTCATGTTTAACACGCCTCTAGTCAGTAATAGCACTTAACATGATGGCACGTATAGGCCTGCGCCCTTCATGTGTAAAATGAAACTACATATCCCAGAATGCACAGTTACGGTGCTGAAAAGCAAGAGCAGCTCATGGTGTGAAGCATGTGAACACTTTGCTTTTATGCAATGATCTATTTGCGCGCGGGGAGGGAGGTGTGGTGGTGGTTGAGCGCTATTATTGTTCTTTTCACAACACACAGTGTCTGTTCTTCTGCATACTTGCCAACCCTACAGATTTAGGCAGTAGGCTACTGCTTTTTAAGCAGTCCTACCGCCTACAGATGTGTGTGACAGGTCCTATTGCTTTTTACAGTGGCAGGTAATTTATGTGACTCTAAGGCAGGCTGCAGGACAAAGCATGCAATACATTAATTTGTCTGTGCAGTGGGCTAGTAGGTGATTACTTTGATTGAGCTCAGACCAATCCACTGACCTGGCAGCTAGGTGACTCTGTCCTGCTCTTTTGCCCGGACAACCCCTAGGTGAACCACCATTGAAGGCAAGTGGCAGAGTTTAACACCATCACACAGCATCTGCCTATCAGATTGAGGGGGTATCGGTCTCCATGTCATTCATTGTTCAACTAGCATTGCAGGAATACATATGTTTTGTCCAGGCTGCTGCTACAAAGCAGTGGCAAACGTTGCCTACCAGCTCTGTGTGATTACCTTCTGTGTAATTGAAATTGGTGTTAACTTACCGTTCTGAATTATACATTGTTAACATGTGAACAGCTTTCCATGTTGTGCTGTTTGATGGGTTGTGTGTTTTAGAATGCTTCAATGCTGCCAACAATGTATGCTTTGTAGTGATGTAATTTTTATGCAAATTATTATTTTTGAAACTTGAAAATGCCTACATCTTTTTGGTCACAGAATGTTGGCAAGTATGCTTCTGTAGAAAGCCAGAACCCTCGGTAAACTAGTAGCAGAGGAGACGCAGGCGCGGGTGGTATGGTGGTGGACCGCGCCGTTGGAATAAGGAGAAGGGAAATCCACACGCTGTTGTGTGGGAGGCCGCTAGCAGCTAGTCTGCCTGCGCGGCTTGGCGGAGAGCTGCTGTGCGTGCAGGGACTGGGGGCGGTGGGAAGCCGCTGAATGGTGTGAACGACGAAGAGGGCCCAGAGGAACGTGGGGAGGCGGCCGGAGGGAGAAGCGCCGCCGTTGCAGTCGTGTCAGCTGAGGCGTCACGTGCTGCGTGTCGAAGGTCAGCCTGCTCACAATGGAGCTCGCAGAAGCAACGAGCCGCGGCTTGCAGCTTCTGGCCGATCCCGGTCGCTTCGACATGAAATCCTTCGCTATTGTCCTGGAAGAGGCGCTGCGGGGCCTCTCCGGGGGCTACCAGGAGGACGCCGCGGCCCTGGGTAAGCTACGGTACGGGGAGGAAGCGGGTCCACGCGGCTTGACGTTCTTGGTACAGTCTTGTCTGGCGAGCCGCTGTCAGCCCAAGGGAGTGCCGCAGCCAGACCGAACCGCTGTAATGGCGTCTGTCAGCCCAGGCGCTGACCGATTGAACTACGCCGCCCCGAGCAGCTGCATTTCCGCGCTTCCCTAACACCCGCCCCTCCCCCTGCTTGCTGTGTGCACAGGCTAGGGACAGCATGCTCTGGAGGGAGGGGGAGGAGAGAGAGAGTCAAAACCGAAGAACCTCTCCAACCCCGTTCTTGCGCAGCCAGCAGGTTTATAGAACACAATGCAACCAAACAGCTGCGAATGCTAGGTCCCCACTAAATAATCATCGATATCTACTTAGCTACAGAAAAATGCAGGGGCCAAGTCCTATACATTAAAGTGGGGGGACTCGTCAACAAACGCAATGGTATGTGCCCAGAAATTAGCATATGAAGGTGAAATATTCACATTTAATTAAAATGGCTTTGCATAACCACGTAGATTGCACAGGACGAATGGCATTTGCCTCTCAAAATCAACACACACACAAAACCAAGACGGGGTACTTTCTTCTAGCAGTGGTTTTTGAAAACGTTAAAAGGTGTGCATGTTTAAAACTCCAAGAACCAATACAAATTTGTTCCCTGGAACTTGCACCCCCCTGAAAAAAGTGGGTGGCCTCTGTCCACCAGCGTGTACCCTCGACTTGAACCTTGGAAGGACATACACCATCAGTTTGCCAGAGACTTCAAATCACATTTCACCTGGAGTGTAGTCTGGGTCGGTTTATATAATCTGTCATAAATGCTGGTCCATCAGTCATTATTTCCGCAGCAACGGCAGCAGAAAAATAGCCCTTCCAACGGGGTCCAGGATTGGCGGGCTAGCAGTAGTGCTTCCTACAAAGATCTGCAAGCTGTACTCCCTCTCATGCACCACGAGTAGTGGGGTTGCCATGTAACAAGTTTTCATGTATGCACCTCACTGGTCCCATATGTTAGCCTCCACTTACCCCCTGTTTTTTTGCTTGTAAAGTGCGGCCCAGCACCCTGGATTTGCATACGACTTTCTTTTCATAGATTTCAATAACACATTTTGGGCCTAATTCGCAGAGCGTTTTCCCATGGGGGTTTGCCATTATAAAACGCTTCTGTGAATTAGGCCCTTGACATTTTCGCATTTCCTAAATGCCAATCACAAAGAAACTTAAGATAATTCCCGAAAAAAATGGGCGATGTACGCGGTTCAATAAATTGCATTTTCCAGACAGTTTGCCAGTGGTTGTAGGCCGAGTTCGTTATACATATTGTTAGCTACAGCTCATATTTCGGGTTAGGTTCCATTTATAATGGATTCATTTAGTCTATGCAAATTTGGGAATGAGTGTCATTTTTGCTGATTTGATAATCTATAAACCGGTTCCTCTCTTATCAGTTCCCATTGCGTGTGAGTGTGTTGTTTTATGAAATTCGCCATGTATGCTTTTCATTTGATTTATGAGCGGTGGCTATAGGGTTTAGTGTAATTAACACACATTTTGAAGGTTGTTTAAAACTCTGTACTATTGTGTATTTGTTTAGATCGGACAGAGCTGCAACATGTTGATCCGATGGCGCTAAAGCATTGCCACGCAGCAGCAACAGCATGTCTACTGGAAGCTGCAAAACGTAACACGGATATCTCGACGCTAAGGTATATTCCGCCCCACGTGCTTTTTTTTTTTGTTATCACCAACAGGCCTACATAACGCTGCAATGCTAGTTACATAGTGTTTCTTGTTTTTTTCACTTAGCGCTTATCTCGAAGACTGCCAGTTCGACAAACAAAGAATAGAACATTTTTGCAATGAATATAAGGTGTTGACTTATTTTCTAAGCTAATATGCGGTAATGGTTTGTCAACCGTCTGTTTGACAACAATAACTTTTTATTTCTGCAGAAAAACAAGTTTACGTTGGACTTGTTGCTGGGAAGGTAACATGCCCTCTTTTTTTTTCTTTTTTTGCAGCTCTAAAAGTTGCAACCTAAAGCTAGTATCCGTTTAATGTTTAGGGGAACCCTCTTTCGATGTTGTCAAACGGTTCCCGAAGTTTATTTGCCTGGGCCCATGTACTGTATAATGTGCCATTGGGTGATGTTTATTTAAATCAAAATAAAGTTAATCTGTTTGGCTCGTTTTCTTGGCTGCGCTGGTGAGGGCCAAGAAAAACGCTACTTACAATTCCTATCTAAAATATAACCGCTGATTTTTCCCAATTTGCCAGCCTAGGAAGATGCCCTCTTCACATAACTGATGTTTCGTGGCGTCTGCAGTATCAATTAAAGGTAGCTCTACTCTAAACATTTCGTTTCAAACCTTCAATTGAATGTTTCTAGTCGATTATATTAATACAAATGTTTGTTGTTTCAGAGTAGCCAGGTTCATAAAACCCACCGACCAGAGTACCTTGTGAATTTAAATGTAGAGGTAATTAGTATGTCTCTTTGGGTATTGCAAGACATTCATTACATTCTATAGCATTAGCATTTACTAATTTCGTATTTTTTTTCAGAACACTGATCCCAGATCCCACTCGGATATTCGTTTCAATTGTTCTATGGAGCAGTTGCAGGTAAAGTTTGACGGCTGAACTTAGAATGGTTTCAACATCTACATGTAAGAAAATATGCATTTAATAAACGTGGGCATCTGCTTTATGCGCTTTTTAAAAAAACAGAAAACGACTTTGATAGAGAGCAGTGTCTAGTTTAAACATGTCCAAAGGCATACACTATTTTAAACCAACCAGGACTGCATCTTTTCGTGTGGTCATGGAAATACCTATAGGCAGTGACTTCACTGTGCAATCCGCTATTTAGCCGGCTCGTGTTTTCTTAATGGAGAGATTGTGGTCAAGGTGAGCAGACCCTGCAGATAATTCAGCTGCAAAATGGGTTGATAGGAACTGGAATAATATTCTATACTCGTAAGGGCTGTATTGACTAGAAAAGTGAGTTCACTCCAAATGTTATATAGAACTACCTGTGTTCTAAAACACGAATGATTAGTACCAGTGCCGTGTTTGTACTGCTTGCATACCTTGGTTAAACCCGTCAACAAAGAATGGCTCAGAAGTCAACATGTCAAATTAACCACGAAACTGTCTTTTCTTTGTTTCTTCAGTTTTACTGTTTCTTGGAAGTTAGCACAGAGCTTAATGTATTGCGCCTACATTGATGTGAGATATACGTTCTAATCTCGGTTTCCCCAGTCTTATTTTTGAGACCCGGGCTTTAGTCACGTTGTCTACCTCTGCCACTGTTCCCCGTGTGACTGCTAGCCCATGAGTGACTTTGAACCTCGATAAAAGCGCGTAACAAACATTACATTAAAAAAGTGCATGGTCTGAATACCAACACCTTTATTAAGGAATTCGTTTATCGTAAGAGCGTAGACCGCTTTAAAAATGTTTGCCCTACTCATTAAAACACCCTGTTTTGTAGGATATGGTCGGGAAGCTTAAAGATGCTGCGAAAAGCCTGGAACGAACAACTCAGATGTGATCCAACTGATTTCGCATGGCTGCAACCAGAAAATAACCACCCCCGCCATCTCACGAGATGAGACACGTTTTCGACAACTCCAGCTACTACATTCCATGTCGTAGCCGATTCATGTTGTTTGTTTTTGTAACATAATTGGTGTCTGTTTATTTAGTACTACCAACGTGTATTGCTTAAGCTGTGATGTAAACGCCATACCCATGTGACTTTAACCTTTTGTGCAGTATGTTTGCCCTTCTCGCCTCCCGCTCACATTTCCTTTTTATAGCGACTAATGTAACTGCACGTTCTGCGTGTAACAGTACATGTATATGGCAATCTAATAAAATGATTATTACTTGCATTGTTGCGGTTATTCATGAGTCAAGGGAGGTGTGATTGGAAATATATTTTCAAATGGTTCAGCCGTACTAAGTAAAAAAATAAAACTCCTAAATATTTTAAATGCCATGCATTGACCCTTCGATGACCAGCAATTGCAGCCCAGTACGAGGCACGTCTAGAAACATGTTGCTGTAAGCGGGGTTGAATAAACTGAATCTCAATCATTGGACCACACCTATCATTGGGAAACTAGCATTAAAGGGGAATTCGGGGTATCTATAATACGTTTAAAGCCCACCTTTTATAGTGTCGGCGATGGATATTTTGGTAAGAAACCATACTACCACGTGTCCTGAATGTATGGCAAGAAAATTGAGCGAGCAAACGGCTACCTATGTTTTCTCTAGTAGAGAAAGCAACCGGTATGTTTTACGGGGTCAGTCGGTCGTGGGGTGTAACGTGAAAAAGCTGAACGTTGATGGGGTTCCGATTTTTGTTTAATTGTCTATACCCTTTTCACAGCGAGGTAGATTTCCGTTAAAACACGATGCTATTGCCAAATTGGTATCCACGGAACGTATCGACACGATTGCCACAGCCCACACGATTCTAGAGGCTATAAAATTAGGGGCTACAAAACTGTCCACCAACAATCGGAAATATTGATATATATATTGATATGTGCAAAGGACGGCCTCTACTTGTCAGAACATCTTCCTGAACAATCTTAAGTTATTGTCGGTGGTCTGCACGCACTCGCAAACTGCGGCTTCACAGTCAAAGGTAAGCACACCTATGCGGGTCTTCGCAGACACGGGCTTCTTTGTTGTGTCTGCACACTGGGGCTGTGCAGTGTGCCGGTAGAATTTACTGTGTTCGCTTTCGCACGAGCGACACTCCGCTGACTGCCTGACCCGATACCCCCTGGGCCGCCCATTTTGTGTTCCTCTCGAAGAGGGTCGTGCAGGGGCCCGGACTACACCGACACTAATTCCCAAGCCGCCCTTAAGGAATGAGGCTGACACGTGACTGCGTGGGGCGGGCGAACTCTGAGCCATTTTGGGGACGGTGTCAGTTTGCAGTCGGCTGAAGCGTTGTGGTTTCTTTCCGCTTCCACTCCCGTTTCCCCCTCGCCTCAAACGGCTCTAATGTGTGGATATTTCGCAGGAAGAAATACTCGGAGAGAGCGGCAACAACATCGAAGCGGCACTTTGTGACGAGCGATTCGGCGTGCGTTGGGTTCCCGTCCGGGGCTGAGGGGTCTTTAACCCCTACCCGCTCGCGTGTATCTCGAGGAGGGGACCCAAACCCCCCCTGGAAGGGCTAGAGCAAGACTACGAGGTACACCAGCGCGCGAGTGAAGCGCGAGGATGGGATCACGGCAATTGACAGCGTCTGCGGCTCGCTCCAAGATGGCCGCCTGGCTCACATTCATTTTCTGCTGAACGACTTTCAAGTTTCATTGTCTGCGCGGCCGCACACCCGGCCTTCGTCGCTGCAACCCTGCCTGTAAGTACGAAGCTGGGGGGCCTTGGTCTGCGGGCAGGACTGGGATTTGTGCAGGGGGAGGCTGCGGGTGGGGGTGATGAAGCTCCGGAAGGTGTCTGCAAGCGGCGAAGAGAACGGGGCTGCTCCCCCTCCTCCTCCTACTACTGTTTGGAGCTAGGTTGCCGGGCGTATTTAGTTCTTCTCACCGCCGGGTGGGCCCCAGTCTAAGCGGTCTTCGGCCCTGTGGTTTCTGAGAGGGCTATTCTCCCCTCCTTAGGCCACCCGCCTGGAGTACAACCAACGGGGTGAAGGGTATTTCACCCAAATGCTGTGGCAATCCTTGTAGACAGAGCTTCGCAGAGGCCAGCTGTATCTGGCTGCCAGAACCTCACGGGACGGAGGAGCATTGGACAGGCAGGCGAAGGGTTGAAATTATAGATATTTTATCGGATGAGTGAGTGGACCCTATGCAGGGGGACATTGGGCAAGCAGAGCAATCGGGGCCCCGGTTATTAACTTAATTTGGACTGAATACCATAGAACTGATCTTTTTAAGATGGCGGTTGCAATTTGTTTTTACAATGCCTGTTTTACGTCTGTGCTGGCCAGTGTACATTTTACTCGTTTGTTTCCCGGGGTACAGACTGTGGTGTTTGTTTAGAAGCAGCAAAGCATTTTAACTTTATACAGTCATTAAAATTATTTATTTTGCTGGTGAGCTCGTCCACCTCTCCCCGTGCATGCAGTTTCGTCGCTTCTATTGCCACAATATGTATGTGCTGTAAGTACCTGGGGTTTCGGCCCTGGCGGGTTTAATTGTGAGTCTTCATTCTAGCAACTGTTACTGGGGTGCTCGATGTAAGTAATGGAACCAGTTGCCAAAATGATTGTATTAAACGCTGGCCGGGTTTGTAGTTGGGACATGGTTGCAAATATTTCAAAGCGTTATCACCTGAACATAAAAGTTGCTACGTCATGATATGGTAACTGTGGGTTTACCTTGCCAATTATCTTGCATGTTGTGTACTTGGCCATTTCATAGCTGTGAGCGTGTAAATAATTATGAAGTGTAAAAAGTGATCTTGCCAATTGGTACCTAATGGAATCGCTTTTGCTTCTTTTGTACCCTGTGGACCCATCATTCCCGAAAATTAAGTTTTTTTTGGTTTTTGTGATTTGACCTGTGTGTGTGTTTTGAAGAGAGACACCTGTCGCTATGGAAGTGGTAATTTTGCAATCTACTCCGAGAACCACTTAACTAAGTGCCAAACTTCATACATGTATAGAAGCTTTTCCTGGTGTGCAGTCATAATGTCGACATCAATAATGTCGACAGTCAAAATGTCGACAAATTAATGTCGAAAATCAATAATGTCGACATACAAAAATGTCGACATTTTACATTAATGTCGACATTTTTTCGAAATGTTGTATAAATAAATAAATATATATTTATTGTTGTGTTGTATGTGTTGAGTATGAGGGGTGGGGGGTGGCAGGGGGTATTGGGTGAGAGGGGTTGGGGGGACATCCCCATAGTAAATGATATTCTTTTTATTTATTTGTTTATTTATTTATTGAATAATAAATAAATAAATATATAATTACTATGTGTTGGGAATGAGGGTGGTTGGGGGGGGTGTGGGGGGGTGTCAGGGGGGTGTTGGGTGAGGGGGGGTTGGGGGGGGACCCCCCCATAGTAAATTAGACTCTTTTTGGTTATTTATTTATTGAAAAAATAAATAAATAAATAAATAATTAGATTGTGTTGAGTATGAGGGGTGAGAGGGTGGTTAGGGGGTGTGGTGGGGTGGCAGGGGGGTGTTGGGTGAGGGGGGGTTGGGGGGGGACCCCCCCATAGTAAATGATACTTTTTGTTGGTTATTTATTTATTGAAAAAATAAATAAATAAATATATAAATAATTAGAATGTGTTGCATATGAGGGGTGGGAGGGTGGTGGTGTGGGGTGTGGGGGGGTTGCAGGAGGGTGTTGGGTGAGGTGTTGATAGTGTTAAGGGTTTATAGTCATATTGTCGAAAAAAAAATGTCGACATTTTTTTTTCGACATTATGACTTTTTACATTAAAAGTATAGAATGTCGACATTATTATTTTCGACATTATTTTTTCGACATTTTTGTCTGTCGACATTTTTTTGTCGACATTATGACTATAAACCGCTTTTCCTATTGGCACCATTATGATGGAAGTAGTCATTCAGCGCTCTTCCGACTCCTTGGTTGTGGGGTGAACTGTATTATCCGACAGGAGAGGGCTAAACAACTTGCACAGTTGCAAATACTGATTGCAAACACTGCTTTCCTGCTTGTAGAATTGTATCTTGGCAGTGGTGATGGGTATGCTGGCAATTCATCTTTTGGTTTGCACATATTAAAACTCACTCTGGCACAATTCTGAAAAGTGCACAACGTATTCAGAGTTTCGCACAAAACCCCGGATTTATAAACGCGTTTTACAGTTGCGCAATTCTATTGAAAAACGGTTTGTAAATAATGCCCCTCGTTTGCAAATTTGAGCCCACAAACACTTTGAATACGTTAATGCGTTGCCTAATATTTGGAGACAGTTAAATATGGTGTTTAAGCATTCCAAGACTCCTGTCCTCGATAAGGCTATTCGGCAAATGGCGTGCTTTAAAAGAAAAAAAACGAGTCTGCCTTGTGTGCGCGATATGCGTATAGCAGGATATTGTATTTGCACATGCACACATCTTCTTAGGCATTTTACAAAACCATGGTGTATGTAATGCATTACTAGGGCACTGCCGAGAATCTAAAAAGGTATATACATTCTGATAGTCATGTTTGCGATTTTCTTTTAGTGGTACATTTCCGAGATTATAATTTGAAGAATGATAGGAATGCACAGTTTCACAGTTGAGGGCTTACATATGTCAATTCCGCAGCATGTCCTGTTCAGTTTTAGCTAATGTAATTAATATTTCGTGTGTATTTAAAAACATTTTCCGCATTAGTTTCGTGTGCGACGCACACACTGGAAGGTACCCATATGAATCGGGCAGTTAATTTTCGGGAGACGAACTTTGAAATTAGAAGCTTTCCTTGTGACGTTTTGCAGTGGTTATTGGTTACCCGTTTCGGCTTTTTATGGGTCCACTTTGTAGCTGCCGCGTACGTCGGCTCTTGGTTATATTCTTCTGTCGTGTACGTTTTACCTGGATGTGGATGCGCGTGAAAGCAGTACGGACGGTGCTACCCGTGCCGCACCGTCCTCTGCATATTTACCAGGGATGCGCAGTGCCGTGTGTTTGCGTACCCTTCTGTATGTCTGTGGGCAGAGAGTTTCGTGGCTTTGCCCCTGTGTTCAGCTTGAGCATGTTCACATTTTTAAAGCGCATATTGTGTGTTCCGTCAGTCAAGAGGGTGTACTGCCAATGTACAGCTGTGTGCACCGTTTTACAAGTGACAGTTCCAGGTATGTGCGACTAACGACCTTCGTGATGGCCAGTTGGTCGTTTTCCAGCGGGTGACGGATTCTTGCACATCTGGGAGAGGTGGACATATTAAGTAATTCAGGCTCCCGATAATTTTACCAGTGTCGATCTAGTGATTCAAGTGTTGTCCTCAACGGCGGTTTTGTTTGTATAGTGCCTCCTGCCATATTGTATGCCGTCGAAGCGCACAAAATGATGGTAGCGCCTGAACTCTGGGCAGATACTGGCTGTGTCGCACTTGGTTGCATTTATCTCTCGCCGTTTACTTTACTAAACTTGTATCTAGACACGCCGCCTCCTCTTCCCGGGCGTCAGGCAGCCGCCAATATCGGAGTAAAAGCATCCGCTTGCCGAACGGTTCATTACAGGCAAGATTCGGAGTTGCTGCGTTCAAGGCCAGACGTTGTCGGCACCGTTTACCTGCTTGGTAGGCGCTTAAATAGCGTTTCTTGCTAGGTAGGGAATGCAACAAACTTGTGGCTGTGCACGATCCTTGAAGTATTGGAGTCGGGGCAGGGTTGTCACCGGAGGCATCCCGTTCCTCTGCGCGGGCGCAGGAGCCGGATCTCTGTACATTAAGATGTACAGAAGAGCACCTGTCTTTTTTAGCAACCGGGAGAACAAATCAAGAGAGCACGCATCTGTCTGCAAGAGCAGACTGCACTGGAATATGCGTCAATTGCTTCAGTCGCTGGACGAGCGTCGTAATGAGGCAGAAATGCGGAGCTCGCGACTGAGTTATAGCCGGCGATCCATGACCAGGTACTGCGATCACGGATACCTGCACACGGTCTAACCATTTGCCACCCAAGGAGCTATACACCGTCCTCTATTTACGGCGAAAGGGTAGAGAAACGACAATTCTGCACGGCAGCATCCAACCCCCAGAACACGTCTCAATCGGCACCTTCGTGCAGTGTCCACAGCAAGATCTTATTCTTTTGCTCTCCAGTGACGCATTTTTCCGCAGCTTAGTCTTCAGGCACCGACATAATTAACTGTTTTTCTTAATACTACTCGTGCAATGCCCTCTTCCTTTTTAAATCGCTCTCTTTACGCTGCTTGTTTCATCGGCAGACTTATTTTTCCCCGCGTCTCAATATGCTCCTCTTATTTCTGGATTTATTGGGCATTTTTTTTAAATAGTCGGGTGTGTGTGTTTTACCATTTTCTGTCTTTTTACAAACTGCCACAGGTTTATAAAGCTCGGTCAAATGTTTATTGCACGTTTTACGTGCGTGGTCACCTGCCTCCGTTGTCACTTTAAAGAAATATTGTCTGTCTCCTTGTTTTTTTCCTATTAGTGCCGCTTTGTAGTCTCCAACTTCCACTTGTCGATTCGTGTTACCGTGTGTGCCCTTTCTCTCACTATTGCTGTATCAACCTGCTTTTATTCCCTTGTTTTCTTCTTGCTGATCCTTTGTCTTTCCGCCATCCCTTGCCCAACTCTTCGAACTCTCCATGTGTTACTCCGAAGTCGGGATACACATTACTTCTTTGGACTAAAATACAAACCCCTCCCGACTCCCAAGTTGCTTTATTCTTCCGACTTGGGGTAGCCCACCCACTCTTCCCAGTCAGATCTTGTTGCAATATTTATTCTTCTGACCTGTTTTAAAGGCTCTTCGTGTGTTTTGCGTTTAACTCCAGTTCGTCTGAATCAGGGTCTACCACAAAACGTAATTTTTTTTGTTGTCTCCTTCGTCTATTTGATTTCTTAGCCATATTTTGTTGACTGTGCCGTGCTTTAAATGCCTGCTGACCCTTTGTCACTCTTTCCCCATTCAGATTTGTCTACTGCCTCTTCGTTTCATTCCCACAGGCCCCTGCATTTTTCCATTGCCTCTGTTTCCAATCGGGGTTTCTGTAGTTTTTCTTTCTCGTTTAATGCTATTTCTGCTATTTGTGACATTGGTCCTACTTACTGGTACTAATCGGGGTCTTCACTGCTGTTGTCCTTAATTAAGTATTTTCTTCTTGGCTTTTTTCCTTTAGGAATTTGCTTCATTGCTCTTTAGTCCTTTTTTTTATGGATTCCTCCTTTTTGTCTTCGCTCTTGTCTTAGCTCGTTTCTTTCTCCAGTTATACCCCCACCCCTCACTTTCCTGTACATTGTGGTGTTCCAAGTTTGTAATTTTCTAATGTATGTTTTAACTTTCTAATTGTATCCCTTCTATTAAGTGCACTTGGCTTAACCACTCTTGTGATGTCGCCATGGATTTCCTTCTGCTTCCCTAATACAGCTTGAGAGCTAGCACCAGAGGGCTCTGTTATGCAGTAGGTAACTGCTGCCCAAATTAGTGATTCCAAGGGGAGCACCTCTAACCAGAGCATAGGTCGTCTAGCACACAATAGAGACTCAAGGTAAAGTCTCTAGTGCTATTGTAACCTGTGCGCGGGATGGTTTGGAAGGATGCCTCGCTTAGGGCTTCTAGTGACAGAGCTTGTTCAATTATCCTTGCCCAAGGTGCACATATCACAAAGGGAAGCTTTAGAATGCATCCTCTAAAGATAGCTAGAGCCTCGATTCCAAGCTTGCTGATTGGTTAGACAGCTGGAAACAGTAAGAACAAAGCAACATTGAAAATAGGCTTCTTTCTATTGGTGGTTAGAGCCTTCGTTCCACGCCTTGATTGTTTAATGAGAAAGTTCTCTAATAGCCATTGTGTAGTATTTTAATGGTCAAGGCTGACTTTTTTTTTTCTATCCCAGGACTCATTTATCATGTTATCTTTGAGCTGAATCTCTCAACCCTAATTCTGTCTCATGGTTGCTTATTTCACCAACATAGGAATGGTTATGCAAGTGGAAACGATATATGGGACCACAGGTACCCCACCCCCAATCAACAGCACCACACACATGGAGGTCGAAATTCTATCTTGCACTGTTTGCAACCCATCTAGATCCAATTACTCCCCTAGCAATGTTAAGCCAAAAACAAGGCCAATGTACTGAAATTATATATTTGTATTAATTCTAGAACGATCAATACAACTACTTTGCACGACATTCCACATTCTCTGTGGCACCAGCACGAAGGTTCAATACCAATACATGTGCATTTTTGCTTTTATGTCTCCAGTAAATAGAATACAGGTCGAGTGACTATTTCAATACTTTTACACACAACATCCCTAAATGCCAAAAGGATGCAGTACTTTAAAATATGACTTTATGAAGTTGAATTTAAATATAGTGCAATACTGTTTGATTTTCAAAAGAACTTCAACACACCGCGCTCTTGATTTTTATCTCCCTGCACACTTGACAATTCTAGCAATGTTAGAGCACAACAAACTTCAAAGGAAACACTTTTCCTTTATTTCGGAGATCCTTTTCATCACCACTCTGCAACACACAATCTCCCTTTTTGCAGGAAACACTTTCCCACATTCTGCAGCGATGTACTTTTACCAGTGACTAAATATGTGTTCATTTATAAAGCGCACAAAAAGCCGAAGGCGCTGTCTTGACTAGTTCCTTCTCGGTCGATTGAATGTCGTACAGAGGCTTGTTCATATGACCTTTTGTAAACACATGGTAGTTGCTTGTTGAAGCGTTATCAAAAGACACATCGATTTAGGGGCGGAGGAGGAGAACATGCAAAAAGTCAGTTCCACGAGGTACCTGAGGTTCCTCCATCTGTAGGAGAGACCAAGAGAAAAGAAGAAAGAAAGATATTACATCTGCAGATGCTGCTAATTGCCACATTCATGGAAATTTAAGAGCTTGTGTACAAAACCCCAAACGGTATTCTTAGACTAAGCCATCCATCAAATACGAAACCTTCCTGAAGAAGGCCCAATAACAGTCAGTGTTAGAATAACGTACTAAGACACATGGGCCGAAACATATGTCGACTTTTCCAATATATCCTATTTTCTATTGTCCTAGCGTATATTGAAAATAGGGACATGTTTTTGGAGGGCCTTCACTGTGAGTTTGATAGGGAAGTACCTAAATGGTTTACAATCAGTAATGTTGTATGTGCCAAAGAGAAGTCACATTCCATACTAACCCCACAGTATCTCAATTACAAAAACCATTCATATACATTTATAACAAAAAGTGTGCTTGGTTGAACCTTATGCCGATCTAGAATACGGCATTGGATAGTGCTATTCCTTAACTATTAATGAGGTTATAAGGGAGGGATAATCGGTTTCCTTTTGTTATATATTGTATGCAATCTTCCTACCTTGAAACTGGTCTCCCCCCCCCCCCCCCGATAACAAAAACCTAGGAAGTACCCATGTTCACACTACAACATTTTAACAAGTCCACAATTTGAGCTGTTAACATTTCCTTTAAATCCATATACAAGGAATTTGCTTGAGGACACTGGATCTTGGCATGGAGGTTAACCGTCTCCAATAGACCCTATATTGCAAGGAAGTCAACCCCAGCGCATGTCTATGAATAGCATTTGGAATTGACTTGGACAAACCAACGGGTTCCTTCCATACGGCTCCGGGCAAGGAGTCTAGATCGAGTCTCGCGTCTCTTGTGGTCATATCCAGACCATACAAAAGTATTGGTTCTACCTTGGCTGGATAAAACCTTTGTAGAGGAAGACGTGAGAATGTGCACAGTTGGTTGTGATTTTTTATTTATTTTAACTTTTTTTTTACTGGGCTATCAAGACCTGGGCTTAATTTTGAACCAGAACAGAGGGGGGTCTGGGATACTCTCTACCAGCACAAACACGGGCCATTGACTTGTTCTTGGGTGGATGGCCCCTAGGAGAGGCAAGTCTTTAGCTCACTGTTTTTTTCACAGAGAAGAAATTTCCCCGCATATCAGTCTTTGTCCTGCCCAAGGGCAGTCCAGCACCGAAATGCTAAGCAATTCTCCTCTGAACAAGAGTACCACAGCAACCCCATTCACTTGTTTCAGCCTAGTCTGGCATCATCAGTGAGGTGAAGCTGTGCCTCTCTAAGAGCAGTGAGCAAGGGGTCCACGTCTGGATTCCCCTGGTAACTTAATTTTGAACCAGTCCTTCTTAACAGATATTGGACTATCTGATGCTGGAAGAACCCAGAGGCTGACTTCCTGAGGCTGAATCATACTTTCCTGAAACACCCGGGCTATAGATCATTTACCTTTCATACTGAGGGCATATGCGCTTTGAGTTCTGCTGACATTTTCATGCTGCAGGCAACTTGGCTATTGACTACCATACAGATCAATGGGTACCAGATATTTATTTTATCAGCAACTAAATCTAATAAAGGAAGACCAAAAAGGGGCAGGGAAATCGGTGTATTGGGGTTAAAAAACCAACTAAATGCTAAATGATATGATTTAGGCATGGAATGGTTGTCTGTGTGGAGATTGGTAACCTGTTGACTAGGAATAATGGCATACTAGTAAATATCGGACTCACTTGAAGGTGGTGGTACCAGGTAACTGTGTTAATGTGTGGAAAAGTTCTTGCTAGATTGGAAAGAAAAGAATTCTATGGGAACAACCTTGGTAGCAGGTTACTTTAACACACTTTGTATATCAGAGGATGAGTGGCGGGTGGACAATGGCCTGGTGACGTGTGAAGGACCTACTCGGGAGTTTACAGTACATGATTATGACTTACTCCAAAAGCTAAGTACAGGGTATTCAAAATTGAGGGGAGCAAAGAGCTATTTGACATAGAAGAGCCTGGTTAGCCTGACGCCAACAGCTTCCAGGAGCTACTTTTGGCTCCCCAGGCCAACTGATTCCAAACAAACACACCTATGTGAATTTAATTTCGCATGTGGGACAATCTTTAAATAAACATTAGGACACATCTATAGAACGTTTGGAGCATAAGGGGTCATGCATAATGATAAAATGGGATTTTTCCATTTTATGTGGAGGCTAGTACATGGCATTCTGCAAATCTATCTCCTATTTCCCCAGTGGTAGCTCCTGGTTAATGCTGGATACCCAGGAGCTGCTTTTAGCCTCTGCTTGTCTTATCTCAATTTCGAGCCTTTAAGGAGATGGACAGAATTGCTACTTAACTTTCAATTAGAGCCTCTTGTTCCTTGCATAAATGAGAAGCATCTCGAAGTAGTGACTTGGAAAAGGGGAGGATATTCCTCCTGCTTAGCTTTCATATTCACTACTGCTTCGTTGAGCAAGTCCATTTTATAATTTTCAATTATACTGAGCTTGCTGAGTGATCATACTAGGCGGAGTGTTCCATTTAGCATCATGAATTAAAAATCCAAAAATCCTGCGCTGACCAAAGCCATGGTCAGTCTGCAGGGCCATCGCATTATATGGTCCAACCTAAATGTTCAACGTATAGTGCAGAGGTCCCCTTCTCTGCTAGAACAATGTGCATGTGATATGTGTGAACTACTGCAAGATGTTTGTCTTCTGGCACATAGGAAAAGGGTGATAACTATACAGAGAAAAGAGCAATTGCCCTTGTTTGAGGTCATTATACATAGGGAGAAACTAGCCCTCCTTCAGAAGGTTGCGGAAAAGAAATTGGCACCTGCAAGTAAGTGAGCAGAAGCATCTGTTGTGGTGCTTATGACCAATTGCAAGCAATGGTTAAGATTACATAAACAGAATGCAAATTTGAAAATGGTGTTCACTATGATTAAGACTAATGATGCACAGACATTTTGGTACTTGTAGCGCAGCAGTATCTGCCCCAAGAGAGATGTGTAGTGTTGGTGAATCTGATTGGCTCAAACGTATGACGAAGTTATATTGAGACGACCCATCATTGGTGAAAGACCTTGGATTGATACTCCCTCAGCAAGAGTATCTTATGGTTCCAACTAGCAAGGAGAAAATAGTTAACATACTAAACTGAAAGCATCCTGTGCCCCAGGTTCCGGACGGCATGGCAAGTGTAGTCCTGAGGAACAATACTCGCTACTGGGCGATATTCCTAAATGCCATTTATGCTGACATTATTACATGTAGGGCTATACCTAGGAGCTGGTGCGATTCCACATTGATACCAGTCTATAAGAAAATAGATCATGCCCATGCGGGCCACTATAGGCTGTTATCAATGTTGGACGCAAGTAGTTCTTCGCCACTATTCTGCTACAAATGTTAACAAGTTGGGTTGAAGAAAAAAGGTGACTGAGACTGCTGCAGCTTGGTTTCATAAAGGGCTGCTCCACCATCCAGGCTATATGGGTACGCCATCTGCTGGCAGCTGATGTCGTGGGAGAGGGGGGTTCTGGATGGTGCGCTGTACTTGTGTTTTGTTGATTACACAGCATCCTTCAACTATGTTGTGAGATCAATTTTGTGGGCTAAACTCGAAGGCTGCGGTATCAACAAACAATTGACTGTATTTTATCAAGACACTCTACACCGACACTACAGTTTGTTAGATTATCTCAAGAAGGTGCAGTCACGGCACCCATGTCTGCAAATAGAGGACTCAAGAAGCAGTGTGTTTTGGCACCCCTCATGTTGAAGCTCTATGTGCCGGACATGTTTGAGGCGTTGACTGGGTGTGATAGCCCCCGCCCCTGCAGATTGGTGTGACTGTGGTGACATGGATCGCATATGCATACAACACTGTGTTGTTAGATCTTACTCTGGTGGTCTTGCAGCGATCCATGGACGCGCTGGCCCATATGTAGAGGTGAATCAATTAAGGATTAACCAGAGTAAAACCAAGGTATTGCAACTGTATGACAAAGGGCATCATGCCTCTGGGTATAGATGGCACATTGGCGGTGTACAGTTTGACGTAGTACAACTATTTATATTTAGGATTGCCTTTGTATGGTGCTCTGAGTTCTACAAATGATAAGATTTAACCATGTGTAGATGGCAAGTACTTAGGGTTATATAAACTGAGTTGGTCGCAGCTCTGTAGAGTGCCTCCTAGAGGTTTATTTGAAGTCCATCGTACTATGCATACACTATGGGACTGAAACTGTTAAGGAAAAGCAGTTGGGATTGCTCGACATCCTAGAAGGTAAACCTTTACTATCTTTACTTAACCTCCCAGAGGGAGTACCTGTGGGAGCCTTAAGATTGGAGCTGGGAGTCATGTCCCTCCATATGAGATGGAAGCTTGTCTGATGTAAACTGCTAATGAACATAAAACGATCTGAGCAGATGGATCCCTCAGTAAGCATATTCTGTTTGCAGCGCATGTGTGTTCGACCCAGAAATTTGGCTCAACTTGACTTGGTAATCACGGTCCAAGGTAACTTCACAAATATTGGTCTAGAGATGGTGGGCATGGATAATCCTGGCTATTTTCTCCATGATATTAAGACTAAGTGTGATCAGGTAAGGACTGTTGATAGTCTTGTAAGTAAAAGACAAAATCAAGAATTTAGGTCGCAGGGGTTTACAATGTTGATGCTGCTTAATTAATGAAGATGCTTTATCCTGTATTTGTGCCTAAACTTGTTACCGGTCCTGGAATACATTTGGGGGGGGGGCTTGGATAGGTGTTCCCAGAGAACACAGGTTGTGTCGACTATGTAGCCAAGAAATACAAACTAGCCGCCACTTACTGATTAGCTGTAGGTCAAACCAGAGATACTACTCAGATAGCTACAGTAGATTCTGTTCTGTACACCTATTGAAAATATAGAAAAGGATCAATTCTGGGCGACAATAATGGGGGCTGGGTTATTGGTTATTACAGCAGATGCAATCCACATTTGGGATAAGATATTGCCTCTATTACAATTAGAAAATGTTTTCCTTAAATGTATGCATGGGCAGGTGATGCAAGATGGCTGTAAAATGGTTGGCTGTATGCACAACTTGCGTAAGGTAGAATGTTAGGTGTAAGTACCAGGATGTTGAGGTAATTTGATATGATCTATATGATATGGAAAGTACGTTTTTAGTGTGGTTGTATTGTGTTTTTACTTTGTTGCAAAAGGCTAGATTATTAGCCAAAAGCATTTAAATAAATAACAAAATTATATGTACATCTGATAGAGGACACCGTTCCAGCCTTTGATCATCCACTTTCTAATACATAACTTTAGGTCTCATTTTGGTTGTGAAAATGGTAACTTTGGCCTTGTTTTCACAAACCAGGAGGTTATTCTCAGTGGCATATTGGTAGAACAAGTCTAGCTTTCGCTGAAGCCCGATCAGCATCTTATCGGCATCAGCGAAAACTAGCAAATTGAGGTGACCCAGCTTTATCGGATTGGTGGATGCCAGTGACCACATATGGTCGATGTTTATTATGCAAGCATTAAAGAGGGAGGGGGCAGGACACAAGCATGTTTTAGACCTGCATGGGTCTCTATGGGCCCTGACACCATTCCCTCCCTGGTCAATCTGACTTTGACGGTGCCACTGTGCAAAATTGCCAACAATTGCACCGTTTTTAGGGGTCGCTCCCCAAGCTAACGGTTTGTTCCACTGGATCGTATGATTTACTCTATCAAAGGCACTACTCGTGTGTAACTAAGCCATGTACGTAGTGCCGACCAATCCCTTTTTGACCGCCACTAAGAGGTGAACCTTAATGGTGGCATTTAATGATGTGCCCGTTGGTGGATGGAAACCCACCTAGAACCTTGAAACAATGCCCAGATGCATAAGCGATGTATTTAAATCTCTTAAGGCTGTTGCTTGTAGCAACTAGGAGAGCAATGGGCCTGTAGTTGCTGTGGTCTTTGATGTCACCTTTCTTGTAGTTGGTATGATGATGGATTCAGCTCATGTCATAGGAAGACTGTGTGGCAAAAATAGATAGGCCAACCCAGAGTAAATGATCACTATGGGAGCAAAACCATCTGGGCCCGGTGCCCTTGAGGCCTTCCCTTAATAATAGCCCACATGTGGTCATCCTCCCACGGATGCTGTCTACTGGTACATCGTTGCCTGGAATAGCATACTTGATCTGGTCGAAGGTCAGTCCATGCGTCTGCATTGACACGACAAGCCGATTAAGACTTACTGTACCCCCCTTAGCATTAATCACAGCCCAGAACTCCGGGGTATTACTGTTTGTCAACCTATTTAGGATTGTTTGACTCCCTCCTGTACCCCCCCACCCTCGCTCATGCCTCGTGTCTTGTCTCTGTTTCCCCCACCCACCGCTCATGCCCCGTGTCTCCCCTGTTCCCCCCCACCTCTTGCCCCGTGTCTCCCCTGTTCCCCCCAACCCCCTGCTCTTGCCCTGTGTCTCCCTCGTGTTCCCCCATCCCCTGCTCATCCCCTGCTCATGCCCCGTGTCTCCCTCCTGCATTGACACGACAAGCCGAATAAGACTTACTGTACCCCCCTTAGCATTAATCACAGCCCAGAACTCCGGGGTATTACTGTTTTTCAACCTATTTAGGATTGTTTGAATATCTTTGATATACATCTGGGTTTTGAGTGTTTGGACCCTGTAGGATCAACTTTACTTTGAACCTGAAGAGTTCTTGGGTGTAAATGGTGCCCTATCAAAAATGTCAGCCGCTTTCTTTTGTGCTTTTTAGCATCAGCAACCCCCACATCGTTCACATGTTTTGGTTTATGAAAACCCACTGGCTTACCATTGTGGTTAAATTATTTTAGACTTTGTGAAATTGAATTGATTTACAGAAAAAAAGGCCAGCCGTAGCTTCTCCCAGTAAGTGGTCGTTAGATATTACATTTCTTAAGGCTAATAGAAAGCCATAACATGTAGAGACGTTTCATTTAACTGTTAGTACACCCCTGTCTGGGGAGACCAAAGCCATGCCTGGGTAGACGGTGTGAGTCTAGTTGGGAGGTGAATAATTAGATTTAAAACAAAGTGGTCACTAAGTTTCAGATCTTAAGCAACCAAAAAACTACACAGCGGTTTTAGGCCTTGTGACGCAGAGATATAATCAATGTGTGAAGATGCATTGCCCCTGTGCCAAGTAAATACCTTTACTGCACTCAGACCACCCTGTAATGTACATGCCAACATTCCCCAACTCTGTAAAAAAAAAAAAGACGTATCCCATGCGATACCCCGAGCCTTGCAAGTAAATGTAACGCCACAAGGCACTGCTCCTTTCAATCTTGCACCCTCTTCAGTCTCCATTAAAGTCACCTCCTATTATGATAGAGGGAGGATTGGCCCTGTTCTAACCAGTTAATGTCGTCTGCCAGGGGCAATTGAAATGAAGCACACAATGAATGACTTCTCTGGGATCCAATATAAATGGACAGAAAGGATGTATGCTGATAGCAAGTAAACCTTCACGTGTAGTTGCAATTTCCTGATATTTTGCTTTAATGTTTAGGTCAAGAGCTATCGCTAAGCCACCTGAAGGACCACACAAAGCCTCTCTTTTTGCAGGTTTGGTGAAAGCTTTAAAACCCTCCAAGTCCAAATGGCTGGTAGCCATTGTTTCCTGAAACATTACTACATGTTTATCAGATGGGAAGTTTGTATGTTGGGAGGCCTTGATTATATTGACGAATCCACATACGTTCCATGATGATATTGACAAGTTATCGTTGTTGAAGACGAGAAGAGACAGGTTTGGAATTGGTAAAAATCTTCATGCAGCCTCCAGCCAAGCCCAATTCTGCTGTATGACCATGTCCTGGGATACAGCTACGTTAGCCAAACAAGTGCCAGGCCCTTGATGTTTCAGGCAAATTACAAATGTTGCCTCCTTATGTTTCATCCTGGTGGCTGCTAGAAATGCCCCCACCTCGGCCGAGGTGTTAAGTTCATATACATCGTAGCCCAAAGTTCTTAAAGTTGGCCGTTCTTCCAACACTAGTTGGGTGACTAGTGGCTGACCAATCATTTCCCTGGTCTGGAAAAGCCATGTAATCTATGTCGCTGTAGGGCTGATATTGTCTGAAAGATCTCCAGAAGCTTGCTTCTGTTCGTTGACTGATTGGGTGTGAGGGGTTCGCCGAAGACTACCGGTGCGCTAGTAACTCCACCTGGAAAAGGAACTGAGGAAAAGGGTAGCCTGCTGCGTTTGTACTTCCACTGATCTCCCCCAAACAAAGCCCAGGTATATTGTGAGTATTTAGGATTAATAGGAAGTAAATTGGATTGCGCACTGCCAAAAAAAGAGATGATCATATGAAAAATCCTATTGGTAGAAATATTATGATCAGAAGTACACTTGTATGGTTTAAATAAGATTTAATCAGGTCGTGAACAGATGGCACGTGTTTCGGCCTGCCGGGTCGTTCTGAAGGCTGTGTGATGTATAAATTAAAAGGGCGATAGCCACAAATTAAATTGCAATAAACAAAGGATGGATGAAAAAAACAGGAAGCAATTCACAAATTGATTATAGTACAAAAAGATCCATTAGAGATCAACATGAGTATTATAGTTCATTGACATGAGGAAAAGCAAATGGAAATGGTTATCGGGCCATGTAAAAAAAATAATAATGTAAAACATACTAGAGGTTCAGGTTCAGGGGTGGCGCACATAAAAAGCAAACGGGTGAGGGAAGGAGAAAACAACTAACCATCAAAGTGTAAAAACCATCAAGAACAGTTTTATCTGTTCAATAGAAAAATTGCACCTCATTGGCCCAAAGCCACTGTGCTGGAAAGAAAATTCAGGCCTGCTCAAACGACACATCCATGGTGGAGTGGCCGATGCCGTTGTGCTTGGAAGTGGGTGGAGGTGGAACTGTGAGATAGGCGAGACCAAAGAGACACTAGTCTGATGTGAGCGCAATCTCTGGAGCATCAATTAAAGCATGCAAATACTGTCATGTACCCGGTTGCCCGGATGCTGGCTTACCCTGATTTCACGATGGAGAGTAAAAGCCTGGTGGTCCAATAAAAATGAAATTAGCTGGTGCGATGAGCTTGACCAATATGAGCAGCAAGTGCCCAAAAGGAAATATGTTAGCAAGTAACAGTCAGAATTACCATCTAATGGTGTTGCCATGAAAAGAGCCTCAACAGGCGTCTGTAGAGTAGTCAGTGCGAACAAATGGGGGTGTATAACTGGGGGGTATGGTAGCCGCCGGTTTTGAATTAGTACAAATGTCATAGTATTCTGATATAGCTAGATCGGTGTTCTAAGGGATCACCAAGGACCCAACATTCTTTTAGTGCTCACATGCAATAAAGTGCTGAGGCTAGTTTGGAATAAATCACAATCCTGTTCCTAGTCTCATAAAAAGTACATGAATTTAATTACATGTTATAAAATATTAAGTCGATTAAGGTAATACATATCATTTAGCTATGCAAATGAAAGACGGACAATATGCATATACATGAGGACCCACATCAAAAGCTGAACTTTGGTCTCAGAATTGTGACATAAATTAATTGCATATGGACAGGAAAGACATTACTTTACAATCGAAAGAACCATCCAATGAGTTCAAACAAATCAAAAATAATTGCAATACGGTGGTTGAAGTGCATTGGTGGAACTCAGTAACAGCAATTTTTCAAAAGCAAATAGGAAGGGAGAAAAAAGCAACAGACAATCAATGTAAAAGTCTAATAATGAACAACGTCCATCTAATAGTTCTAGAAAAAATGGTGTTCTAAGTACAGAGGATGTTCAAAGTCCAAGGGAACAATCAACAGGGTTGATGTCATATAGGATGAATTGCTTATTTTTATAAAAAGAAAAGGAAGGGGGTGTTTCATAGTAGTTTGGTAATGACCAATCCTTGATCCTACGTTGGGGGAAAAAGCTTCCCAGATTTTAGCTGCCGGCAGGCGGTGGTGGGGCCTGCTTCAGGGATGTTTCGGCTTCCAGGTATGGTGCCGCCTTCTGGGACGCTGGATTGTGTCCCTCTACACAATGTGAACATAAAAGGGGACAAAGTCTACTAAGTGTAAGTTTTGCCTATGGAATAATATGACAATACATGTTGGGTCAGGAACATTGACAAAACCAGAAATTGTTTGTCTTTTAAAAGATAGTTCCTCTGACCTTGTGCTTTTGGATCCGGACTGTGGGTGGAGAGAGGGAAAAACGTGCATAAATTGCGTTTATTCGGGCTCCCCAGTAAAGGACAGTTGGTGTTGTTAATACACAAATGGGTCACAGATTATCAACAAACATCATGTAGAATCTTTGAGATTAATCTCTGTGTGAATCAAGAAACAAAAGGAAACGTGAGACAGCATAAGTCTCCTGAGTAGCCAAAAACTGGGAACAACAAACGATGCTTAGCAACGAAAAATATCATTAAACTGCAATGTTTCGATATATGCAAGGGAGTCCTCACCAATTGCTGTATTGACGGAAAAAAGCTCTTCTTGTGGAGGGAGAAACAAAGCCTCTCTGTGTAGGCAGAGGTGTGCATCAGATCGCGTGGAACTAAGTATGTCATGCCCACTAAAGATAATCGGAGACAGGGTGGTACTATCAGATAAGAATTTTTGAAATAAATGATATATTAAGATAAGCACACGCCCCGGAAACGGGGCAAATGGATATACAGATCCCAGAGATGCGCAATGCTGATGGTATGATGGATAAGCATAAATCCTGCTCACCTCTAATGGCGTCTGGGTCAAGTTTGGAAGGACAGGGGTGTAGATGGGTTAAATCCCTGCACAAGTTGCACAAATGTCTGACACTCGTATTGAAGTATGTGTCAGTAGAAGAAAGAAACGGAGCGCCGTCGTACCACACCGTCGGGCCGTGATGACGACATGTGCAGACGTCATGTGTCAACAAATAACGTCATGTCTGAAGGACAAATGACGGAAGTTGTCAGGTCTTGTAACTATGGAGAAAGCATAAAAAAAGTCCCAGACGTGTTAACTGGCAAGGTCATCCCCTCAAATATCATGTCTGAAGGACACATGACAGGATTCGTCAGGTTTTGTCATTGCTGTGGCAGCATAAAATATCCCAGAGTTGTTAACTAGCATGAACACCCACAAATAAAATTAAGGGTCGCATGATCATGGTGCGGGTAGCAGATACTTAATGGGAGAACTGAGATTGGTTACTGGAGGAAATTTAAACAACATGGGTACTGGAGGAAATTTAAACAACATGGGTAAAGAAGTTAGTAGGCTAATGAGCAGATATGAGCTGTGGGACGTTCTTTCGAAAACATGGCACACAGGGTATGCGATACCCTGGAAGAGGATGTATGATGAGCAAGGATGTTTAGAAGAGCGATAGGCCATAGGCAAATGAGATGCAATTCAGATATATTTCACATGTATATTACCACTACAGATGCACACTGCAAGAAAAGCTGGTAAGAGTAAACGCCTTTGGAGCAGGTATATCCTGAAGCAACAAACATAGAACAAATGCATTTAATTTAAGTTTGACAACCAAAGGGTGAGAGAGACACATGCCCACATGGAGCTGAATATTCTGATATCCTGGCGTAATACCTAGATTTACATTGTATCACAGAAAAACATGCATTTCATGGTCTGTGTTCAGACCATTATCAGTATATCTTAAGTTACAAATTAGTTTGGATTCCATTTGTCGGAGTTTCAGCAAAAGGTCACTGCCTCGCTTGCCCTTCCTGGCTCGCATAAGGCCTATAAATCGTAAATCTGACTTGTCGGCCATTTGATGTGCAAGTTGCCAATGCATCGCAAAAGAGGCAGTCTGGGGTAATTTTTGTCGATACTGGCTAAATGTTCCCATACCCATATCCGTAACTGTCTAATGGTGCTGCTTATATGCAGTCTTCCACAAACGCAGATAAGGGCATAGACCGCATGCTTGGTTTTACAGTTTATAAAATCCTTTATTGTAACAGTTGTTCCTATGGATTAATTGAATTCTTGGCAATTTCTGTAAGCAATTTTGCAAGTATTGCAGTTACCACACTTGTGAAAACCCACTGGCGTTTGTAGCCAAGTGATCTCGGGTTGTGGTTTTGTTCAACTTGGATTAAGGAAGGAAGAACACAATTTGCTCGAGAGTGTTGGCTCTGTTAAAGATGCATTTGGGCTTGTTAGAGAGGTAGGGGAAAAGGTCAAGATCTAAATGTAACAAATGCCAGTGTTCAAAGACCAGTTTGAAAGGAGCGGGAGAATCCTTTGAGAATTGGGTGATAATGCTATATTTCTTGTCTTGTTGGAATACTTAACATGGGGTTCGAGCAAATCTGATTGCTGTACCTGCTGGTATTTACCAGCAGCTTTCCTGATTGTGTTGGGATTGTATCCTCCTCTTTCACCAAAACGTTGTGCGAGTAACATACATTCTTCAGTAAAGTCAGTATTTTTGCTGCAGTTTCTCCTTGCCCTATAAAAATCCCCTCCTGGTATGTTATTGATTGTGGCTTGCTGATGACAACTCTTTGCATGCAAAACAGAGTTTACTTCCGTTGGTTTTCTATACGTTTTCTTTTCTAGTTTGCCATTTTCAAGGAAGATGTCAAGATCCAGAATGTGTAGTACTGGCATGTCCAGAAAAAGTAATGCCAAAAGTATTGTTATTAGTATATGTGACAACATTATCAAAGGAAGTTTGTGATCCATACCAAATGACCAAAACATCAATATAACGTTTCCAAGTGATTAAATTATTGGCAAAGACTGTGAGTAAATGTGTATCTTCAAAATGAGCCATAAAGATTGGCCAGGGAGGGCTCAAATTTGGCCCCCCTGGCAACCACCTTAGTTTGCATAAAGTAGATACCATTGAAGGTACAAGCATTGCTAGTCAAAGCAAATCTGAGGAAACACTTAAGCATTTCTATGTGGTTCTAGTAGGATGCAGAAGAATTGCGAAATGTATATTTGAGAGTTCATGGTCGATGTTGGTGTACAGGGCAGTGACGTCTAGATTCGCTTTGAGGTAATTCGGTTACCATTCAATTGTTTTCAGAAATTGTAACACCTGGGTACTATCTCTCAGATATGTTGGCATTTTAAGTACAAATGGTTTAAGAATTTCATCCAGGTACTGGGAAATGCCTTCTGTCGCCCAGCCCAGGCCTATCATTATGGGCCTGACTTCTGGGAGTGTGTCAAATTGTGTATTTTTGGTAAGAAATAGAGGGTTGGCATTGTCGGTTCTTTAAGTAAGAAATTCTTCTCGTCATCTGTTAAATATCCCAAAGGGAACCATTCATGAATTGGAGCATATAGGTCTTGTACAACTCTCTGGTTGTAGTGATAAGTGTTTCTGTGTTAACAATGTCTGTCATGGTATGTGTACTCAAAGGATCAAGTGAATGGCAAAACAATTTATTTAAATTTCAATTTTCTTACAAATTTAAAAAGGTCAACGTGAAAGTTAGCAAAATCAGTGTTTGAGGTGGGTGCAAAACAAAGTCCTTTATCAAGTACCTTGATTTTCATTGTCATTCAAAGTGCGAGCAGGCACATTAATTTGTCTCGTTGCTTCTTGGCATTGGATCTTGTCAGGATCCCGAACGGTCGGAATCTTTGTCTGAGCTCCCGATCTCCCCTCCAACTCGCCCCCCCCCTCAGGTGTGGCATGGGGTGTTGGGATATTTGAAATAAGAGGATTGCGAAATCTGACCCGTTTTGTAGTTGGATTGTATTGGCTGCCTTTCTTTCCAGTTTTATCGGATTCCGTGGCAAACGCAGTAGTTATGTCACCCTCTATGTCTGATTCTGGATCCGAGCTAACTGGACTAGTATTGTGAGAGTTACTGCATAATTTGGAAACAACCCCATCGTATTTAGTTTGAAAGGTGTAGACCCTATCTTGCCTGTAGTCTGTCGTCTCTGAAAATACTTTCTGAATTTTCTGAGTTTTATTTCATATTGGTATTCTTGTTTATTGGACTCAGCATTTGTCATTTCTTTGATTTCTTTTTTTGAGCAGTTCACTTGAGATGTGACTCTGGTGTGTTCCCTCCTGGCATGTATGATTAGTAGTTCTAACATCTTTTGAGAACCTTGGTTTAGGTTAGTTTCCCATTGCTCTGCGAGATCAGCATTTTCGTCATTTTCTAAATTGGGAAAGATAAGAATGCGCAAGCCTCTTGGTAGTCTATCATTTTCCAAATATTAATGAGGGAGGCTTGCTCCCAATATTTATTTCTCTCTTTGAGAGGCGTTCTAGTCTAATGAATTTTTGCTTTAAAGTCTCTATTGAGTTAACATTGCTCTTAAAGGCATTAGAAGTGCTGCCTCTGGGCGCAAAAAGGGCAGCCCAATCTTCTTGATTAAGCAGATAGTCTGCCATAGTATGAAATGTGGATGTCAGCTGGCACTGGAAAGGGCGAATATAACACAGACTGATTGGATGTGAGGGGTTTGCCGAAGACTACCAGTGTGCTAGTAACTCCACCTGGAAAAGGAACGGTGGCTTTGGACTAATGAGGTGCAATTTTTTTATTGAATAGATAAACTGTTCTTGATGGTTTTTACACTTCAATTATTATCAGTTCTTTTCTCCTTCTGTCTGTCACCTGTTTGCTTTTTATATGCGCCGTGCGCCACCCCTGTACCTGAAACTCTGACCTGTGGTTCGTTTTACATTATTTTTTTCCATGGCCTGATAACCATCGCCATTCGCTTTTCCTCGTGTCATTGAACTATAATCAGACCCTCCAGGATATTGCGGCATGAAATGGAAAATTTTGCGGCACAAAAAAGAAAAAATTGCGGCACACAACTGCATTTTTTGCTGCATTATTTATTGTCGAAAAATACATCATTTAACATCTTTTTTATCCAAAAACAGAGAACCTGAACATTACAGAGTGTTGCACATTGAAACAGGAATGTTTGAGGTGATGTGGAGAACTTTTAACAAACCTTTGAGCTAACTTTGTCGAGCAATAGCATCAAACTGTGAACCTGAAATGCCCGTCATTGTTTTTTCAAAGCAGTCTTCTGAGTTAATGCCTTCTGCCACTTGATTTATAAGCACTATAATGGCACTGATTGCATAGCTTTCTGAGCACCCCCGTCCATTCCTGAGCTACATCAGTTTCAGTACTTGGTCTCAATCCCATGTCCCCTAATCACATCAGTCCTGACTTGCAGCTCCTCTTTTATTCTGTGGGTTCCTAAATATAGCTCAACCAGTCGACCTCAGTCCTGACTTTCAGCACTCTACGCAACTCCTGCTTTGGTACCTTCATAATGCTGCCCAGCTATAACCCCTGCATTTTCAGTACTGGGATGTAGACGCATACAGGCAAACACGCACACAGCTCTGCTGATCTACCTAAATTCTAAAATGCGCCCCTTCTGCTATCGCCCTACTGAGATCCTCTCACACAGGTGCGTCCAGGCACACCTGTCCCTAGTTAAGGTAACCCTTATGGTCCATTTCTGGAAGCCCATCACTGCTTCACTACCACTCTTTAGTCATGGCATGTGAACCCAATGTGTACGGGCAGTCCTCCGGGGTTAGGTCCACACATTTCAAAACAATGACATTGAAGTGGAGCTAAACACCCTGAAAGCCTAAATTGGCAGATAAGTACCAAAATCGAAAATTTTAAAAGACTGGGGAGTGAAGCGTTTGGTATAGATAGTGGGTGAGTGCAGTGAAGAAAGAGGAAATCCAAAGATGGCATGGGGGTGGTGGGATCCCTATAAAAGTAAATGGAAGGTGTATCTTAATTAAAGATGACAACGTCGATACAATAATCTCAAAAAGACTCAGTCTCCCATCCAAATGAGCCATGAGAATCCTCCCTTCAGCGGAGGACAGGAGCATCCTCTGCAGGCCATCTGGCTTGCCTCCAAGGCTGAAGGCACTTCCCTCGCCAGCATTCGTCCCCCAGATCTATACTCCCAGTCCGTTGCTGCGCACTGCTAGAATTGTTTTGCATAAATCAGGGCATTTATGTAATTCCTTTAGCTCTTAGTCTTCACTGTGGGTCACCTGCGTCTGAAAATCACCTCCTTCCCAGTTCCTATTCCAGCTTTCTACCAGATTCACTGCCTGCTCCTCTGGAAGCACTCTCGAAACCGCATAACACTCTGAGGTGCTCCCACAGTCGGTCCATCGCTACTAGTGTACTGTGAGTTGCTCCCAAAGCCTTAATCCTCCACAGCAACACTGTGTTATTTGGGGAAGGGGTCCCTCAAGATGCTTCTTAAGCTCAAGGGATCCAGTAAGCGTTCTTGCCAGTAATCCTGCCAGGTTTCCTGGCACCTTAAATCCTTTAAGTCATTTAGTGCGGTGGACAGGCCACATCACTGGTGAGGGTCACAGCACAGCTGTGGCAGCAATGCGCTTTACAGGAGCTTGCTGCCATGTGAAGAGGATATGGGATAATGCTGTTGCCGAAGCTTGGTCTCGGCAAGCTTGGTGTCAGTGCAGACCCTCCCTAGAATAACTCTGTTACACTTAATCAGGTCCAGTACCTCTGCCAAACACAAAACGTGGGTTCCTTCCCCAAGATAGTTTCTATGAGTGTCCTTCACTGAAGTCCTGCTAAAAACAAGCATTTGCAAATCCAACAGTATTGACTTGATTTTAACATAACTGTGTATAGGAATTGCCAGCTGCTGCTATGGTAATTAATTGCAAGGCCTTTGTCATTTGTGTCCCGTTCTGTCTGGCCACGCTCTTTAGGACAGCCAGGCTGAGTCACCACAGCCTAACATTTTGGGGTGTGGAGGGGGGAGAGGGCTACAGCTCGATCAGCTCCATGGAGGGGTTTGAATTCAAAGGTGTCAACCCTGGTTCACACCTTTGAACTGAAGCCCCTCGGTTTATTTGCTTTTTGCTCAGTGGAGTTGTTAACCTTTGAGCTGCTGCAATTGGCAACCCCTCTGTGGATGCTATAAATCATTAAATGAGCGTGAAAAAGATACATAAAGCTAATGTGTCTTTTTTGCGCTCATTTAATGATTTATAGCGGCCATAGCGGGAAAAGGCAAATTTTGCGGTTTTTTTGCAAATTCCAAAATCGCCATAAGCTGGGTGGTCTGTATAATACTCGTGTTGATCTCTAATGGACCTTTCTGTACTATAATCAATTTGTGAATTGCTTCCTGTTTTTTCATCCATCCTTTGTTTATTGCAGTTTAATTTGTGGCTATCGCTCTTTTGATTTATATATCAAACAGCCTTGAGAACGAACCAGCGGGTCGAAACATGTGTCGGCTGTTCACGACCTGATTAAATCTTCTTATTTAAACCATACAAGTGTACGTGTGTTCATAATATGCTCTACCAATAGGATTTTCCACAGGATTATCTCTTTTTGGCAGTGCGCGATCCAATTTACTTCCTATTAATCCTAAATGCTTCTGTTCGTTGTTTGGTTGCCATTGCTATGGGTAATGTTGACCCAGCCAATTGATTTAATAGAGCAGGAGTTTGGTTCTCACATGTAGGAATTTGTGGGTCTAGATGGACCCCCCACTACCATCTTTATACAGCTCTTGTTTAGGCATATCCAGTTGGTGGACAGATGAGCAAGTGATGGCAATGGGACCCGTTGTGTAGTTGGTCACTGTGATGGTGGTTGAAATTCGAGGTCACAACTGCCTTTCTACAACCAACGAGTGTTGGTTGTAGAAAGGCAGTAATCTTTTTCTGTTTTCCCTGTTTACCTGGATTACTTGCTACAGGTAAGCTTACCACCTCCAAAGAGCTGGCATTTGAGGCTATTATAATGTCCGCGGGCTCCTGAGTATTCAAATTAATAATTTTATCCTTGTTTGGCAAAGACCTCAAACTTGAGCAATGGTTTGCTTTTATTGATATTTGCTGCTTTTGCCTTTTTTTTAAAAAAAAATTCTTCTTCTGTTTGCATTTCTTCTTTTCGTCTTTGTGTTTTCGTTTGGTTGTAATGGGTGGACATGGCTGTAATCACTGAGTGTGCACTTACCTGGTTCTTGTTCTTGACCAGGCTCTACATCTGATGACTCGAACAGCATTGGAGAGGCACTTGAGGCAGAGTAGCAGTTCACTAGTGGCGTTGGGCTATTCAGAGTTTGACGAGTCACCAACTATAGTTCTGCTGCTTCTGTCGGTTGCGTTGTTCTCGTCCTGTCCCTGTTCATATCAAAGGACAAGGAACTGATTGGTATGTTCAACTACTCTGTACATTTTGAAGGCCCTTGCGATACCTTTTAAAGAATGAATGTTCTGTCCCCCTCCTGTCAATTTTGTTGTATTGTCTTGGACAAATGTCCTTTATGTTGTCGTAGAGTCTGAGAAGCTATTCAAGAACTAAGAGCAATGCTGAAATTGATGCAGGACCCAAATAGTCCACATTCAGCAAGATGTTAGAGACCCTTCTTGCCTGCATGTTTCGTGAAATAGTAGCTGGCTTTGAATTGGATTTCCTCTCCGGTGAAGAGGCATCTCTCCCTTGCGGAATGCTATGGGCTAAAGCCACGGATGTTATTTTGAATATTCAGAGACCTCTCTCATCCAAATCACCCATTTCATAGTAGAGTCACAGGACTCTTCCAAAACAATGGTGTTTTCGCGGTCCATATTAACAATAGCCTCTGTAGTATTTTCTGAAGACCATGTATGATTACTTGATGCTTCACCCATCATAGGGGGTTGCTAGGTCCACTGTAACCATCTGTCCCTGTGTGTCAAATGACAGCCCACTCGGGATAGATGAGGAACCAGAAGTGTTTATAAATGGCTGTACATTCACCAGGTTGGTACATATCGCCGGGCTCTCATGCAGTAATATTGAAGATGGTGTTCTCTTAATGGCAGCCTGCTCGGGGGGATTTGCAGAAAATGTTCACCTGTTAAATTTGTCTTTGATTGGGACCTGCTCTTGCCCAGGAGATGCCCGCTGTGATGCGCCCTCTGAAACCAAAGCCACAGTAACCTCGGAACCCCTCTGCTCGTGTAGCATGTCAGCATCCGTGCTTGTTATGCGCTCCACAGAGACGTGGCCATATGCACAGGGCTGCTGGAACTCACCACTACAATAGTAGTTTGTTGCGTTTAAATTATCGGATGATATCAGCCACTGACCGCAGGGATGAATATAAAGTTACAGACCGTTGAATGTAATACAGAGTTCCCTCTGCGGCAAACGTAGAAGATGGCAATAGGCAGCACGAGTGAAAATATGGAAAAATAATGACTCACTATGTGCTCACAGGTTTATTTGTCTTGAAGCTATGTGGGCTAGAATCTGTCCTCTGGAAACCTTGAGTTAAAAGCTTCCATGAACACTCGGCTGCACACTGCTTGAGCCTGTGGTTTTGTAACTGTAGCTCCTGCTCCAATAGAAACTGTAAAAAGACTTTCCGCTTTTCCGAATGCTTTTCCCTCTCCATGTCGATGGGCTGGTCTCTTTTCCCCGATTCGTCCCTTCAGTTTATCGAGGCCAAATGTTGGTGGGGGCAGTCCATCTTGATGCATTTACTTTTTTGCAAATTTTTATTTTTGCACTTTCAAAAGTCCCTACATGGCAGCTATTGCAAATGTACAGTTAAACATAATATTTACATAGCTAAAACGGTCTGCCCATGCCGATTCTAATGAAACAAGTCACATCTCTGCACAGTGTTGCACTTGCAAATGTTTGTTTATTTGTGTTTTACTCAAAAAACAGTTCTCAACATACACGTTTCTATACAGACATCTCACTTATTAAGCTATCACCTCTCAGAATATCTGCTTTTTGACATTTTCTGGATAGATGCCATCCCATTTAAAGTCATTGCTTTTGTTCCCAAAGTCGAATTGTTAGGGGAGTAGGTAGTGTCACTAGAAAGGTTGGCTTTCCCATGAGATCTAGGTTCTTTCCACGTAGTTCCTGAGAAAACCCACAAAATATGATACTTAATACTCTATGGCAAAATAATCACCTGCATATTTCAATTTTCACTTTACGTCTCTCCAAGCCTTAATTAGTGGTCTGGCCATCGGCTTCCTTTGTTAGTGTTCCTGCCTTGAAGTCCATTGGCATTCTTGTAAGGTCAAAGTTCAGGCCATGGTCCCTTGTATCTTGATGAGTATAGCAGATGCCCCACCTCCATGCTGAGGGAAAAGTCCTCAGGCAAACGAGCCTGTGATCAGTAATCTCTGAACTGGCCATAAATTGAATTTAAATAGAATATAAGAGTTTAGCCCATTTAATGGCAGTCTTTCTGTTCACAAAGCACACCAATAAAGTGCTCTGTCATGCATGAATTTCGCTCTTCCCTCTGGCCCTGACACTTCAAAGCAATTGTCTTTCAGATGGAGAGCCTGAGCAGAGCATGTGATGGGGGGGGGGGGTAACTGTTCTGTCCTCTTGATACTAATACTTGCTTTCCAGTCTGCCACTTTTACTCTTCATGTACGGCCTTTTAATATCATGGCATCCATTTTAATATTTATATCCTTATATATTCACTGGACTCTGGCCATGGAGATTTGTTTTCCCATGTCTATATTGTTAGCTGCACATGCAAGCCTTTCCATGGTAACTGTTTTCTAAGTTGGCAAAATACACCCTTTATACTTTGCTCTCTGTCAGAAAGGTTCCACTTTAGCACCAGTCACTTGTTCAAAAGCAAGTAGTGGTTTTAACTTGCATGGAAGGCACATGTTGTATTCTTGATTTTCAATGTATAGAGCCTTTCGATGTGTCAGTGAAGAATGAAATGCGCCCCTTTCAATTTGGCAGTTATCTCTGTTTAATGCACTGCATTTTAGGCCTACATTTCCATGGCCTGCTTGAGCACATCGCTCTCCTGTTTTTGTAGTTGAGAATAAACAGCTGGCCCTTTTGTTGGAGTTAATTTCATTACAGACTGGCACTGGACAAAGTGAAAAGACGAAAGGATCAGCGTATGCTAATTATTTAAAAATGATTCATATTTTCATATTCTTTATACATTTATAAAAAAAAGTTTAATAAACATTGGAGTTCTTCTGCAAATCTCTCCAATATACTTCCAAGATCAAATGCATGTCGAATATATACAGAGAAACATTTATTCTTTTTAATGTCCAATAAATGTTCTCCAAGTAAAGTGCAAAAATCTACATGTGCAAATAGGCATATAATCTTCAGATTACCACCATTCTAAAACTCTAAATATATAGGACATTCAAGTAAACCTCTACTAAAGGTATTGTAGATGAGTATAGATGTAAAACAAACCCCTCTATCTATGATTTCCAAATCTCCATTGTCAGTAGTTTAGATGGAAAGCACATCTAGAATTCGACTGAGAGCGGATGCCCTTCTTCCTCAGGACTCAAGATATTTTCTCTTGGTATTTTTCTCACCATCCCATATTGTATCTTGATTGTAACTAAACATATAAAAGACACAATTAAAACCAAAGGATGATACTTCGCCAAATCTTCCCAATGACCTTTGAACTCCTGTTTACCATGAGAGGAACATTTATCATTTTCTTGGTTAACTCTAGTAGTCAAGCGGGCAAATATTCCTTACTTTGCAGCTATCGATGCAGTTGTCTGCAAAGTAAACAAGAATAAGCCTTTTATTTTCCTTTGGTGTAGAACCACTTAAAGCACTGCACACTGGCAATATTAAGCCATGAAACACTAACCTTTTGTTCTAGTGTGTGCATTTGTAGCCTCGTGCCATTTCTTTCCTTAATTCTATTAACAAAGGCGCATCTGAGACAATCCCAAAAACTAAATTGGAATAATGAGTCCTTATTCTTTTCAAATGCAAGTTTAACACTATTCTTATCTACAAGTTAAAAAATGTGCTATTCAGAGTAAATGTGTCTCCACATTCTTGCATTCAGTACATATTGTAAAGGATTCATCAAATCCGTTCATTTTTATCCAAAGGCCACCAAATTGTATAGTTTTCAAACTTTATTTCCATTAATTCTGCTCCAAAAGGAACATCTAACAAGCAGAAAGCTAGAAAAACCCAGTCGGAATAACCCAATCAAAGTTATAGCCCGTCAATGTTGCCATATAATAGTTTCATATAGTTATTAACTGCCAAGTAAACTCTAGAGCTCGACGAGAGCACATTCAGAATGTTTGATAACAAAATGCATACCTTTGCAGAAAGGCATCTTGTTTCTCCTTGTATTCGCTTTGACGTTCTTCCCGGTCTTGGCGTGCAAACCGTGCAAGTATACACATGTTTGTTGTAAAAATGTAAAGCTCCCCCCCCCCCCCGCGCCCCCTCTGAAGGGGCATTGGGAAGATTTGGCAAAGTATTATTGTTTGGTTTCAATTGAGTCTTTTATATGTTTTTTCTATATTTAGTTACAATCAAGATACAATATGGGAGGGTGAGAACAATACCAAGAGAGAATACCTCACTGTTTTTCCTGAGGAAGACGGGCATCAGCTCTCAGTTGAGTTTTAGATGTGCTTTCCGTCGAATTATTGACAAGGCAGATTTGGAAATCATAGATGGAGGGTTTTGTTTTACCTCTATACTCCTCTCCAATACCTTTTTAGTAGACATTTACTTGAATGTCCCATATATTTAGAGTTTTAGAATAGTGGAAATTTGATTATATGCATATTTGGACATGTGGATGTTTGCACTTTACTTAGACAGTTTATTTGCACATTAAAATGAATAAATGTTTTTCTGTATATATTCTACATGCTTTACATATTGGAAGCATATTGAAGAGAGATTTGAAGAAGTACTGAGATGTTTATACTTTTTAAAAAAAAATGTATAATTAAATAAAGAATATCAATCTTTTTTTTTAAATAGCATACGCTGATCCTTTCACCTTTTCACTTTGTCCAGAGCCCGTCTGTAATGAAATAAATCTAAACAATTCATGTTCCATGAGGCATCATTTTCTGTGGTTTATATACTGGGTTCTCCCCTGATGCCGATGAAGAAGGGGACACAAGTCCTTTTGTTGGAAAATCACATTTTTCCATATAGCATTTTGGCACAGTTTAAGCCTAACTTCGCCTTTCAGTTCATTTGATCCTGCGACTGCCATTAAATCCCACACAACACATGCCATTTAACTTCTCTCCCATGGCACCACTGGAATCTTTTGACTCGAAATGATGTACCTTTGCAGGGTACATCATTTCTAAATCAAAATAACCATTGTTTTGTATGTAGCGATAGAAGCAATACCTATTTTAGGGATCTCCTTATTTGTATGGCTTTTCGACTTTCGGCCATATTGATGCTGTGGTATAATGTGTGTGGATGTTCTGTACCGATTCCTTACTGTAAATAATGTGATCCACTCAACATGGAATTCCTAGACTACTTCTCCCACACCTACTGTTCGGTGGTCCCTGTCCTTCGCATTGAGTTGACCGAGCTACCGTAGAGGAACAATTCTACATATATTGGGCACTAAGGGTATGGAGATTCTCTTCCCCCCCTCTTCATGCTCTCCCTTAATCCAGAACTTTCCTGTGTATGTCCAAGTTTATGGGTGTGACGCCCATTTCCTGGAGGCAGGATGGGATGCAAGGATTGTCGGAATAGGTATAATGAAGATTACTGATAAGTAATCTACGCCGGACCTTTGTCCCTCTCCTCCATCCAGGTCCTTAAAGTTGAGGCTTGTCCATGCTCATCGGCCTCTGACCAAAACATCCACCTCTTTCTAGTTTGGGCTATTGGGTGTTGCTTGCAAAACCTATAAGCGGAAACTATTGCATGGAAGTACAGATGGGGAGGAACAGGGGTGGACTGGGAACCAAAAGAGGCCCTGCGCGGAATGACGAATGAGGAGGGACACAGTCCGTAGGTGTTGCTTGGTTATGTGCCCACCCATGGCCAGGCTAATCTCCTATGGACCTTTCTACCCATTCCTACCTATGCCTGCCCAAAACACCTCCTCATGGGAGCTCTTTGAGCTTGCTTTAATCGAGCCCTTCCATTAGACTTTACATTCAAAGTGCCTGCAAGTGTGTTCAAAGCAGTCTTCTCAGAGTTAATGACTTAATTGGAGTTGTAAACCTGCTGTCTTACCATGCCTTCCTTTAGCCACTTGATTTATAGCACTCTGCGTGTCTTTCACTAAAATCCTGTTTTAAAAAAGCATTGGCAAAGCCAATGTTTTAGGCTTGTGGGTAAGTTTTAAGCTTTTGCAAGGCTCTGCTATTAGATGCCCAGGTACTCGCACCATTTTGCACCTGCGACCAACAATGGGTAATATCACTATTGCTGTGCCTGGCAAGTGCCTTTCTCATGCCTACACACAAACCCAAACTGTTGGTATTGCCAGTGCTTGTTTCCAACATGCTGCAGCACCAGTGATTTTTATAAATGTTTTTAAATGGAATTTTATATCTCGCACAATCCAAAGTATGTAGGTGCAGAAGTAATCTGGGTGATCCAGGAAGGTCTTTAAATTAAGTTTGCTCTTCTTGGAGAGGGATTAGTAGAGCGTTCCAAAGTATTTCGTACTCTGACAGACGAAGATTGTCCACTCTACCTCCTGGTGCTTGAACTGGACAGAGGCAAGTAGGTTTGCTGACGAGGATCTAAATGTTCTTGATGCTTGTAACAGACAAAACAGTCCCCTAGGAACCAAACTCTAATAAGCTCTTTGATCCATGCAAAGTGCTTCAAATTAAGCGTTTTGCCACTGGCTGAAAAGCCTTCCCTCCTGGTGTGATTTAAATTGTAGAACCGGAGCGAAAGACAGGCTGCCCCATTCTGGACAACATGCAATCTATGTAATTGTGACTTAGAAGACTCAAGTATACCGTGGTCCAAACGTCTGCAAATAAAGGCGTTCGCTATTTGAACTCTCGGTGAGAACAGAAGATAATCTAAACCTTTTTAGCCTCTTAAAATGGAAAAAAAACAGCTTTAGCGACTATACCGATCTCACCCTCACATGAGAAGAGAGGTGTGTTGTAACAAGCATGCGTGGTAGGCTCATGAGCAGACTCTAGCATGGAATGAGAAATGGTTGGGATTTCAGATGCTAGCTGGGAAGTGCAGTCTCATCTGCTCTTGTACTTGTTGAAGGACATTTAAATGAATAAACACATCTACCTAGATCTTTGCTGATGCCATTTCTTCTGTATAACAAAGGGTGACGAGTAGGAACGACCCATAGCGGCCCCAGCACGTTTTTGCCAGGAGTGCCAAAAAATGCTGCAGCTTGCAGGAGATTAGCGTGACTGGAGCAGCGATTGTTGGCGAGCTTGGAACCGAGTAGATCACGGCTGCTACTGCAAGCACAGTGGAGACCCTTCACCAAGTATACCTGTGGTGAAGGGAAACTGGAGAAGTGGTGGTGATGGACCGAAGTGAACCGGAACAAGCAGTGGGCGAGGAGGAGCACAGGATGCATTCAAGGATATTGGTGGATGGAGCATGTAACTGCGGCTGACAGAAAGACAACCGGCACATGGTGTCTGATCACTAGACAGTTGAAATTACACAATCGATGTAACTGAAAAACCTCAGCACAGTGACCAGAACAATGAAGAATCTTGACCCACTATCATGATTCTTTCTTGGTTCAGGAGAGCCTACAATAAGTTTGGAGGATTAGAAGGGCGGTTCCAATTCTATAACGACAAGTGAGGTGTGAACATAGGTGAAGAGAAATGAACTACATTGATGACTTGCTTAGTAAGAGGGGCTAAATATATACTAACACCTACCCTGAACCTGAAGGTATAATCGTCCAATCGCATGAGGGTGCAGACAGTGCGGCATCCACCAACTTTGACTCAACAACAAAGAAGCTGGATGAACAAATTGACCATAACTCAGGTGTGGTCCTGGAACACTACACGTTTTTAGTGGGGAAAGTGTGAATAACTGTGTCACTGATCTAAGAACCCTGATCGCAAAATGCAGTTCGATGAATACATCCGTGACAAATTAAACATGCAACATCAAATCAAATCAAGTACATGACAGGTTGTTTCTGGCAGGAAATCCTCTCAAGGAAGTCTACCACTGGCCAGGGGTGTAGAGGCGACCCCTAGATGTGACATGTCAACACTAAAGGAACAGGATGCAGTGAAGAAGCGAACATAAATGGCATGTATGTGGTCAATGCAAGCCACATGCAGTCAATTCAAGCCAAAGAGTAAATGAGAGAAATCTAAGGTTCAAGGCAGACAAGAATATGTTTTAGCCTCAGCAATGAAGGGCATGTAGCCTCATCCAACGAATGTCCAATGCAGGCAGCGGTGTGCAGAACATGTACATAGGGCGTTTTGCAATTGACTGTAGGGACATGATGGATGAAAATGGATAGAAAACAGTGATGTTATTGTTGATAAATGTGGTGAGGGAAGCCAAGTAGTGTTACAAATTGATAAGACTCCAAGATACAGGGCACCGTGGGCAGAAGTAGAAATGGGAGGCAAAAGAGTAAGACTGCTAGTCTGTTTCGCTTTATACAATGATTCCTCTTAAGATGTTTGAGGTGTTCTAGGAAACCAAATCCCAAATTAGAAAAGTTGTATATTGAACCTTCAATATAATGGGGACACCCAATTGAAATTATGGTGTATTTTGAAGGTGAGATGGCATTCACGGATAAAGTAACAAGGGAAAATGTTAAGTATAGGGAGATGTTTGTTGGGATGGTATCGCCAAGGAGTACTACACATGCAATTGAATCCAGGAGCCGTGGAACCAGTATGAACAGAAACAAAATCATGCAGGAAGAAGTAGTGAATAGATTTGCTTAGGTGTTTGCAGTACGCATTTGAGATTCAAAAGGTTTGAGACATAAAAACTATACGAAAGAAAGGAGCGAAACCTATGCTGCATAAGGTATGACCGGTACCACTGGCAATTGGAGAAAAACTAGAAGCCGAATTCAAGTGTGAGGGGGGGGGGGGGGGGAGTGGCAGCCATGCACTTGCTTAATTGGTTCCATCTCCAGTTTTGATAATGATGAGGCAGGATAAAAAGGATTTGCATGCACATAGATTTACGTTACTTGAACAAGGCAATGGGTAGTCAGACACCCACTGCCAAATATTAATGAAATGCTGATGAAGGCAGCAAATTGGTTCTCAACTCTTGGTCTATCATCCGCATATCACCAGCTAGTTTTGTATCCTGAATCAACATCTCTTGTAACTCCAATGCCTGCTTACATTTATTTGGATGCTGTTGTTTTGGCATCAGCTTCTGCTGCATTTCAAAAATTGATGGAGAACTTGTTTGGAAAAATACAAGGGGTTAATTTGTTTCCAAGATATCTTGATGCATGCAAACACTGAAGAAGAGCCTGATTAATTATTCATCAGTGGAGGGGGATGATGTTAAGGTTTGAAAAGTGCCAAATAAATGTTCATGAAGTATTATTTGGAACATCAAATTGCAGCGGAAAGGAGAATACCAAAACCAGAATTAAGTCTATGGTGTGCAAGCGGAACAATCGGAAGACATGTAATTATGGTCCTTCTTGGCCTTGATAGTTATATTCTAAGCTTGTGGTTAATGTTGCTGAGAAAACCAAACCTATAAAGAGAATTGCTGAAGAAGAGCATTAAGTTTGGGTGGTCAAAAGAGTGTAACGGGTGTTTTGAAGAGCTAAAATTTGAAATCTCTTGTGGGCCCTCATTAGATAGAATAAGTGTTGGAGCAAAAACATCTATAACTCCATATGCATGCGAGTTATGGGTAGGTGCAGTTTCGAGCTGAAAGCAAAACTGCATGGATGTACCAGTTATATTTGCATATCGATTGCTCATGGGTACCCAGAAAAGGCATTCATTGATAGAATGTGAGGTGTTGGCAAGATATTGGGATTGTCCTTGCAAGAAGTTGTTTGGGAGATGCTGTTCATATTGAGATTGTTGGTACTTCACGACAGCAGGGTATGGGAAAGCTTATTCATGTGTTCCTAGGTGGGGTAACACATTGACAATAATATAACTTTTAATTAGAATACTTACAGGGAAATGTAATGCAGTAGCTTTTTTATTTTTACCGCAGAGACCAGAGAAATGTGCTTATCAAGGATAGTGCAGGGTGGCTTTAGTGCAAGAGGAAATATATTCTGTGGTGAAGGAAGAATGGTATTTTTATTTGCAGGAGAATTAAGAGCTAATGAGCCGGTAGGTATATTCAGGAATGGTGACCAGTTCAACCGAATGCAATAAGGTATGCTGTGCAGGGTGCAGAAAATGCACATTTCAAGCGACTACCCAGCCATTAAAAAGCCACTCTCTACCTCCAATTTATACAAACACACATCAGCCCACCATTTCATACTCGCCAGGGGTCAAGCATCACTAGCCAAAAGCTAGTGCAAATTATGCACCCTGATGTTGGGGTTGGATGAGTTGGCAGGAGTGCTGAGCGGTAACAAAATAGTACCACGAGAGGTATTCGGTCCAAACTAATAGGGTAGCCCATTTAGGAAGAAGCATAAGTAAACACTGGTTGAAAGGTGTGTACTGGTGGTCAGCCATGGATGTAGAAGTGGCGATGATTGTTAAGGAATGTCGCCATGTGCTAGAAGTGACAGTGTGGTTAAGAGTAGGCCAGTGTAGACTCCTGTACAGGTACCTACAAGAGTATGGACCATTTGGCTCTGTACATCATGGAGCCTGGGGACATTTTAGGAACAAACAGTTGAGATTGTGTTAGTGGACTATATATCTAAATGGGTTATGTCAGTTGTTACTACCAAAAGGGTGATAGAATTACTTCAAGCTGTATTCAACAGAGGCAGTGTCCTAGATACGATTCAGTGACAATGGGGTACAGCTGATGAAACATTTCCTGCTGATTTATTGGGTGAAAGCGGTAAACTCAGCATTGTACAATCCCAAGATCAATAGCTTGGTGTAAAGAGTAATATACTATGGATAATATACAATTGTCTGACCAGTGGTTTGAATAGGAGTTCATGATGTTAGCCTACAGACATATGCCACATGGCAACAGGAATAGCACCATTTGTCATGAGGGGAAGGAATTCCCAAAATAAGTTCAGCACAGCATGATTAGTGGGAAGCTAATCACAATGTATAGATCAAATACAAGTGGTAGAGGGAATCGAGGACTACCGAAAGAGGTATACAAATATGAGAAACAGAATGTGAAGGAAATGGTGATTTAAAAAAAGAGACTATAGATGAGTGAGAGCTCAAAGTCCAAAGGGCTTTTTAAGTACTTTGCCCGCAAGGAATTCATTGAATTTGGTTCGAGAATGGAAAACGGTGGAAATGAGAAAGTGGTCAAAGTGCAACATAAAATGCTCACAAAGGAAGCGGAGAACACTCAAGGATATGTGTTTGCGGAGATCATGAGTAAGGGGAATGAAATGAGTAGGCCGTCTGGACAAGAAAAGACATCTGATATTTTTGAGCAGGTGGAATAGACTGAGTAGAATGTGATCGAGAAAAAGATTACCGAGTTTGTTGAAGGAGGGAGAAAAACTGCAATGCGCAACTCCTTTGTGTTTTTTGAGTGCGCGTTCAATTGAATATATGGGTGAGAATGCAGAATTCATGTGTGTTGTGTACATGGTTCGAAATTGCTGGGAGCGATTTATTGGCTTCTGCTTCTATCCAGGAGAACATGGTTAGCTTTAAACCAACATTTGGTAGGAGGTACCTTTTGAATCCCTAGACCAATTGGCACCTTACAACATGCATACGTGATCATTACATACTCAAAGATAAAGAAGAATCTCAACACATCTGAATATAATGGGCAAACAAATAGGTGTGTATTTGATACAGAAGTTGGACTTGCAGTATACTGTGTACTTGCTCCTGGTTCCCCAGCGGTAGCTCTTGCCTACTGGTTGTTGACTAGGTGTGTGCTTCTGGTTGGGCTTTTAGATGTAAGCTGAGAAGTCTGCAGGATCTTGCCCTCTCTCGTACATCCTGCAGTTGTTCATGTGAATAAATGAACCTACCCAAATTATCCTTAGTTCTGTGCCTTCTTTATAACAAGGAGTCAAACCAAATTCTTGACCGTCTGTGAAGGAAAAGGCCTCTGTCCCAGGGATCGGGAAGGAAGGCATCGGACCATTCCTTTAGAGAGAGTACCCAACCTGCTTACAGCAGAAGGTCACTACACAGAAAAGGTGGAGTGATACATTCTTCTTTTCTCCGTTAGCTGCAGGAGATTGTAGTTCATGCTGTCCCTAACCTTTACCATACAACATTTTAAAGCGAGTAGCCGTATATGCACTTGCATAATCAAACACAAAATATGATCAGGGCGATTTTGGATCAATCTCATGCCACCTTGCCAGACGTGCACAAGACTAAAGGAAAATGCACGATATTTGAACACAGGATTCCCCTACGAAAGAGATACGAGAATAAACCAATCTGTCCTGATAAAGGCTGTTCCAACAAGAGCATTATCCAGCAGCTCATGCGGCCAAACCACTGTTTACAATCTTATAAAACAGCAGTGAAACATATAAAACCCTGCTTAACCAGCCGAGTAAAGCAGGCAGATTTTGATAGCCCTAGGTCGGTGATGGGTTCTATAATTTGTGAATGAACAAAACTGTGAATCAGAAATTGAATTCATGTGTAATGTACTACACTTTCATTCTGGTGGAACACTTTATTCTTCTTTGATCTGTATGAATGTTTTTAACGTTTGATACTTCATAGATAATTAGTGGGTCGCTGTTTATTCAAAACCGACCTGATCATATTTTATTTGATGTTCATTGATGCCTGGGTGGATCAGGATATACTATCATAGGAATGAGGTATAGCTGCACACCTAGTATATAAGGATTGTTAAAAACCTCAGACTATTACAATATATACTCCTACGTCCCATCCCCTTTACTCCATTTTTATGGGGCATCTCTCCGTCCTGTGGGACGGGACCGGAGCACTCTGTAAAAGCATCCAAAATTTCAATAAGAAAAATGTTTTCTTTTGTCCTTCCTCTCTTTCTACACGGGGCCCGGCACGCGGCCATAACTCTGCCCATCTCGCCTCCGCATTACCAATCAGTCCTTTTCTCCGCTTGATCGGGACTGGACGCGCTTGCATCCTCGGAAGATATTCCTTTCTCCTCCTCTCGGGCTCTCGCTAGCGATCGTTTACTAGATTGTTCATCATGTCACTGACGCTTTGCGAGGGCGGACCCCCATCCTCTTTGCTTAGAGTGTTTGGGTCCGGATCACCGTTGGGACTCCTGTTTTTATTGTGACTCCCTTTCGGTACGGGCACTTCAACATCAGTTGGAGCGGTGGGAGGAGGTGTTTCTGCGTACTCCTCCTTCTCATTTTCAGGCGTTTATCGACGAAAAGAAGAAACGCCCAGTGAGTTCTTTACTTTTCAGAGCACCCCGGCCGGGAGATACCTTTCCAGGCTCTTCCCGCGCCGGGAGGACCGTTGATTACTCTGTCACCGGGGATTCCTCCGAGGTGCCTTCTGGGCCTAATAATTGTACCAGAGTTTTCTCTGAGGGTCTCCGTAAGGGGCCTGTGGATACCAGATCATGCTCCGAGGCCCCTCCTGTGGGGGCTACCTGTAGACCCTGTTCTACTGAATCGGGTGGGTACCGGAGCTCGCTCTGAGGCCTTATCGGCTTCCCTCAAAAGTACCGGGGTGCGCCCCGAGGCCTCGGCTGGGCTTGGTATTTCCGAACGGATGTTTCGAGGCCCGCGCTAGTAAGACTGTTACCGGACCTGGGTCTGAGGTCCCTCGTGGAGACGCTAAAGAGACCAACATTTCTGAGAGGCCTGCCAAGGCCTTATCGGTGAAGGTACTTCCTCACCGTTCCCGCTCTTGTGGCGATGCCAGAACTGTTGAGGGGGCAGGGAGTGAAGTTCTTCCCTTACCGGCAGTGCCGAGGTCATTCCTGCTATTGGTATGTCGCAGAAACATTCCAGGCCTCACAGTACCGGCTCGGCCGAGGTTCCTTTTGTAAAGGCTAAGATTAAGAACCCTGATCCACCGACGGGGACCCCTGCCTCACTTTCACATGTGCCGCAGTTCCCCTCAGGTGATGGCGGCCGTTCCCGCCACGACCACAGCAGCCATTTTGGGCACTCACCCTACAACTACGCCATCGGCCTCAGGTGTAGGAGTTGGTTCCGCGGGCAACACAAAGTTTCTTGTACACATTCGTTTCGTCCAGTTTATTATTGGAACGTCCGGATGCCTCTCCCGCACAATGTCTCGCTGCCTGTTGGTTCGGCACCTTTGATTTTTGTGGACACATCGGGGGATGGGCCTATGTGGCAACCGCCCCCGCTGCATCCCTGGAATTATCCTCCTCATGAGAGGCCTTCTCCGCCGGCTCCAAAACCGTCTCCGAGGACACCTTTTTTCAGCAAATTTCAGACGCTCATGCGTACCGACCCCATGAGCGAGTATTTCAAGGGTCTTTTTCGGGAGGTTTGCCCGCCCGCGCCTCCGGCTCCACCAGTGGTGCCGCTGCCGGCGCCCTTGCCTACGGTGCCTCCACCGACGCTTCCGCCCTTTCCCCCATTGTCCCCCGTGGACAAGACGTTGCCTGACACAGTTCAGAAGACCAGCCCCGCTCTATTAGAGCTTTTCACGACCGGGTACTGGACATGATGTGCCTATTGGATGTCCCAGTGCCCGAGGCACCCTCTCCGCAGGAGGGTGTGCTTTCAGGGGCGTTCACCTTGTCTCCTTCGGAGCGTACCGGCCTGTTCTTGCAGAAGGACGTTTTGGCCGAGGTCCGCAGGGTCTGGGAAAAGCCACACTCTGGACTTTTCGTCAATAAGAAAATTGACGCGTGTTACAGGCTGCATTCTTCGGAAGAGGTGGCCCTGTCATCTTGTCCGCCCCCCTACTCCACAGTGGTGGCCGCGGCCACATTGCAGTCCAGGCCTGCAGCCTCCTCCTCTTCTACGACGGTGACTCAGTTTCTAGGGAAAGAGGACAAACTCCTGGACTCCCTTGGGAGGAAGATTTTCGCTAACTCGGCCTTGCAGCTCGGGTGAAGATGTGGAAAGGTCTGTCAGAGTTTGAGGAGTTCATTCCAGTTGAGAATCTGGAAGACTTTAAGGCAGGTTTATCTGACGCCAGAGTCTTGGCTCAGGATCTGCTTGAGGCCGCGGCTCATCACGTCGGCTCGGGGCCTTCACCTCTCGACAGGCTTGCCACCAAGATCTCGAAAGAGGTACAGGACAAGGTGTTGGACCTGCCGTTTGACGGTAAAGAGCTTTTTCATTCCACAACGGATGTGGAGTTCACCAAAACAAAGGACAGCACCCAGACAGCTAAGTCCTTGTCAGTCCTGGTTAAAACCCCTTTCAGGACCCAGAGACCGCTGTCACAGAGCCGGCCCTCCTCTGGTTTTAGGGGCTTCCTAGACCAGAAATCCCGCACAGTGGATACTCCTTCGGGTAATGACCGCCGGAGACAGCAACAGATTCGGTTTTTCTCCCGCTCCTCAGCCTCCTTCAAGTTCAGGTGATAACACCACTGAAAAGCCTGCCAAATGAGGGTTTTCCTCGCTCGCACGAGACCCCGGTGGGAGGACGCATTGCGTCTCATTGGGAGGCGTGGCAGGCCATCACCGAGGACAGGTGGGCTTCCGCTTACCCCCTACCCCACCCTTCAACCCTCCTTTCCAGCAGTCGGGAACACCCTCCCTAAAAGCCGAGTTGCAGAAGCTGCAGAACCTCAGCTGTGGAACCCGCTCCTCTTGGGGATCGAGGGGAGGGCTTCCACTCCCGGCTGTTTACGGTGTCCAAAGCCAACCAGGCTGGCCTGCGCACCATCCTAGACCTTTCCCAGTTCAATCTTTTCCTACCCCAAGAGAAATTCAAGATGATCACGCCTGGCCAGATACGGTCTTCCCTGCAGATGGGCGATTGGCTCAGCGTGGTGGATCTTCAGGATGCCTACATGCATATCCGGATCTTGGGTCCACACAGGAGATATCTCTGTTTCTCTGTGGGAGAGGAGCATTTCCAGTTTCGAGTGCTTCCTTTTGGCCTAAGTTCGGCACCGTGTGTCTTTACGAAGATGATGTCGGTGATCGCGGCCTATCTTCGTTTGCAGGGTATCCATGTATATCCGTATTTGGACGACTGCCCTTGTGCGCTGAAAGCTGCCTGAAATCTTCAGTCTCTTCTCCAGCTCCTGTTCCACCTCGGGCTGTCGGTGAACTGGCGAAAATCTTCCATGCCGGTCTCAGGATTTGATCTTCCTGGGTTTTCGCTGGAACACGATCGACTGCAGCGTGTACCTGACCGGGGACAGAATGGCGGATCTGTTGGCCACCTGTCAAATGTTTGCGCAGTCGGAGAGCATGTCGGCCTGGTGGTTCCAGAGGTCCTCTTACTCGCCTCAAGATGAGGCAGACTCAGATGGCTCTTAGGCGTTCTTGGCTTCAGGCTGTGTATCGCGACTCCAAGTTGATAATTATTCCGGCTTCCATGAGAGCGGACCTGGACTGGTGGTCGTCTCTCAGCAACTTGTCGGTGGGGGCGGGGTTTCAGGACCCAGCTCCGACGCTAACGGTCACGGCGGACTCCTCCCTTCTGGGGTGGGGTGCGACGTTGGATCTTCTTCAGGTCTCGGATCTTTGGTCGCCTCAAGACAAGCTCCTCCACATAAATCATCTGGAGCTCCTGGCGATCTTCCTAGCGTTCAAGGCGTTCAGACCGATCATAGCCAACAAGTTGGTCCGGATTCGCACAGACACTGCGGTGTCGATGTTTTACATCAACAAGCAAGGGGGCACCAAATCTCCCCCGCTCGTGGAACTGTCCATCCAGATTTGGGAGTGGGCGGTTCAGCATGGTGTTTGGCTACTTGCAGTACACATTCCGGGCCAGCTGAATGTCACGGCAGATGCCCTCAGTCGGCGGACGATAGTCAGCTACGAGTGGGAACTGAAGGTGGAGGTCCTCTCATGGATTTTCCTGCGCTGGGGCACTCCGGAAGTAGACCTCTTCGCTACGGCGGCAAACAAGAAGATTCCTCTGTATGCCTCCAGAAACGGACTTGGAGCCTTCTCTCTGGGGGATGCTCTCAATTCCATGGCACAACATGAGGGCTTATGCCTTCCCACCTCTGCCACAAGTTCATCGGACGATTTGCAAATTGAAGAACTTGGTGAACTGTTCTCTTCTGCTCATTGCCCCGTGGTGGCAGGCCAGGTTTTGGTTCTCAGAACTTCAACACCTGTCAGTGTATCCGCCGATCAGGTTACCGGTGACCCCCAATCTTCTTCACCAGGGGGAACAACTGTGGCACCCCTCCCCACAATCACTCAGCTTGGCGGCGTGGTGCCCGAGTTCAGGTCTTTAGAACATCTTGGCTTGTCAGCGGATAACATGCGCATTATCCAGGCAGCCAGAAAACCTTCGACTAGGTCCCAGTACAAAAGCAAGTGGCTTAGGTTCTGTCATTGGTGTTTAGACAAGCAGATTGACCCAAGGTGCGCTACAATTGTCACGGTACTGTCCTTTGTATCCCACCTAGCAGAGTCAGGAGTTCATGTTTTCTCATGTAGAACTTACCTTTCGACGGTTTCCGCCCATTTATCTACGGACCAATGTTCTTACTCTCTGGCTAACCCAGTGGTTAAGAGACATTTTGCAGGCTTGATGCCTCTTTCCTCCGATTCGCAGTCCGCACCCGGTGTGGGATCTAAATGTGGTCCTGACGGCGTTTTGCCATAATCGTTTTGAACCAATGGCCACGGTAGACCTCAAGCACCTCTCATGGAAGGTGTCCTTTTTGGTGGCCATCACTTCGGCAAGGCGCGTGAGCGAACTCAAGCTTTGTCGGTGGAACATCCCTTCTTGGCTTTTCACAAGGATAAGGTGGTACTGAGGACAAACCCTGCTTTCTTGCCGAAGGTTGTTTCTGAATTTCATCTAAACCAGTCTATTTCCGTGCCAGTCTTTTTTTTCCGAACCACGCTTCAGAGGCGGAAAGGGTTCTACACTGTCTGGATGTTAGAAGAGCTCTTAAGTTCTACCTGGACAGGACTTCCGAGCTTAGGAGCTCTTCTCAACTGTTTGTCACTTTTGGTAATCCACAAGGAAAGCAGGCCTCTAAGACGACCATCTCCCGGTGGATCGCGGCCTGCATTACGGAGTCTTGCACCGTTCAAGGGCTGAAGCCTCCTAAGGGTGTTCATGCACATCTGGTGCGGGGCAAGGCAGCCGCAGTTGCCTTTCAGAAATATGTCCCCTGGGAGACCATCGCAAAGGCGGTTACTTGGGCCTCCCCGTCAGCCTTTTGTAAACATTATTGTTTAGACCTGAGTTCAAGAGCTGATGCCCTGTTTGGTCAGGGTGTGCTGAAGAACCTGTTCCAGTAAGGTTTTTTTTTTTTTCCATCACCCATAGTTCCTGGAATCTCCCATAAGTATGGAGGAAAGGGGACGTGACGTAGGAGTATAACCAGGTTTCTCACCATAGTGACCACCTTACCTCTAGTCCATAGTCCCCTTTCCTCCATACGCCTGCCCGCCGTCCCCTCTAATAAGGTTCCTCTGTTATTGCTAAAGGGTCTCTGACCCGAGGATAGAAAAGGACTGATGGGCGGTGCGCGGGGCGGAGCCGAGATGGGCGGGGTTACGGCCGCATGCTGGGCCCCGCGTAGAAAGAGAGGAAGGACAAAAGAAAATTATTTTTGAAATTTTGGATGCTTTTACAAAGCGCTCCGGTCTCGTCCCACAGGACGGAGAGATTTCCCATAATTATGGAGGAAAGGGGACTATGGACTTAGGAGTAAGGTGATCACTACGATGAGTAACCTGGTTAATCTTGGGAGCGGGGGAGATGGCACTACCCTGACATGGAGTAGGATACAAACTGAGACAAAAGATGGTGTCTGGATAAATCTTGGACTCTCCCGTCCCCTGCACGCCTTTATGCTGTAAATCAGCCAGTAAATGTTAGATGATCTAAAGTACCACAGTTCATGTAAATGTTACAAGGAAAACATTCGAGAATATTCATAGAGAATAAATGTAGCCAATTTCATAAAATATTCTTCTTTATATTAGCAAAAAAAGTTGGCACAACGCGTTTCGGGAACAACACTTCCCTTCATCAGGTGCAAACTATCTACAGTATAACATATGAAATAATTAAATGTTTCAAACCAAAACATCATAATTCAAATCAATATTCTAGTGATAATACATGAATCACTAAAAGAATTGTTACTGTATTGGATACATTTGTAGCAATTCCAAAGTTTCATATATACATAATGGTAAATGGCAATCAATATTGTGGTAGCCATTGGCAATAGGTCAATTCATGACAAATATTTGTAATAATATTACTAGCATATGGATTGTATGGGTATTTCCTGAATGTACCAAAAAATACTCGTTGACTGTTTCATATTGAACCAAAATAAAACCAATTACATTGTAAGTAATTTGAGTTAGGAAAAGCACATTTGTGCAAAAGTGAGGGCAGAAGAACACTCCTGATGTGGTCTCTGAATGGGCGGAAGAACGCCAAATGAATGGATGTGTATTATAACAAAGACTCATTTAAGTAAATATAACAGAAAGGACAATTACCCTCTCAGATGGTGCTTGAACTAGTCCGCCGTAAGTTTCCACATCTCAATTCCAGAAGAAAACAATGTAACTTGCAGTCACATACAAACTTGTGCTGAAGCTGGAGAGAAAAGAAAAATCTCAGTGGATTTTCTAGATGGCATAACGCCGCTCCATATTGAATATAAGAAAACCTAATGTCCGATAAATATCATTTGAGTGAGCAACTGACCTAATCACTTACTTGCAAGATTCCAGTAAAACATAGAGCGTCATCTGCTCCACTCAAAGCCAGTTATCATCCATAGGTATCCACGTGTTAGCAATGGGAAAAACTGTAAATATGCAGCCGCATCTGCATGCTTGCTGACACGAGAGGAAATGTCTCTCAAAGAATATAGTTAATCATAGAATACCGTTCTGTATTTGCTCCTCTATTATAGTAAAGAGTGTAATGAAGTATGGCTGGCTTGTGAGGTTCTACTGTAACGCGTGAAAAGAGATGTCGGCCATGCAGAGTCAGTTAAAGTTGATGTATCTATGGTAACAAGCCAAGATATTGAAAGAGGGACACTAACCTGGTGTGGTAATAAAGGTAGAAACTGGACAGTAACTGAAAATCAGGAATACTGTGAAGAAAAAGACCAATGATATAAATCAAAGAATTCAATGGTTCTAAAAGAAAGATGTGAAATAGTCATGAATGGAACGCATTGCCAGTGGTTTACACAAATACCCAAGAATAGTCAAGATTAGACCTTTGTTACAAAACTACCTCTCTGCATAAATCACTATAGAGTGTGAAGCATTCATTACAATTGGGGAAACCATCTAGATGGACACAATTCTTATTTTCTGTGTCAAGAAAGACTGAATATGAAAGTAGCTGCCATTTAATAAAAAGAATGGCATAATCAAAAGAATATTATGTTGCATAATATACATAGTAGAAAACATGAACCAATCTTGAATCAGCCTGGTACGCAGGAATACAAAAGTATAAAATAAAATACAAATTGTGTGTCTATAGGGAAAATTCAAGAACAAACTCAAAATACATATCTGATAGCTTTCAAAGATGGACAACAAGGTACATAATTCTAGACATAAACATCTCCAAGGAAAATAATAAATATTCAGCATTATTAAGTTGAATTTTCTAAATCAAATTGTCATCTCGGACAATATGGGTAATCACAGGAAGCACTGGAAATGTTCATTCATCCCCCTCGGTTGCACTGTGTCCAACAAGTGGATCCAGTGCATTTTCCTCTGCATAAGCTTCTTTGATTTGTGCCTCCTCTGAATGGTGTCTGCACTACTTCCAATATGAAAAACCTAATTTGGGATCGGTTGTGTCTAAATCTTTAAAGTGCCTAGCCACTGGTGATTTACCTTTCTGTTATCATATTCGATTTATGGTCGAGCCACCTTTCCCTAGCGCTTCTGCTAGTTTGTCCTACGTATAATAGTCTGCATGGGCACTCAATAGCGCAAATGACGCCTGCGCTCTTACATGTGGCAAAATCGCTGAGTGGTATTTTGGCCCCAGTATGTGGATGTTGAATGGAGTTCCCCTTTATAACATTGCTACAATTGCCGCACTGGAGACGAGATAAAGTACCTTTCTTCCATGTGGTTAATGTCATCTGTTTTATCTGGGGGGCTTTTCTCAGCCTTGATAAGTCTCACTCTCAAATTTCTACCCCCTCTTATATGCCATTTTTGGATGTTTTTCGGAAATGGCTTTAAAAGTAAGGGGTCATGATGTAGATGTTTCCAGTTCTTAATTATTATCCTCCTCAGATGAACACTTTGTCTTGAGAATTCAGATATGTACAAAAAAAGGTATTCCTTTGGTTTTGGATGGAGTAAGGAGTCTCTAGAAATGGCTTCTGCTTTGCGTCTGGCTTCTATTAGTGTATCCGGGGGTAACCGCCATTAGAGAATTTGCTATGAAGTTCTTGGTATTCCTGTTAAAGATCATCATTGTCTGTTGTAATCCTTTTGATCCATAAATATACACTATATGGTAGTGCTAGTCTAGGGTGAAAACTAGTGTAATAGTGTAATGCAATATGTTGTTTGCATCCTTCAGTTTGTGGTAAACCTTGGTTTTTAAACCAGTTGTGGTGATACAAAGTTCAACATCCCAAAAATGTAGATGTTGTTCTCCTATCTCTAGTGTTAATTTGATTCTTGGATGTATATTGTTGATAGGTATGGAATTTGTTGAGTTCAGTGATTGGAAAGTTACAAATAGCAAAGATATCTATATTGTGCTTCCAAATAAATAGGTTGGTATTCCATGTTGGGTTATCCAGTATATGCTGTTTTTCCAGATAATACATAAACATGTTGGCATATGCCGGGGCCAGAGCCGAGCCCATTGCTCTGCCTGATATCTGGGCATAATATTTATTCTCATATCTGAAATAGTTATGTAAAATGATATATAACAATTCTGTATTGAATTGTTTCTTCCCTCTAATTCCCTCTGTGTTTAGAATTAGCCATTCAATGGCCTAAAGTCCATCCTGATGTGAGATTGATGTATAAAGACTTCCTACATCTAATGCAAATAGTGTGTATTCAGTCGATATCTGATCTAATTCCCCAAGTTTATTCAAGAAGTCCGTTTTGTCTTTTAGTTAAGTATCTGTAGATTGGACTAATGGCTGTAGTAACTTGTCCACATAAATTGTTAACGGGTGAAATATACTTTCTATTCCTGCTAATATGGCTCTAAAAGGCGACACAGTAACATGTTTGTGGGTCTTAGGTAATGCATAGAGTTATGGGAAATGTGTTTGTTGGAAAGTCTTTGGTTCTAGAGGAGATCCATTTATCAACTTCAGCTTTCTCCAATGTGGTTTTGATAATGTCCTTGATTTCTAAGATCGGATCTCTTTCATGTAGCATGTAGGTTCAAGCAACTGGCATGGTAGAACGCATAGTCCATAACTACTATAGCTCCTCCCTTGTCAGCCGATTTAATAATGAGACTTTCATCCTTAGTTAAACTCTCAATTTGAGTTGTTGATTCTTAATGTTGGTGGGAGATTTCCTTTTGAAGTTAACTTTACTCATTTCTTTGATTACCTCATGTTCAATAAATTGAGAGCTATGTTGTTAAAATTAGGGTTGAATTGACACTTATGTTGGAGTTCCAGAAAGTCCATTGGGGTAGAGTGCTGTTCGTCAAGATCTTGTAATTCGAAGAACATCTGTAGACGCATTGTGCGTAATAGTTTTTGGAGATTTGATTTTTTTCAGCAAATAGATTAGAGTTGATTGTAGGTATACAAATGACAGTCGCCTATTCTGTAGTGTTAACTGTTGGTCAGTAAGAGTTTTATTCGAATTGTTAACTATGTTATTTGTAGTTACTTCTGATTGGATCTTTTTATCTTTTTGCCTCTTCTTGTGTAGCCAGGTGCCCCTTTTTTGTATCTAGTTCTCACTTGCATATTTGTGTACATGTAGAATTTCATATATAATGTACAAGTCATATAGACTATAGTAAAGGTACATGAAGCCCCTCGCCCCAAAATGCTTAATTTATATTAAAAAAAACTCTAAATAGCAGAATAAAAACAGGAGCCTTCTCTAATGGGCTGAATAAGTATCAAAGTGAACTGTAGTTTTAAGAATGTGGGTTAGCAGCACTGGGTGTATTGCAGTGGTCTGGTTGTGCGGTCTCTTGAAGGAGCATTACCTTGCTGGAGCTGGCTGAGTGAATACAAGACAATTAAGAGTTTCTTGGGGTTCACAGTGTGGACTTTGGAGATGGGCTGTGTGGAAGGCCAGAGACAGTCACAGTTTTGGGCAGGGAGGGTGTGTTTTGTATGTAGGTGGACTGGGTCCCCCCCCCCCCTCTGTCAATAACGGGCAGGCTACGTCGGAGAGTGAGAAAACCTAATGACTGCACCACAGTCTTTGTTCAGGTCAGAAATCTGGAACAGATTTATTACTGGCAGAGAAGCAAACTTATTGCTGGCAAAGTACAGTTGGCACACTGCTGCAGGCATGAGGCGGCGCGCCAACGGCAGGCATACAGGCTAGGCACACCCACGTTCATGGGACCTGTAGAGTACCCCTGGATGCAGGGAGGGGGTGGGGAAGAAGGGACACCAAGGGGGGGGACGCAAGGGTTGAAGAGGTGAAAAGCTGAGTGGGGAGGCTGTTGAGAAGGAAGAGACTGGGGAAGAAAGAATGGGGAGAGATGAGTGGGGAGTAAAAGAAATGTCCGGTGGGGTGGTAGTGGGAGTGGGGAGATAAGGGGCGGAGGGAAGGGCGAGAGACTGGCATGGTATCGAGAGAGTTGACACAGACCATAGATAATGCCTAACTTGCCCTAAACTATAGTGGGATTTTACCTGCCCAAAGAAACTAAGGAAAGTCTGTAGCTGCAAGTGCAAAATAAGTCTGTCTGTGTCAAAACCTATGCTTGGCCTCACAACTATAACAAAACATGATGTGGGAATCTTTTCAACAAAATATAAGTGTTCAAAGGTAAAGACTAAGCTACTTTCACCTTGAGTTCTTCTTGGTTCCCTGTTTTCAAGTTTAATACAGTTCCATTAGATCTTCATTTCAATAGTGTTTCATTAAATTCTGAAATTGCCTTCTCCAAGTTTGTGTGGCACAGTTCACACAAAAGGGAAGTCCTGGGACACCCTTCCCCAAGATGGAGTTCTCCGGTTGTTGACTCCCAGGGTTCCCTTCCCCAAGACTTGAACACCAGACTCATGTTGGTTTCATCTGTTGAAAGATCAAAAAGAAAACACTAGGTCAGTTTGACCCATCTTCAGATTTACTTCACCAATTGTTTCACAATTCTTTAGATCGGACTGTCACGGTTTCCAGGTCTAGGCGCAGTTCTCAGACCACACAGTCCACCCATCACAGGTCACGCATCCATAAACCCTATACTTTCTTTGGTTTGATTATTGATGCTTGTAATGTTCACATTAAAAGACTTTCTGAATGCACGGTCTACGTATCACAGTTCGCGCAACCAAAAGTCTGCCGAAAGCTGTTGGGCCCCCGTAGTCTCTTCTGCCTTGGGCTTTCACTTTCTGCACTTGTAACACTCTTGGATACTAGTTTTTAGCTCGACTCTTTTCAGTTATTGACAGCCTCTCTTATCTTTGCAATTGTGATGTTCAAAGTTCATACTGCATCTTAGTGTCTGTGTGCTGTTTAATATGTCTATTTGACTTGGTGTGTGTTCACCATTCAGCACATCATAGTTTACTCAATTAGTAACTTTCTTTCAGTTCGGTATCCAATGTGTTGTATTTACGTGTGCTCATTCAAATAGTATCATAGTGTATTCAATTAGTAGCTTATTCAATATGGGTAGCATTTACTTATGCTTGTGGACCGTAACCCATTTGCGGTCCCTTCAGAGTGCTTCCGGTCTTCCTAGTGTCCTTACTGGTTCTTCGCAGCTCCTCCCGGCGGCTCCCTCCAAACTGGAAACAAACCGCCGGCTTCTCTGCTTCATATGCTGCCTGCGTCCCCAATGTCTTCCGCAGCTCCAGCTGCATGGGCTTGTGCACGACAGGTTTTCTCTGCTATACGGCAGTGCCTGCTGCCAGTCTTCCAATGGGATCCCGGGCCTGCAAAGTCCCTCTTGCATGCCTCCCGGGATCGCTGCCAGCATCTCTGCATCTTGTCCCAACACTGCTTCTCTCCCTTCTCTCTCCTTGTTATTTTGGGCTCCACCTTTTATACTTTTTACCATTTCTAACAGGTTGCAGGTGAGGTGGATTAGTCTCAATTGCCTGACCTTGTACAACGTTAGTGTGACATGCCTGATCTCCATTACTAAATGCTGGCAGGCCACTTTTCTTCGTCCCAATACTAGAGTGGTGGTTGCCATTGGAAGTGTGCACTACTCTCGGTTGCCTCTTCCATTTCTCAGTATTTGGTGGGAAACTACATAGGAGAATGAATATATAATATATATATATAAATAAATATGCTCTGACCACCAAACTCATTTACGCCATCAAACCTTACCTCACCACGCCTAACTGCCTCTCCATAGCTAGAGCTACTATAGGAGCCAGATTGGACTACTGCAACGCCCTCCTGGCAGGCACATCGTCTAAAAACCTAAGCAGGCTCCAAATAGTGCAAAACAATGCCCTCCGCGCTGCACTACACATCCCCAAAACTGACCATATTTCACAGGCCAGAAGACTTGTCCACTGGCTCCCAGTCAAGGAAAGAATCAACTTTAAAATCCTCACTCTCACACACAAGTGCATCAATCACACAGCACCCCCCTACCTATCTGAAACTATAACTAAGAACTCTTCCATCCGTCCCAGAAGAAGCCATCACGCCAACCAACTCCGAGTACCCACTGTAAAAAGAGCCAAAGCCGGCGGCATAGGCTTCCCACACATAGCTCCTAAGCTCTGGAATGCCCTCCCTAACTCACTCAGAGCAGAACCTTCTTTGTACTCCTTTCGCAAATCTCTCAAAACCACTCTATTCAACTAACTCCATCCTTCCTTCACCCACACCAGCTCGCATACGTCTGTTACGAAATATGCCTTGTAATGAAAACTGCTTTGTAACCATCTTCCTTCCACGGTAACCAGATTATGTATGTCCTCATGTAACAGCGCCACGATGCCCCCGGGCTGACGTGCGTTTTAAATAAATCTGAATAAATAAATAATGAGATAGGATTGACAAAATCCCATGAACACTGAGGGAGGGGTGAGGAGGGTAGGATAGGTTGGTGGGGGGGGGGGTACCATGTGTTGCCGTCAGGCACCCTCTCTCCATTCCCCAAGGACCCTCCTCCCAGGTTATCCTCCTTCGCTTGTTCACCGCCAGGGTCTGGATCTAAAAGTGATGGCCCTTCCCAGGCCACCTGAACAGAAGATCTCTGGGGAAAGAAAGGGAGCAAAAAAGAGAAAAAGGGAGAAAGACAGCCTGGGTGCCGACCAGTGGAAAAAAGGGCAGGCTGGGGGAGAAAGAAGAACAAGAGGAGGCAAAGGGGGAGAGGGTGAAGGGCAGCCAGGGAAAAAGGGTACCTGCTAAAGGGCCTCCTCAGCACTCTGCCCCCACCGACAGGTTAAGCACACCACTGCAGGCAACTCAGAAAAAAAGAAACCCAGGTCCCCTCTCCACCCGCTTATAAGCCTGTTCTGCTCCCTCCAGAGCCCGCCCACCCCCCCCCGTGATGAACACCGCTATACCCAGGATCCAAGGAGGCTCAGTGACAGGAAGGGGGAAGGATATCACAGGGTGTGGGACAAGTGGGTAAACCTAGGCAGGGACAACAGATGTTACTGGAGAGGGGAGGAAGTTAAGGGCCAGCCCCATGCTGCAGATTACTCTGTGTGGTAAAGAAGGATGTGCTCTCAAGTGAAGTATGTTCATGAGCCATTATTACCATTATCAAGTAAGCTTTGTGTAAGAAACACTGGTGTCCCATCCAGCCAGTATGGATCCCTCTCCCTCTCCCAATTGCACTCTCACAGCTCTCACCCACGAGGACAAGTGTACATCCCAACACTTCTCCCCGTAAGAACCGTAAAAATAGATAACCTAATTAATAACTCTGCATAACACTCCTTCCCCCCCTCCCCCCCCCTGTTAGGCAATTCTAAAACACTCTTGTCGGTAATAACCAACAAAAAGGGAACATATACAACCCAAAATGGAAAATACTTCCACAACCACCGCACCTTCCCACAACGTGTGGCCACCGCGCAATCGACAGGTACACCCACAACATCTACCAAATAAATAGCCGACACCCTAAAGACATCAGAGCCACTCCACACAAGGCAACCCAACTAAACTCAAACCAACAGCAATACCAAACGGCATCATCCCGCTCAAAAATCAACGGAAACTGCCTCAAGTGAGGCCCAATGACGGGTACAAAGGAAACGCCTACTCCAATCCGTACCAAAAACCCACTTACATACTCATAACCAACCAGGCACCAACCAACGAGGATGAAAAAATAATAGAAAATCCACCGGTCCTGAGCTGCCCCTCAGAACTGGACCTGCCACATCCACTATCCAGTCAAACGACAAATTCAACTAACATCCAGAACCCACAGTGCACTAACATCCTTTTGCCCCGAACTGCCCCCCCGCCCCCTGGAGGCCTGGAGCCTGCCACGCCCAAGTACAAACCAACCCTGACCAGGGCAACAACAAGCACAACAACCCGACATGATACCCAGTTCAACCATCCTGGGACACTAAAAGACACGAGTCCCTAACAAAAAACAACCAGTTCCTTTACTCTGATGCCACACCACAACTTGACTAGTCACAACCACCAACATACAACGTGTGACATCTGGTCACCGCCTCCACAACCACACGTGAGCCCTGGACACAACCACATGTGACCCCTGGTCACAGCCATCACAACTACACGTGACCCCTAGTCACAGCTACCACAACTCTGCAAGACCTTTAGTGACCCCTAGTCACAGCCTCCAATAACAACATGATCCCTAATAGAACACAAAAGGACCCGGCCGGAACCCTAATGCACCCCCCACCCGGGGAACAAGCCGCTCACCTAATTACCTCTTAGAGTCAGCCTACACCTAAGGGCAATACATTACACACAATGTAAAACTATGCACCCACACACGCCTACGAACAATACTTTGTGTAAGAAGCACAGGCGTCCCATCCAGCCAGTATGGATCTCTCCCTCCCTCTCTCTCTCTCTCTCTCTCTCTCTCTCTCTCTCTCTCTCTCTCTCTCTGTCTCTGTCTCGGCTCCTCCAGAACCCTCCTACATCATTCACGCTCTCAACATTACAACAACTCTCGCCCACGAGTACAAGTATACATCACTACAGATTGGTTGCAAATGCTGACAGCTCTTACCTGGGCTGGGAACAACTTTAGTTTTCAGGGGGGTTGGCTAGTGAGGGAATGGAGTCCCTTTGTCTGGGCAGGAGCATGGCTAGAGTTCCACAAACCTCACAACATACAGTCCAGTAGAATACAGCGCAAGATGAAAAATATATTGTGTGACTTCATTTTCCCCAAATGTATTATATTGGTAAAATGGAACATACAGAAAGTCCACAGTAAACACTAAGTGATATGTATGTGAGACAAGTGAAGGCTGCCGGGGAGCACATGTGGAGACTGCCGTTTCCACATCAGCCCGACTGGTGCGATTGAATATTCCAAAGAATGTGACTACAGGGTTCGAAATTGAGGGGAACTGGCAGCTATTTAGCTCTTGCTTGTAGCCTAGAAGAGCCTGGTAAGCTTGACGCTAACAGCTACCACGAGCTATGTTTGGCTCCCCAGGCCAACTGATGCCGAACAAACATACCAATGCAAATTGAATTCTGAGCGTTTCGCGCAATGTATTAATAAACATTGAGACACCTATACAACAAAATGGATCACAAATAATGCGGAAAACTATGTTTTCATCTTATGTGGAGGTTACATATGCACAACGTTATGTACTGCTGGATACCTAAGAACCGCTTTTAGCTTCTGCTTATCCAATCTTTTTTCTGCGCCCTGCTTTATAAAAGATGGTGCAAAAGAAAGAAATTACTAAAAAAAGAGAAAATATGATCTGCCATTTTCAAGTCCTGTAAGAGGATTCAATTCAGCACTACAGCCAAGTCAACGCCTAGTCTAGAATACTGAATGAAAACCCTTATTGATATATCTTTATGTCCAGTTCATGCGTTCTGGATGACTACCCCTATATAACACCCCTCTCTTGGAATCCTCCTGACCCCACTGAGCCAAGAAGTAGTTCTGTTTTGCAAGTTAAAAGGTTTAATTGATAATTTAAACAATAATTAGATATATCACACTTTAGAATAAATTAATAATTGAATAGCACACTTAATCTGATATGATAAAGATTAACAACGGAGAATCTGGCACTAGCACACTTCTTTATAATCACTAAGGAGTTGACATGAAATGGATAAGGTAGCACACTGGTAAATAGGGACAGAAGAATAATGTGATAGAGAATGCTTCATAGAGTTCAAATGGATGCAATGTTGAATGAAATGCAGTACAGAAAATCACTTGATAGGATTTCAGCAAAAACAATGTAATCACTTTCTTGGACAATCCCCTCCCCCCCTTGATGCAATGCAAGGAAATGGAAGGAAAGCACACAGTTCTCAGAAATGCAATCAAATGTGATTCAGTTCACCCCAACAAGCTTAGACTACAGAAGTTTAAAACACAGGCAAAATGCTTTGATAGGTGCTGGCAATGGAGTGAAAATATGCTAAAATGCTTTTAATTCCCTCTAGAGGTTCAGGTGAGTGGTATTTAGTTAATATTAGCTCAGGCTCACTCTAGCAGTGATGCAGGGATAGTTTTTATGAGGCAAACGATTTTTTTCAGAGGAAAGCAAAAGCAGCTATCTTTTTGCAAGTGGAGAAATGTTCAAATCGCGGCAAAATTCGCGAATGCGCCGGGCGCTATTACAGAGGAACTACAAGGACTATCACTATCGTTTTGGGGTCCTAAGAAAGCCTAGGATCTCAGCTTTCAGATGAAAGTTACTGCAAGTCTCTAGCACAAACGGTCGCGGAGATATGAGCGATTAAATAAAGGTCGTTTTTCAGATTTGAAATTTTAAAGTTAAAAAGACAAGTGCAGCTTGCAACTAGCAAATCACAGGTGACCGCTTTACAAATGACAGGTGACAGGAGGCAGTTCTACTTAGATTAAAATAGCTTGGATTATATTATTTTAACTAAGAGATTGGTTCTGCACAGTTTTCTAGGTACTCACACTATATTCTTGAGTGAAATGGGCCTCGCCATGGATCTGGTCAGGTTTTAGACGGGACTCTGGTCTCTGCACTTCACAGTGATCTGGGTCTGCTCTCTCTCTGGATTCTGAAGATTGAGGGATTTAAAGTCTGGATCTTTCTGCACAGCTTTCTCTGGAGATTGATGGAGGTAAAGTATGGATTTTCCCGGCAGAGCTTCCAGCTGCAAATGGATTTGAAAGTCCCTATCTGTCCTGTCTGTCTGCTTTTATGTGTTTAGAATGTGGGTGTGTTCTAGCATCACTGACCCTACCTCTCTCTCAGCTTCTAATTGGTCAAACTTCCATTTCTCACTTGATTGGGGGAGCTAAGTTGTGTCAGAGTGATGTCATTTTACAGCCTGCAGAGAGGACACTCCCCAGTCAAATTGCACACATTCTATATTTGATAACAAAAGACATATTTGCACAGGTAAACATTGGTTTAAAATTACATGCACACATCACATATCACAGGAGATATACCCTGTCCAAACTTTGCTCTTCCTGGGGGCTTGCATTCAGAAATGGCACATATTTCACTTTTTAACTGATTTTGCAATTCCGGACATTGACCCAAATTTACACACATGTGCGCAAGGAGTATGGACATTAGTTGATGAAGTGTCAGATTTTTCACATGCACACATTTTGAGTAATATCCTCTTTTCCGCTAAAACCCCCCTGAACATGCCACCGGTTCTAAAAACCTCTTAAAATGTGGGCAGAAAAATCACAAGAATTATGGTGTCATTTATACAATTTTCACATGTCCGCTCTATGAGTTATTCATCTTTTTAGAGTTATGTTCTGGCCCCAAAGGGGTGTGGTTTTCCTCCAGCACAAGGTTGAATTTCTGGTTTTTCCAATTCTGCCAAGCCAGCTTGCTCTCACAGGCAGTGCCCCTCCCCTTCACTTCCAGGAGGAAGCTCCATTTACGACTGCCGCCAATAAAACCTTTGCCTGAGCCAGGACAGGGCTTTGTTCAATTTCCTGCAGAGCCCAGGTAATTCAATCAGGGAAGTGTCATATCCCTTTTGGTGTGAGCAGCAAAAGGGCAGCTAGGCCTGGGAACACAGCTGTGACTCAAGTTTCACTCCTGATGGGGGTAGTTGCCAGGCAGAATTCAGTTCCTTAAGCTGTCATTTCTGTTCCCCAGTTTCTGCATTCAAATAAAACTAAACATTTTCACATATGCAGCTAGAATGCTGATTCTAAGTTCAAAACTATGACATTTAAACAATTGCAACCTATGTGACACTCAAAGTAGGTCACTCATTTCTCTTAAACCTTGAGATTTTTAATGTCTTTCAGTCCAAATTTACTTAAACTGCTGAAATCCCCAGCTCAGCCAGTCTTGTTATAAACCTTCAAGTCACTTCAGAATATAACTTTACATTGGATCCACCTCTCAGTAAGTCTTTCTTTGGCATGTTTTGGGTTCATTTATTCAGTTTTCTACAAAATCTGTTGGTTTTAAAACGCCGGCTTTTGGATAGTGGCGAGTACTGGTACTGCACCCCTTTTTGGGATTTAAGAAAATGAATTCCCAACAGTTATCGGTTTGCTTTTGGCAATCAGCATTGCCATTCCCAATGGTTTCAGACTACTGTGTGGGTAGTCCAATGGTGGTTTTAGGCAGTGTCCTTCTGTGCCCATAACATCAGCAAAAATGAGTGGCAGCCTATTCTTCATGCATTTCCCTGTGCATTTTCTGGGAAGCTCTGGCCATCATGATGTTTTCATGTCAGTACTGCACAGTTTTGAGGTATGGCTCGGATGCATGGGTAAATACATCCCACAGTCCTGAGGAAGACCGACATCAGCGCTGGTGGAACTAGGTGATTAATCCATCAAAACTAAGAGAAAAGGGAAATTCACCAATTTAGAGGGGAGGAGAGTGGAGGAGTTTGTCTATCTCTATAACCCTTCTGGATACCGTTAGTTGACAAATACCTGAAATATGCCATATTTGTGATAAAGAATTGAATGTTTTTAGTTCACAGTTTTACATACATTGGTACAACGCTATACATATTCAGGTTCTACAATACTGGCGTGTATGAATTGCAAAACTGATCGTCTCTATATATGCGGTTTTGCACATGTATGTCTTTCCATTTCTTTGCATAATACAGCAATGGATGCTTTTGTATACTGTTTAAAAACCTTTTTAAGAATAATTGTTTATAAGACACTTAGAAGTACTTTCATTGCTGTTTCTAAAATAAAGAATATATATAATTAATTGAAATCTAGCACAGACCCATCACATTCTTTTATCACTGTCCGAGCCCTAATGTGAATTAATTAAATGACAGTTCTGTGAGGCATCACTCTTTGTGGTTTTCTATTAGTTAATTCCCCAATGGCGAAGGGGATAACCCATCCTTTTTTTTTCGATGCCCTAACTCTGAATTACATTTCCAAATGGATTAGTGTGAGGTATCACTTTGGTAAAAATGTATTAAATAAGCATTCACATTGCTAGTGCTCCAGATAAGATTTTGAGGTGGGGGTATTTCACTCCCTTTTTTTGAACTTTGAGAGTAAATTTGATTTTAAGACCGTAAATATGACCTTTTCTCCTTTGCAAGAGAAAAATGTATGACAGCCAGCTGACTTGTGCAAAAACTGTATGGAAATCATTACTATGCGGCAGCTTTCTGCATTGTGACGGAATGCACCTTTCATTATTTCTCTAAGGTCTGGCCATTTGATCTCTCTTGTATATATTTAAATGTTGAAAACACAAAAACCTAGCTAATTACATAGTAATGAAAACATGAATTATATTTTGTGTTTTTTGAGGTACGATAGCAGAATTGTCTTTGGATGTTTAATGAAAGTCCTAATTTCCTGGAGCTATTACTACCTAATGGTATGCCAATGTTATGATCGAACAGTGCAGAGAGGCAAGGACTCCATGCTAAATTCTATATCTGATCTAGTGGTCAAATGGTTATTTATATAGTGCTTTTTGCAAAGCGCTTTACATAGAACATATTTATCACAATTATCACCAAACCAAAGTCTGTACTCCTTCATCGACCTCGAAAGGATGAAAGGCTGAGTTGGCCTTACTGGGATTCGAACCTGCAACCTACAGATCACGCACAGATTGCAGCAACGAGTGCTCAACCGGCTGAACTATCTTATTGGCTAACATCCTACAGAGGTCGGTTAACTGAATATCGACTTGAGGTACAATATCACAGTACCTAGATGACGAACCATGCACTACATACATTTAAATACCCATCTGGATTATCACAGGGACAGGTTTTGCTGAGTTTATATTTCAATTACCAATGTAACTTTCATTTGTTTTGTTTTTGAACAGCGCTTGCTCTTCCTGGAGAGTCAGGTTTTGTATATTTTCATTGTAGTCTTGAAGATTTCAGAGGCTAGAACACCTGTGGTTGGTGTAATGGCAATCACTCACCCTTGAGCAAAGACTCTGCTGCCACTGACAGTTTATAGTAATGTACCCCATTGACTGCAAGGTTGAATGGATGTAAACTAGACTGTGCATAGTCATTTTACTCACTGTTGTTTTATAATTGGAGTGTAAATTATAAATGGAAAAATGATGTCCCTCTGCATGATTATGCACACAGCACCGGAACTCTGAAAAATAAAATTGTGCAATACTAGTTTGCTTTCACTGGAAAGAGATGCATAATTTGTTACAAAATATTAATACTCAATTGCAACTTAGTTTTCCATCTTATTAATTATACAATCCTAAAATTCTAGGAAGCTAAATATGCACAGTGCTTCTGTTTGCTCCATGAGTATCAACACAGTAGAAGCTGAATGGAAAGAACCCATTTCTTTTATCGTAGGGTGTCGTTTTTTTTGTTTTTTAAGGCTTCAGAGAAATGCATTCTGTTTTCAGAGTCTTTTGAGGCTTTTATCCATGGCTTGCAATTACATCCATGTAGATTAAAAATCAAAAGAATCCTATGAGTAACCTGACCTTTGCACTGCCCTCTGCTCTAAACTTGTGTGTAAATGTACACAGGAAAATAATAAAGCTGTCGTATTTACAAGATTTTCATGCGTAAAAAGGTGCACACCCCTTATCTTATCTGGAGACCTGAACATTGCCAAAAGAAATGCCCCTTTTAGTTAGTTTACAACCAAAGGCAGGGTTTGAAATTGCTGGAAGCTATTAAGCGCCTGTTTATAGCCTGGTTGACTTGACACATGCCACTAATTTGGACTCCCCAAGCCAACTACACAAACATTAAACTTGTGTGTTTGGGAATGTGTATGTATGAGTGTTGGGTCACATCTAGGAGACATTTGATTGATCCTATATACCTGACAAAGTTGAGTTTGTATCCTTTATGGGTGTTACATTTGCAGAACACTATATGATAGCTCCTGGTTCCCCAGTGGTATCACATGCTTACTGAGTGATGTCAAATACCCAGGAGCTGCTTTGAGCTTCTGCTAATAAAATCCGTATTTTGATCACTGAAAGGGTCTTACCTTTTTATAACTATGACCTGTGACAAAATGTGCAAAATAACCATTGGCATAGGCAATAGTTTTGATGTTTGTAGTTAATTGACAAACCAATAATCTTTACTCACACCTTGTTTCATAAAGTGCAACATGGTATACCAAAAACACAAACCCTACAACAGGAAAACTCATCTAATAAACATTGATGAGGTCAACAGTTGTGGAGTTTAAAGTTTTTAGTTGAAAAACAAATTGCTGTGTTTCATATCTTCATAGCTACGACTCATTCCTGATAAAAAGACTCCTCCATCAAAGTAGTGGGCAGGGTTAAAAACCTTGGGCATGACCTTAGAAGCCTCCATGTGCTCAGACGCCCAAGCCTCATATGTCAGTAAAAACTGCTTTTATTACTTGAGGCTGCTGAAAGCGATTAGACCCCTACTCAACGAAACCAACAGTGCCACTATAGCTAGAGCCACCATACTCTCCCGTCTGGGTTATGTCTGCCGTTAGTTGGAATAAACTTCCGCTGAGTCTGAGACTTGAACCTAATTGCCTCAAATTCAGAAAAACATTGAAAACCTTCCTGTTTAAATGAAAATGAAACGTTAGTATAGTAACTGTCCTTCTCTGTCTTGGCATGCCAAGTGTCCCGATCTGTGCGTAAGCTGGTTATCTCCCTGCATTTGCCCTTGTCTTATTGTTGCGCCCTGATGCATGCAGGCTTACGGCGCATTACAAATAAATAAATAAAATCTTGCCTCATTTCTCATCCTCTACAATGCGCTAATATGCACCAAAGTTAAACACAATCTTGTGAAGGTTATGATCTACAAAAAGTTGTAAGCAGGATTTTAAAGTCTAGAAATACAATGGAGATAACTCTTACATTATTTAGGTTACTATCTAAAAAGTAAACTCGGCAAACCTTGGTCATCTCAATGTTAAGGGTTCATATGTTAAGTTACATTGATAGTAAATATAAAAACTACATTGAAACCAACTTTATTAGAACCTTTAACACACACTGAAAAGTAACCTCATATAGTGACACAAGCATACATGCCAACATGCAATGCATTAGAAACTCTGCATGTTACCATGTAAATAATATATATCATATATTAAATGACTTGAAAACATATGACTACCATCGAAATATGTGTGGTATTACTTCAGCATAAGCACCCACAATCAATAGCTTGCATAATGTAGTCGTACAGAGCGCATAATTTGCACTCTCCACTAGCGTATACCAAGTAGTTATGGACTCTGCGAGTTACACAATTGTGTGCTGTGTGCATGGGGATAAATTAGGGGTATAGTGAATTTTTATGCCTGGTTGTTGGCTTGCAAATGTGCATTTTGACCCATGGTACTACCATGTTCATGCCACTTTTTACTTGCACCAAAATACAACATTCACAGTCTGAGAACAAAGGAGCACAGACAAATTAACAATGTACAATCGTGAACAGCCCAAACATGGAGGGTGCTTTAAGGTTTCAATACTATCGGTTTTAACTTGGTTTTTTATTTTGTTTACTGTTCATTTGATTAATGTTTAACCATCAATATTATTTCCAATACTTTGTAGTTAATTTTTATTTTTGTTCCGAATTTGTTATATAAGAAACAATTCTGATGAATCATAGAAATCTTAGACTTTACAACTTCTTAATAAACTCACTTATTCAGACCCCTGCCGACCCTCTCTCCTATTCCTCGCCCCATTAGAGGCATCCTCGCCATTGTCTGCCATAATCCACCCTTTCAGTTTCCCCGTTGAGTATCATCATCTTCTTTCCAGGTCTCCAACTTCTGCTTGCAAGTGATTACTGGCATTTTGCCAGAGTGCTCTTCCATTGTTTAGGGGTTGCTTTCCCTTCCCAACCTAGCTTGTAGACCTTAGATGGCTATGTACATCCTAAAGTCCTCCCTACTGGCCTCTGTTTTTGATTGATTTCTCACCCCAAACATTCTTTCCTCTCACATCCCATATAAGGTGGTTATGAACCAAAGCCACGTAAGAAGGGTGCGGTGGGGTCGGTTTCTCATCCATTTCAGGACAATGTGTAGTGGGTTAGTTGGATCCCAGCTCCCTCAGTATTCTCCATCACGCTCTTCCAATAAGCCGCCACTCGCGAACACTTGAACGTTGCTTTTGAGGACGCATAAGATCTACACTTGAAGCTGTACATGTTAGCATATTTATGGATGTTCACCACAGACACCATTCTACTGGGGATTTGAGCAAAAAGCATGCTGGAACTGATGCCCATCTGCATAGCGCTTCAAACCTTCCTACCATACATTACAACTCAGATTAGTTCAGACTTTACCCAACAATACCAAGTGGTATGCAAAAATGGGGAACCCTATTTTTAAAGGGAAAAGCCTTCAAGGGTCGGGAGTCTATACCAAGAGGGAACATAGAAGGCAATTACCCTGTCTCTTGCCCTCGAATTCTTAAGGGTAGTGTCAGGTTGTAGGCTATTTATAAAATGTCCAGCCTAAATGAACACAAACATGGAAAAATATTAATAATTGGAAAAAGACGTATTCCAACAAAATGAACCGGATATAATATCAAATATTTAATATATTATATACCAAGTAGAAGCATAATCTAAAATAAGCCAAAGAAAAATGTTCAATTTAATCAACAAATTAAAGATTAATACAAAAACGTAATGAAATACAATGCATTAAGACATAGCAGTGGGGTTACGTCGTGTTTCAGTGTAATTTATTTACACAATCCCATTCAGAAAAGGCAGAGTAAAGATGTTAAAACACCACTCTGTCAAACAGCTTGTGGAAATCTGAAGCCTGTGTGATACTCGACATATGTTTCGGCATGTGGCACAAGATCAGACAATATCACCAATGTCTGTCTTTGCTAGTATAGCCGTCTTCAGGACATAAAACGATGTGCGAATGATGTAACAAATACCCGTTGTTTTTCATAAATATTTAGATTTTCAACCCACTAAAAACAAGCAAATAAACACTGGTCAGATTCGGGGTTCAAATAGAAAAATAATTTGCAGTGGACAGTACGTTTTTAAAACAATAGCCAATGACGAGCACTAACCTTAACGGTTTTCAGAAAACGAGTCGGGGACAGAAGGCACTTCACTGATATGAATCACATGAGTTTGAGACAGAAGTGTGATTATCTTCAGTCATCAATGTCTCTATTTAACGTTTCCAACAATACCAAGGCAATGTTCTAGGTCCGCAAACTGGAGGGTATCAACTCTCTCCAGGTAGGGAGGCAGTAGACCTTTTGGAATGACCATACTCCTACGTCCCGTCCCCTTTCCTCCCTACTTGTGGGACATCTCTCCGTCCTGTGGGACGGGACTGGAAAAAAGCATCCACATTTTTTACAAAAATGTGTCCCTCCTCTGTTTCCTGTGCGGGGTCCGGCACGCGGAGGTAACCCCGCCCACCTTGGCTCCGCATCGCCCATCAGTCCTTTTCTCCGCACGATAGGGGCCGGGCGCACTTGCATCCTCGGAAGATTTTCTTCCCTGTTTTCCTCTCTGGCTCTCGCTAGCGTTCGTTTACTAGTCTGTCTGTCTTTTAAACTAGATTTTCCAGACTGTTCATCGTGTCACCATCACTTCGCGAGGGCGGATCCCCATCCTCTTTGTTTAGAGTGTTTGCATGCGGAACACTGTTGGGACTCCTGTTTTTACTGTGACTCCCTTTCGGTCCAGGCACTTCAACGTCGGTTGGAGCGGTGGGAGGAGGTGTTCCGACGAACTCCTCCTTCTCATTTTCATGTTCATCGACGAGAAGAAGAAACGCCCGGTAAGTTCTTTACTTTTGAGAGCACCCCGACCGGGGGATACCTTCCCAGGTTCCTCTCGGGCCGGAAGGGGCGTTGATCGCTCTGTTACAGGGGTTCGCCCTGAGGTGCCTGTCGGGCCTAATAATTCTACCGGAGTTTTCTCCGAGGGTCTCCGTAAGGGGCCTGTGTACACCAGAGTACACAGTTTCCCCTCAAAAACAAAACCGGGGTGTGCCCCGAGGCCTTGGCTGGGCTTGTGGTTACCGAACGGATGTTCGAGGCCCGTGCCGATAAGGCTTTTACCGGGCCTAGGTTCGAGGTCCCTTGTACAGAGGCTAAGGCTACCAACAGTTCTGAGGGGCCGGGCAAGGCCCTGTCGGTGAAAGCAGTTGCTCACCGTTCCTGCTCTTGTGGTGACACCGGATCTGTTGAGCGGGCAAAGAAGAAAGGTTCTTCTTTTTCCGGCAGTGCCAAGGCTCCACCCGTTCCTCCGGTGGTTCCTCCCTTGCCCGTGGTGCCTCCCCCTGCTCTTCCGCCTTTGCCACCATTGTCCCCAGTGGACAAGGCAGTGCCTTACACGGCTCAGCAGGAACCTGACCTGTCAGATGACCCTCAAGGCGATCAGGACAACAAGGACCTTCCCCGCTCTATCAGAGCTTTCCATGACCGGGTGCTGGACATGATTAGTTTCTTAGATTTTCCGGTGCCCGGGGCACCCGCTCCGCAGGAGGGCGTGCTTTCTGGGGCGTTCACCTTGTCTTCCTTGGAGCGTACCGGCCTGTTCCTGCGTTCAAGGTACTGGACCTTCCATTCGATGGTAAGGAGCTTTTTCACTCTTCTACTGATGTAGAGCTCACCAAAACCAAGGATAGCACTCAGACGGCTAAATCGTTATCTGTTCTGGTTAAAGCTCCTTTCAAATCCCAGAGACAGTTGTCGCAAAGTCGACCTTCCTCTGGTTTTAGGGGCTTCCTCGACCGCAAATCTCTCAGAGTGGATACTCCTGCGAGGAATAACCGCCGTAGACGAAAGCGTACACGGTTTTTCTCCTGCTCCTCAGCCTCCTCATCAGGTTCAGGTGGCACCGCCACCGATAAGCCTGCCAAATGAGGGTTTTCCGCGCTCTCACGAGACCCCGGTGGGAGGACGCATTGCGTCTCATTGGGAGGCGTGGCAGACCATCACAGAAGACAGGTGGGTCTTGTCAGTCGCTTGAGCGGGCTTCCGCTTGCCTTTACCCCCTACCCCACCCCTCTACCCTCCTTTTCAGCTGTCGGGCTCACCCTCCCCCAAGGCTGAGGTTCAGAAACTTCTGGACCTCAGAGCTGTGGAACCCGTTCCCCTTGGGGAGAGAGGGGAGGGCTTCTACTCCCGGCTGTTTATGGTGCCCAAACCCAACCAGGCTGGCCTGCGCACCATCCTAGACCTTTCCCAGTTCAATCTTTTCCTACCCCAAGAGAAATTCAAGATGATCACGCCCGGCCAGATACGCTCCTCTTTGCAGATGGGCGATTGGCTCAGCATTGTGGATCTTCAGGATGTGTACATGCATATCCTGATTTGGAATCCACCCAGTAGATGCCTCTGCTTCTCTTTGGGAGAGGAGCACTTCCAGTTTCGGGTGCTTCCTTTTGGCCTCAGCTCGGCGCCGCGTGTCTTCACGAAGATGTCGGTGATTACGGCCTATCTTAGTCTCCAGGGTATCCATGGGTATCCGTATTTGGACAACTGGCTCTTACGCCGGGGTGCGCCCCGAGGCCTTGGTGGGGCTTGGTTTTACCGAACAGATGTTCGAGGCCCGCGCGAATAAGGCTGTTACCGGACCTGGGTCCGAGGTCCCTCGTACAGAGGCTAAAGCTACCAACATTTCTGAGGGTCTGGCAAGGCCTTATCGGTGAAGGTTATTTCTCGCCGTTCCTGCTCTTGCGGCGACACCAGATCTGTTGAGGGGGCAAAGAAGGAAAATTCTTTTTACCGGCAGCGCCGAGGTCCTTCCTGAGAAGGCTAATTTGGCGGTTGGTATGTCACAGGAACATTCCAGGCCTCATAGTACCGGCGCTGCCGAGGTTCCTTATTTTAAGGCTAAAGTTAAGACCCCTGATCCATCGACGGGGACCCCTGCCTCCCTTCCTCATGTGCCGCAGTTCCCCTCAGGTGATGACAAAATGGCACCCGTTCATGCCACGGCCGCGGTGGCTATTTTGAATGCTACCCCTACAACTGCACCATCGGCCTCAGGTGTAGGGCTGGGTTCTGGGCCTTGTGCGCATCCTTATCGGTCAGTTTATGACTGGAACGCCCGGATGCCCCTTCTGCACAATGTTTCGTTGCCTGCGATGTGGGCACCTTTAGTTGATCTGTCCATCCAGATATAGGAGTGGGCCATGCTTCATGGTGTCTGGCTGCTTATGGTGCACATCCCGGACCAGCTGAATGTCACAGCGGATGCCCTCAGCCGGCGGACAGTGGTCAGCTGCGAGTGGGAGTTGAAGGCGAAGGTCCTCTCATGAATTTTCTCGCGTTGGGACACACCGGAGGTGGACCTCTTCGCTACGGCGGTAAACAAGAAGCTTCCTCAGTATGCCTCCAGAGTAGGGGCTGAGAGCCTCTTCTCTGGGGATGCTCTCGAGATTCCATGGCACAACATGAGAGCTTACGCCTTCCCGCCTCTGCTTCTAGTTCATCGGGCAATTTGGAAGCTGAAGAACTCTGTGAACTGTTCCCTTCTGCTCATGGCCCCGTGGTGGCCGGCCAGGTTTTGGTTCTCAGAACTTCAACACCTGTCCGTGTTTCCGCTGATCAGTTTAACAGTAACCCCAGATTTTCTTCATCATGGGGAACAGCAGATGTGGCACCCCTCCCCACAATCGCTCAGCTTGGCGGCATGGTGCCTGAGTTCAAGTCTTTAGAGCATCTTACCTTGTCTACGGATAGCATGAGTATTAGCCAGGCAGCCAGGAAACCCTCGACCAGATCCCAATAAAGGAGTAAATGGCTCAGGTTCTGTCGTCTGTGTTTGGAAAAGCAGTTGGATCCCAGGGTGGCTACGATTGACACGGTGCTGTCCTTCGTGTCCTCCCTAGCAGAGTCGGGTGTTCACGTTCTGTCATGCAGAACTTACCTTTCAGCGGTTTCCGCTTATCTTGCTACAGACCCATGCTCTTATTCTCTGAGTAACCCAGTGGTGAAGAGGCATTTTGCTGGCTTGACACGCCTCTACCCTCCGGTTCATAATCCGCACCCGCCATGGGACCTAAATGTAGTCTTGACGGCGCTGTGCCATAAACCCTTTGAACCAATGGCTACGGTTGACCTCAAGTACGTGCCCTGGAAAGTGTCCTTTCTGGTCGCCGTTACGTCAGCGAGGAGAGTGTGAGTGAGTGAGTGAGCTCGCTCGCTCCAGGCATTGCCGGTGGAGCATCCTTTCTTGGTCTTTCACAAGGACAAGGTAGTCCTTCGGACAAACCCGGCTTTCCTACCGAAGGTAGTGACCGAATTCCATCTGAATTCCATCTGAATCAGTCAATCTCCCTTCCGGTCTTTTTTTCGGAATCCTGCCTCGGAGGCTGAAAGGTTTCTACACTGTCTGGACGTCCGAAGAGCTCTTAAATTCTACCTGGACAGGACTTCCGAGCTTCGGAGTTCTTCTCAACTTTTTGTGACCTTCGGTAACCCTCAGGGCAGGCCGGCGTCTAAGGCATCTATTTCCAGGTGGATTGCCGCCTGTATCACAGAGTCTTTCACCGTCCAAAATCTGAAACCTCCTAAAGGTATCCATGCACACCTTGCTTTTCAGAAATATGTTCCCTGGGAGTCCATCGCTAAAGCAGCTACTTGGGCCTCCCCATCTGCTTTCTGTAAGCATTACTGCCTCGATATGAGCTCTAGAGCTGACGCTCAGTTTGGTAAGGCTGTGCTAAAGAACCTGTTTCAGAAAGGGGTATTTCCATCCACCCATAGTTCCTGTAAGGAGTGCTTGGGAATCTCCCACAAGTATGGAGGAAAGGGGACGGGACGTAGGAGTATTACCAGGTTACTCACCGTAGTGACCACCTTACTCCTAGTCCATAGTCCCCTTTCCTCCATACGCCCGCCCGCCGTCCCCTCTAATAAGGTTCCTTTGTTATTGCTAATGGGTCTTGGACCCTGCGATAGAAAAGGACTGATGGGCAATGCGCGGGCGGAGCCAAGGTGGGCGGGGTTACGGCCGCGTGCCGAGCCCCACGCAAGAGAGAGAGGAGGGACACATTTTTGAAAAAAATGTGGATGCTTTTTTACAAAGTGCTCCGGTCCCGTCCCACAGGACGGAGAGATGTCCCACAAGTATGGAGGAAAGGGGACTATGGACTAGGAGTAAGGTGACCACTACGGTGAGTAATCTGGTAAATCTCACCCACTGGATTATCTTCTTAAACACTCTACTTGCATGGGAAGCAAAACACATGCAGCTTTTCTCAGGAGGCTGGACCATTCATATGTTCCTGAATCCTGACATAGGGGGGTTCCCAGCAGTGGATGTGTTTTGACTCTCATTGCAACTGCAAGTGTCCTGGCTCGGGGGGAGGGAGGGAAATGGTGGGGGGGGGGTGTGCAGCGCAAGGTGCACTGGAGATCTTATGGGAGTGTTCTTGTGCTTTTTTCTCATTCACAGGGACCTCCTGCAGTTTGACCTTTCTCTTGCAGGATGATCCTGGTGTCCAGTCCCGTTCTGGCTTTCAGACCTGATGACCATAGCATTCACTCCTTCACTCCTCACCCCCAGAGTCCTGGAATCCTCTGCCGCTGAGCTTTATGGCCTAATTCTTGAGCACCTCAGTCAAGCATTTTGCCCTTAGTCAGACTAACATTAATATTTTCATGACCTCCAAGAAGGGCAATACCAGGGCTCAGTATATAAGAGCTGTTAGGGAGACTTCATTTCTGTGCCAAGTCCCTTCAACCTTGGAGACCCTCAGCTTTAGCCCTGGAGTGAGTGAGTGAGACCTTTTTCCCACTCTCTCTCATGTGTTTTTACCTGATTTTTGGATTTTGTGTTTTTACCTGATTTTTGGAGTCTGACAAGTCCATAGGCATCTGCTTTTTGTATGGTGACGCACAGCACCTCCAATGCAGTGTCACTGAGAAATCCTTTAGATTTCTCTTAAGGTTTAAATACCTTTTCTTGTGTGAACTACAGTTCCCAAGAATAGTGAAGTGAAAATAACTGATTATATTCCACTGTTGACAGATTTCACCATCCCTGGAAAAACCTCATTAAATCTTGGTCGGACTCATCGCCACATATACTACAAGGTCCTACATGAAGCCAAAAAGGCCTTGCGGAAAGATCTGAGACTTATAAGGAAGTGAAATTCCAAGTTGGACGTTCAAAAAGCAATAAAGGCAAGAAGCATGATCTACCGAAATTGGGCAAAGTCACATGCAGTCATAATTGAGCAAGATCGCGCAGAGCACATGCTACACTTGATTATGACTAAAAACACACGTGACATCTGGAAGATCCTGAATATGGATCTTTCTAATTGTAACCCAATCTCAACAAACACCATAACAGGTGACGTTTGGAGCAGGCACTTCTCTCTGATCTTTTAAAAAACGGAATTTGAGGCTCCAGCACTAGTGAGCTCTGACACTCAGTGGGATGTGCAGATGGAACATGATGAAATTGTTCGTGCTATCAACGCTCTCAAGATCTCATGTGCTGCTGGACCCCACTTGATCTCAAATATTGATCTAAAAAAACATCCAAGTGAATGGGCTGACTTTATTGGCAATCCATTCATAAAAATCAGTCGGTCCAAAGAATTGCCGGAATCTTGGTCATCAGCGATTGTAGTGCCAATTCACAAGCGGGGCAGTTGGGACGATCCGAACAACTATCGCCCAATTGCCCTGCTCGACACTATTGGAAAGATCTTTGGTCGAACCTGCGCCTCAAACTCGCCAAATGGGCTGAGATATCACAGATCAACGACGTACAGCAAACTGGATTTACGAAAGGGACCGGAGTTGACGTAAATCTGCTCATTCTGACGATTTTAAAGATGGAAACCTTAAACAAGAACGGCAAGATTTACCTAGCTTTCATCGACATGAAACAAGCGTTCAGTGGTGTGAATCGAAGCTTATTATGGGAAAAACTGTCAAAATGGCAATGTCCGGCATCCATTTTAGAGCCTATCATTGCTCTTCATGAACACACTTCAATTAAAGTCTGGCTAAACAACAGCGGAATGTTATCCAAAGCTATAGCGACCCATAAGGGTGTTAAGCAAGGATGTCCCCTAGCTGCAGAATTATTCAAACTATTTCTAGCAGATCTTCCAATCCACCTGAACAAAGTTCTATGCTTCTCACCAAAAATAAATCCAATGTCAATTAATTGTATAGTCTACGCGGATGGCCTGGTTCTGATGGACAGAACCCAAATTGGACTACGTCTCCTATCAGGCTTGAAATCCTACATGGACATAAACCAATTGGAAATAAACTCTCAAAAAACTAAGATTATGTCCATTGGAAACATCAGAAGCAAAAAAGATAAAGGTTTCAGGTGGAAAATTGATGAAATCAACTTAACATCTGTTGACTCAATAAAATATCTGGGGATACAATTCAACAACTCCATTTGCGAACAACAATGGGCTGCAGAACTAGCATCCAAAATGTCGAAGTTAGCGAAATCAACACAAATTTTGGAAAATTTTCGTTGGAACCCATACTCAAATTCTACTTACAAAAGGTAACCCCAATAATAATGTTTGGGGCTGAGGCGGGTTGGAATATAAGTGTGCAAACTTGGCATGCTTTGGAAGGACGCTTTTGGCGGAAAGTCCTGCAGCTGCCACAGGCAACGCCACTAACTATTTTGCGACACGAGCTAGCAACTAACTCTCTTCATATGAGAGTGGTCTGGAACTCAATCTCAACAATGCGAAAAATGGCCCTCGCATCACCGGCTCGGGCATACAAAATCTTTGCCAATAATTGTATTCCAAATAAATATGACCTTCTTAGTCTATGGTTTCGCAAACTGTCGGCTTTCCTTACAGCTGCAAAAATAAGCAATCAAGAACTGCTAAATTGCCCACAGCTTGCAAAAAAGAAGTTTGAAAACTGGGCATGGATTGCAACAATGAATCAAGGTCAAAACTAAAATCAACAGAAGAAACGGGAGGCGTTCACAGGAAATTAAACGAACCAGCGCGATATTTATTGCACTGTCCATCTCGTCATCGTCGAGACCAATTTATAAGGTTTCGAGTCAATGCTCTAAAAACCAAAGAAATTCTTTGGCAAAGAAAGGACAAATCTATTGACGACAATCTCTGCTGATTCTGCAAACAGTCAATTGAAACAGCCAAACATCTGCTAATCGAATGTACTCAAACTGTCAGGCAACGCTCATTACATCTGGGCAACTTTGCACCTCTGGATGAAGATATGGAGAGGTGGTGGGGCGGATCATTTCAGGAAGCAATACAAGACTTGGATGTGCAATCGTGAATTATTTTGACTCGATCTTGAAAGTAGACTCTCTCAAATAGTTACCAGTGGGAGACCACCTTAGAAGACTGGCGGAGTCTATTTTCGTTGGCCACTTTGTTTTTTCTGTTTTTTCTTTGTTTGGCTGCTTTCTTGTTTTGTGAATTGATTTTCTTGTTTGAAACAAAAGATTGTCTCTTGAATTCAAACTGAAGTTTTTCAATAAAAAAAAAAGAAAAGAACTTTACTTACCTTTTTTCTCTTTTTAGGTCCAGCAAACACCATCTTATGCAGAGTGCTCGGGGGTTACCTCGTAGCCCCTTAGCCTATTTTCTCATGTAACATTTGTATGTTACCCTCACTACTTTAAATGGCTGGTGGCAGTACTTTACCTTTTCCTACCATTGTGCTTTTCTACCGCAGGCTGAACCCTCTGGTGCAGTACAACACCCATGGGTGACCATTTTGTCAAAATGGCCCATGTCTTCTTTTTTGCCATGTTCTGTTTGTGAGGTCTTTCAGGGGTTTTACTCTGTACGTCGAGACAGGTTTGAGCCCTTTGTTTGTCTTGCCTTTCGTAGTCTTCAGCCTGCTGTTGACTCCAGTGTATCTGGAAGGACAGGATGTGGGGGAAGAGTCCCAAAAACCCCCCTGTTATTTGTCTTTAGGAATGCTTGAATGCAACTAGATCTGATTGGCTGGCTGTCCTTTCAGGACCGATGCTCTGTGATTGACAGCCTAGGCTGTGTATAAATGGGAAAAACCTGCTTAAAAGGTGATGGTTTTGGGACTACAGGCAGAGTTGACCACTGTGAGAAACACCTGACGAAGAAACAGTGAACGAAGCTTGCTGAAAACTCCTGGACCTTTGAATTGCCCGGTGAAGCCATGCTGCTGTGCTGCCCTCCTTTTTCTCCTCGACAGAGAAGCATCCGGACGGAAAGACTTCTCCACTTGGGTTAGTGGGACCAACTACCAACTAACACCGAGACGAACTCCACTGGACCACCCTCCCCGACTTGCTGTGCCTCTCCGTTGCTGTGAGAGCCCAATGCCAGGGGTGAGTGTCCGTAGTCGAGTGCAACATCTGCCACAGAACGAATCCAACCAGAAGCTCCAGGAGACTCTTAAGGACCATCCATCCAGAAGCAGGACCACCAGATCCAGAGTCCCCTCACCAGAGTGCAGGACAGAGGGAGTGAAGAGAGTCCAACCGGTGTCCGAGATGTGCATTGGTGCTGTTTGCTAAGCACTGAAACAGCGAAGTGCTGCTGAATCGAAAAGAACCCGTAGCTGGCGACGACCTCCAAAGTACAGCCGCAGAGCCCTCCAGACGTCCTCCCTCTTGCCCCCACGACTGAAGCTCAGGAATCGGGGTCTGCACCGATCTAGCAAGACAGAATCCAGCTGGACCATTCTTCTAACCAGAGGTACCGTTTAGGCTTGGGGTACTTACCTTTTTGCCTTGAGCCGCGCTCCTCTCACTTGTAAATTGCATTGGCTACCTTTTTTTTCGAGTTGACTTCAACTCCCTTCTCACAAGTTTAACAGCCTGTGGCCTTACAAGTGATTTGGATGAACTCTTTGACTTTGTGCAAGACTTTGATCCAAGAAGTGCATCAGATCCGTAGACTGTGAACCAAATTACTTTGGCTGTCCTCGCTCCCTAAAGGCATTCTTCTAAATCCATTGACTTTGATATAGTTTGTCCCTCATAAGTGGTAGCTTGTTGTGTACTGGTACTGCTGGGAAAGGCGTATCTAGACTTCATTGGAGGATGTAGTTGTCCTCACATTTACTTAGAAACTGTTCCAATCTTTTTACTTCCCTTAAGCTTTCTACAACTCTGAATCTGCAGTGTAATATATAAATGCAAATACTATCCTTTTGATTGAAGTCTCCTCCGGGTGTAGGAGAAGTGTATGAAGCATATCCAAAGATTATTCACTGGCTTGTTTTGATTCTGAAAAGTAATTTATAAAGTTTATTCGTATTGTTACAACCGGTTACCTTTTAAATAATGCTTATTTAAAACTGACATTAAATAACTATAACTGAAACCTTGAGTGTATGTTTTACTTTGCTACTTGTATTTACGAATTTCATTTGTACAGCTCACATTTACCCCTCTTGAGATAGGCCTGGCTGCTCAGTCACACTACCAACTTGTGTAGTACTAACCTATACCAAAAGTTAGGTTACCTAATACCAAGCAGATACGTGTTATGTAGTCTCACACAGTGTGACTGCACCAATTATTACTTAACAGAAGCAATTGAACTAGATTCTGCCATTTGTGTGTTTAACCAGCTGTCTTGTATTCTCAAGTCTTTTCCTTCATCTTTCACCTGGCCAATTCGCAATCCATGCTTATGAAGAACTCCACTTTCAGCCTTGGCTCCTTGACACACAAGGTATGTGACTTTGTTCTGACCCCCACCACCCTCCAACCCCTCCTTTCTCCAAGCACCAGTGGTTCTTTCCACGTTGCCCCATAAACTACTGTTCAAGCTCATTGACGCGGTATATATTAGTTAAGCAAAACATCCTGAGCTGAGGCTGGCATTAGTCGGGTAATGCCACAGGGCGTAGGTTAGAAGCCAGAGTGAAGTGAGGGCTTTAACGTTAGCCCTGGAGCATTACCTGCCCTGTAATGCCCTCCGCACCGAGGGGTGTATTGCTATTCGTATCCTAGCGCATTGTACAGAGATGATATTTTTCTCTATTTTCAAGTTGAGAAACGGTGCGTTTGTTGCTAAGCTTGAAACAAAAATCGACAAAACAAGATGGCCGTCATGGCTAGGGGAAGGGAAGTACACTTAGTTCCTTCTCCCTTTTAGTCGTGGCCATTGCCAGGAAGGAGATGCGTCGGGAACAATGAGTGTTCTGGCGAGGGAGGGAAGATGCAAGGTAAGTGGGGAGGGACTGGATGGGATATGTAGGAATTGAGGGTGGGGGGCCAGAGGGGATAGGGAGCGCTGGCGCACTGCCAGCCGGGCAGATGGCAGCCTCCTGCTTCGTTCTGAGCCTCCTGATTGCCCAAACTGTCACACCACCTGTGGGGTCCAGGCTTACCCGAGAAGACTGTGGGGCTCCAGCAACACCTGACTGGTCCCAACTACATAATTTGAAGAGGGTTCTTAAATAATTCACTCACTATGCGAGTTCAGCTGAAGGGCAGTTAGGCTAAGGGTACCACATGTTTGCCTGGATTGCACTCCTCACCCAAGGACACGTGATGATGGCCACCATGTGCAGGTAGAGCTGGATCAGTGCTACATCCTCTCGATGATTTCACCCAGACCTGTTAAATAATTCTTTTATCCTGGGGTGGGTGGGAGGTGCTGTTGCAAGATGTCTGCTGCCTGAAAGAGCTTGCATCCAGAAACACAAAATGTCCTAAAACCTCCTCCCCTATCGTGGTGGCTATGTGGTGAACATATCAGCATTGCGCTCCTGAACACTAGAGACTTCGTCTGCCCCTACCTGCAGCTCGATTGGCGAACATTCTAGGACTCGGGACCCCTGCAACTTCCTTCCTGGGCCTGGCATCTTATCTTCATTGCTGGTCCCGACAGGTGAGCGCACAGGGCTGCCGCAGTGCCCCACCAACCCCCCACAACCGTGGGTGTTTAGTTTTTGTGTTCACCCTACGAGGCTCTGCCCTCTTCCCCCCCCCCCCCCCCCCCCCCCCCCCGGCCCAGTGAGTGCTGGCCCTAGACGTCCCTAGAGGCTCCTTCACAGTGCATGGGGATCCTTGAGTGAAGTAGATTGGCGCTCCACCCCGTACTCTTTTGCGGATCCGTGGCTCAGCGTCCTGTTTCCAGGTTGTCGTACACTCCTACCTGCTGGCCTCCGTCCCTGCGCCCCTCACTGAAGACCTACTCTACCTCTCGGCCCGCAGGGACAATCTTCTCGGAACCGCAAGGGACAAAGGCGAACTTCGATATGGCTCTTTGATTATTGGACTATTTCCGGATTTCGGGCTGTTAAAACAAACTCTGGAAGAATGGTGTCCGCTATGCTCTTCCCTGCTAAACTTCAGTTAGTTCACGGTGGAAAAACATGGTTTTTCACAAGCCCCGCCTCTGCTGACCGCTTCGTCTGTGAGATATCTGACCCTATCGATGCCCCAAGAGACCCTAATCCCTGTACTTGCTCCTTTTCTTACAATGCTGTCTGTCCTTACCAGGGGCTGGCTGCCACGATTGTGTTCTTTCGGATTGTTGTGCCTTGCCCCTAAATCCACAATGTTATTCATGTCTTTCCTCATGTTTGTGGATTTGAAAGGGGTCATGCCTGCCCCACGATAAGGGGGACTATAGTCCTGTTTCTGGTCACCCGAGCTGTGCGACTGCAGCCAGTTTCCCATCAGCGCAGTCAATGCATCTTGTTCCTGATTTGTTTTAGGTTTAAACAGGGTGGGTAATATGCCGGTATGTTGGTGTTTCTGGCATGGGTGGGGGAGGTAAGGTTTGCTGTTTTGTGTTTATTGTGCTTACGTGATCACTGCTACCTGTTTAAAAAATGTATGGTATATGGTTGTGCCGTTTTACTAGATATTAAACAGTGTGTTGCCCTGGTTGAGCTGGGCTGTCGCACCACCTGACCTCTAGCCATTTAACCACTGGGGGTGAATTCCCAAGTATTATATCCTGGAACATCGAGGTAGGGAGTGGGTCACTAATGGTAAAACATTTTGATTGGTGACTACATAAGGTTAATGTGCTTTGCTTGCAAAAGACGCACCTCCCTAAGGATGAAACGCTTCCATTGACAAGGGGCTAGGGGATGCATAGATGTGGGTCTTCCTACTTGACACAATCTATAGGAGTTGCAATATATGTACATCAGTCATTGAAATTTTGTTTGCATGGTAAAATATATAATGAGGGACGCTATATCTATCTTGCAGGCGAATGTCTTGGGTTGAAACTTCTTTTTATAGATATACATATGCTCCTAATGTTGAGTTCACCTGAATTCTTTCAAAACTGTGCGGCTATGATTCCCAAATTCTCTACATATGAAGTGGTGTGGGTTGGTGACTTTAACCTAGCGCTGTCCCTTGACTTGGATCGCTTAACGTCGACACAAACAACTTTGCCTAGAGCGGTCACTGCTTGGGGCGACATAGCCAAATCATTTGGACTGGCTGACATATGGAGATATATGCACCCCGACGCTATAGAGTTCTCATTCTACTCTGGAGCTCATGGTAGCGCCTTCAGGATGGATTATATTATGCTAACCATTCCCTTGGCTGGTGCAACACAACTTGTCAGAATGTTACCAAGGACGCTGTCTGACCATTCATTCCCCAGTCTTGATTGCCATTTCTATGCCTAACGAGGTACCACCAGGGTTCGAAATTGACAGGAGCTGGGAGCGATTTACCTCCTGGCTGTAGCCTAGAAGAGCCTGGTTAACCTCAGAGCAACAGTTTACCAGGAGTCGCTTTTGGCTCCCCAGTCCAACTGATGCCGAAACAAATACACCTGTGACTTGAACTATGTGCACTTTGGACGATCTATAAATACACATTAGGGCAAATCTATATGACATTTAAAGCCTAGGGGGTCATAAATAATGGTCCAATAGATGTGTTTGAATCTTGTGTGTAAGTTAGATTTGCGGAACGCCTTTATACTAGCTCCTTGTTCCCCAGTGGTAGCTCCTGGTCACTGGTTAAAGCTAGATACCAAAGAGCTAATTTTTTCTCCTCCTTGTCCAATCCTAATTTCGATCCCTGTACCACACATCCCTCGATGGTGTTTTCGCACGCGTGCCATTGAGGATGTTGTGTTCCGGGAGTGAATCCAGGTGGATATTCGGGAATACTTTCTAACAAATACTTTTGAACCAACAAAGGTTCTGTCCCGGACTATAGAACTATCTAGGAGGCTTTCAAAGTGTTCATAAGAGGGTATCCTTGAATCTCTAAAACCGACCCTGCAGCGCTTCGAAAAGGAAATTAAAAGAACTGGAACAAAAACACACTAGACGGGGTCCCGCTGGTTGGGAAGTTATTGGCTGAGAAAAGACTTGATTACTTGGAAACAGCTAGTAGAGAAGACAAATATATAGGTTATCCGGTTCTAGCAGCGAGATATGCCATAGCTGATAGATCCAGCCGTACCCTCGCTTTGGTGATCCGAATGGACAGGAGTCTGGGAGGGATATTGGAGGTGGATGACTGTAGTGGGAATCCAGTACCTGATTCCAATGATATCAGTGATTATTATAACCAGTTGTACTCATCCCAATTAGCGGTATCCCCGTAAGAAATCAGATCATACCTTAACAGAGTAGTCTTGCGATGGCTGGACCCTGCACAGGAGGACCTATGGAATTCGACCTCCTCTGAGGAGATCTGTAGGGTCATCCGGTAGCTCCATAGCGGCAAGGCGGTGTCCAGTCAACTCGTCGAAAAAACACTGGTCGACTGCAATTTGGTCGACGCAATTTGGTCGAAAACCATTTTGTCGAAAAAAAATGTTTATATATTTATTTTTTGGGTTTTCGTTTAGTTAAAAAAGGGGTTTTTAGAGAAAAAAAGGGGGTTGGGGGGGGGGGACCCCCCCAAAAAAAAAGGGTTAAAATAGAAAGAAAAAAAATTCGACGAAATGGTTTTCGACCAATTTGCTTCGACCATTTGTCTGGTCGACCAATTTTTTTCGACGAATTGACTGGCAACCGGCAAGGCACCCGGCCAGGACAGTATTTCCGTAGAATTTTACAGAATATGCCAACAATCTTGCCCCACACCTTTATCGTATGTATGAATTCTCCATGTCCACAGGCCTTCTCCCTGAATCCACCAGGGTGGCAATAGTTACGCCTGTTAAAATCTAATAAAGATTCCCGCTGCTGTGCTTCATATAGGCCCCTTTCACTGATCAATATGAATAATACAATTCTCGACAAATAACTTGCCGATAGACTCCTCCCTTATGTGAATGCATTGGTACTCCGTGGCCAGACCGGGTTCATCCCAGGCAGGTCCACCCAAAATAATTGAAGACAGTTATTTTCCCTGATGCATAATATCAAAGATGAGGTTCCCATTGCAGTGGTGGGCCTCCACGATGAAAAGGCCTTTGATTCAGTCGAATGGCTTTTTCTCTTAAAAATCTTATGCAGGTCCAGTCTTGGACTCCTCTATATTCAATGGATTTGGTTGCTATACACTTCCCCACGAGCCATGATAATGACAAAGCAGCTGACCTCTGTCCCCAATGGTTTGTCCTTGATCAACTTCCTCTCTGCAGCTCCTCCCTGGGTAAGCTCATCTCTTCGTTCAGGTTCTCCTACCAGCTCTTTGCACACGACACTTGGATTGTTTTCTGCTTACCCTCCTTCCCCCTGGAGCTCTCCTCCAGAATTACTGTCTGACTGCAATAAACTACTGGGTGGCAATGCACACTCATGCTGAACTCCTCAAATATCAACTCTTATCTCTCTGTCTCTCGGGGCCCCCCTGCACTTCCTTCTCCACTGTCCTTCCCTGCGGACACCCTTGCCCCATCCCATATAGCTTGCAACCTGGAGGTCCCCTTTGATAGTGACCTGAAACTTTAGAAATATATATCGCCTCCACAGGTGCCAGGCTTACTCCTCCTGAACATGTGCAGAAATGTTCACATTCTTACCTTTCTCTCCACCCTCTTCTTCACCTCGCCAACTCCCCCTAATCTACTCCAGTGCTCTGTCTATAATATATACCCTTTGCTGGCAATCCCTGCCCCAGTGAATGTCTCGTCCCCTCTCCATATTCCATTCCCATCCCCACACCCGCTACATTATTATTTGTGTTTAAATGTAGTATAACAATACTACACGTATGCGCTGTTAGGCAGCCCTGATGGGACTGGCCTTTGTTCCACATGTCCTTGGTACAGCTTTGTGAACTTCCTTACAAATGCATGTATTTGTGACTGCATTTAAATTAATGAGGAAAATGTTTGCTGGATCAAAAATGTCTCAAGTTCTTTCTCTGCGCACAGAACTAAAATATCATTAGTTCAAATCGCATGCAACCAGAAAGGGACTTTGGAGTCGGAGTACAGTAAAGTGAACCATTTATTTGACTGCAGGTACAGGGTTCGAAATTGAGATTCAATGAGCAGGAGCTAAAACCAGCTCCTGGTTGTCGGGCATTACCCAGTAAGCAGGAGCTACTGCAGCAGGGCAGCCAGGAGTTACCAGAGATACTTCTTTAACTTTTTGTCCAATTTGTATGAACCATTGTGGCTAAATATGTATCAATGTGTTCTAATTAACATTCTCAAATACTCAAGTTAATGTCACATTTACCTGTTTGGAAGGCATCAGTTGTCCCTGGCAGCCAAAAGTAGCTCCTGGTAGCTATTGGTTTCAAGCTAACCAGGCTCTACTGTGCCAGAAGCTGTATCCAAATAGCTTGCAGCTCCCCACAATTTCGAACTCTGAGGTATAGTTGTCCAGTATTGGTATGATCTATAAATTCTCATACTAAATGAATGTTCCCACAACATCTAAGTAACTGGGTTTGAAATTGAGGGGAGCTGGAAGCTATTTAGCTCCTACTTGTAACTTAGAAGAACCCATTTAGCGCGACAAAAATATTAGCCAGTAGCCCCCCAGGCCAACTGATGCCGAACAGACACACCTATGTGAATTTAACTCTCTGCATTTAGGACACTACACAGGAGCTACTTTTAACTCCTACTTATCCAATCTTAATTTCGATCCCTGCAAAATATTGTTCACCCTATCATACACATATTTGCTCACATCATGTACGAGTCCTGCATAAAAACCTGTATAAGGCCAGTAGAGCATTTCCACGGCATGCAACCCTCCTGCCCTCTTAACCTCACCTTACATCTCACCTTGTACTTCCAATTTAACCACTTGATGGTATATCTAGTTAAACCTCCAAGCCACCTCACCCCCCCATTACCCACTCCCCCGAGAGCTTTGCTTGAAGGAAGATTTATTTGAAGGAAAAGGGCTTATTTGTTGGGCTGACCTGTGTTTTCTGCTGCAGCACGAGTACAATTTCCTGAAGCATATGGGGAAAAACAAAAAAACATTGCTTATTTACACCTTGCTCCAAATACCGGCAAACATACCACACAAAATACTGTGTATATATTGTTTGTATCCAGATCATGATTTCTCAGACTGAAACGTTTGCCACTTGTGCCAGGATCAGTGAACACATAGCTATGAGAAGCTTGGGTACTGAATCTGAGGGCTAAGGTGGGTCATGGTAGGTGTGGGGAGCAAATAATATCTCTGGAAACGTACATCCTCACCTCACTATAGACGGTACATGTATGTATTGCTATGGGTAAAAATGTTTTTCTTTTTTAATTCTTCGACTTCTTGAACTATTCAATTTACATGATCCAGGGCTGCAGAACTAATACTTTTCTTCCCGGGACTGTTAGGAGGACTGACTCTGCAGTAGAGCTGAAGGATGTCACCCATCATGTACTGATCTGTCTTCAAAGTCCTGGTTTACAGCCTCAACTCTACTCATCCAAGTTTTTACAGCTTTCTGGTGGCAGCAGCGGCTCATATGAGGTACCCCTACTTGGATTGCTTGCTGGTACATGCCAATACATCCACAGTCTTTCCTGGATGCTCTCCATTCTCCTTGTTTCCAGGCAGATTGAATGCAGCTTGCCAGCTTAAACCGTGTTGGTAGCTGTTTACAGGCATGCACCTAATTGGTTATCTGCTGGGTAACCACTTGGTCTTCAACTGCCCTTTTCTGTAAGCACTACTCCATTGAGATCCGTTCCCAACACAGCACACAGTTTTTAATATCCATTCCCAAAACAGCATACAGCATGTGTGCTCCATACCATCTCTAGATAAGTAAGGGACTTTGGAAATCTTGGCTTGAAACTTCTTTGTGAATTTCACACTAGCATGAAGGAAAGGAGGTGTGGGAGTATGTAAATGACACTCACTGTAGTGACTACTGTACATTCACACAGCCCCACTATTATTGAGAGAAGAGGATTATCTATTTGGACTACAGCAGTAGTTGCAAAGAGTAACTTCTACATTATTCTGTATAGTTAGTCTCTCGAACACAAGATAATGTCTCCCAGCAATCACTGATTCATCTTTGATACCATTTGGGTGAAATTAAGGGTAACGCTAAATGGATCATGAGACTATGGATAATCCCTATTTTTAGATAATTAGTTTGGGCTATTGGGTGGCAGAAGCCCACCCATTAGTCGAAACTATTGTACTAGACTACATATAGGGACAAATGGCATATGAGGGACACACAGATTGAAGGTGTTTGGTTATTTGCCCACCCATTGACATCCCATGGCCATGCTAATCCCTATGGCCATCTCCACATAGTCCCTGCCCCACCATGCCCAAAACATCTCCTTATGCAAGTCTTTCTGCTAGCTTTAATCAAACCTTACCTTTACACTCAAGTGCCTGCCAGTGTTTTTTCAAAGCAGTCTTCAGAGAGTTGATGCCTTAATTGGAGCAGTAAACACGATACTGCTCTAATAAAAACGTCTAAACCAGCCTCGGCAAAACCAACAGTTTTGGCTTGTGTACATGTATTAGGCATTTCAGAGACACTGCTTTTAGATGACCAGGCGCGAGCGCCATTTTGTACCTATTACCATCAATAGCCAATTAATACCGCTACAAAGTTCCCATACCTGCACAAAAGCCCAAACTGTTGGCATTGCCAATGTTTGTTTTACCTTTTCTTCATACCCAAAATGAATGAATATTTGTGGTAATCATTTGGTCAGCTGGTATCTTTCATTCACAGCAGTCAGTTTAGGGCTAATCACACAGTTAAGTTAAACAAGTCGGTTAAAGCATGACAAGATGATTTTTCCTGCAGTCATTGTTTTTACGGCTAGGAAGCATGTATCAAGGTTTCTGATGCTTGTTAATCTGCTTAGAATCGCATGCTGTGCATTTGGTCCACCATCCAGTGGTAACCGCAGAGTATTGCATCTTGTCTTTCGGGGACCGAAAGGGGACGTTGGCATAGGCGTGTGAAACACTATCCCTATCGTGACGTGTGTAGTACCCAAAATCCCTCACGTGCCGAGGTCCCTCAGATTGTTTTTTTCCACCCAGATAACTGGTCTTCATGAGACATTGTTTATTTTACCGAATTGTCAGTTTAATCCCTGTCAAGTCACTTCGCCCATCAAGAACATCTTTGACGAAGACTACGGGGGAATCGTCTATGGCTGTGGGTTCCGGCGCCTAAGATCCGGCGTTCAGACTTCCACGTGGTCGGGCCTTCTGGCTGGCTTACACAGTAGGGAGAGTGGGCTCGGGGTTTGCCATACTGTTATGAAGTCTTTCCTCTTTTCCGCTGCTTTCCTTTTTGGTCAGGTCACCCTTCCCTTCTGCTATGGAAAGGACTCCATTTAGATTCTGCCCTGTGTTTACGGTCAGATATCCGTGGAAAGACGAGCACACGTCGTGTAATGCTTGTCTCCCCCTAGAGCACGACAAAAAGCGGTGTTCGGCGGGTATACTCCTTAAACACTTATGGAGCGCCGGTTGAAGCGGTGGGCCGCGTACGGAATGTCACGCGTGGAGCCTCCCTCCCCTGCTGCGACACCAGCCGAAAGTGACTGGGGTACATCGGAGGACCAAACGTCCAACAAGGACGTTATAGACCTTGAGGCGGACTATTCTAGGGCCGCCACGGCCGTCCCCGACCCTTCCAAGCTCGACTCCGGTCTTGCTACAGGGACCACACCCGGTGACAGGGGGCGTACAATCTCACCGCACAAAGCACACAACCCAAGCGCCCTCCTCGACGACTTCGTCGAAGAAGGCGAAAGCGCCAACGGGTCCGCCGGAAACTTCGGCGCCCACGGATCGGTCTGATCCGAAGCCTTCCCCGCATCCGCAGCACTGCATGACGACTGGGCATAACAAACATAACAAGGGCGCTACTCCCCAAACTACACGCGCTGAAGTTTCAGAACAAGAAACTTCGGATTCCAAGGTTTCCAAGGCCCGTACAGGCCCGAAAACTACGAGTAGGCCTATACCCGAGAAGCCATCCGTTGGCCCTTCTGGGGCCACGGAAGACATTTTTACTGCCGACACATCATCGGGGGCGTTGTCTCCCGAAGATTCGGTGACTATCCGTAAGAGCATCAATAGGATTGCTACGGCGGTAGGCCTATTACCGGTTCCGTCCACAGTTATGGGCCAATCCGCCGAAAGGTTTTCCATGGATTTGGAAGACTATCCTGAAGACTCTTACGAAGAAAGCCAGGTACCCCTCTCAAGCACCCTGAGGAGATCCTCTCAACGCCTTAGGGCGGAGAACACGGTTCCTACTCAGCTAGGTCCATTTGGGTCATCCAAGTGGACCACGGAGCAATTCGAGGGGGGGTATGGATCGGCTGGAGCAGTTTTTCAGGGCTTCTGATCAACCTCCGCCGAAAAAAGCTCGGGTAGACCCTAACCCTCAAACACAAGATGTCCAACACCAAGTTGACTATCAAGAAGATGTCTAGATGGACACGTATAGAGACATCTATACAGAAAAAGAGGAGTCTTCTTTTCTGGACAAATTTGGGGAAGATCAAGGAGCAACAAACAACTGGGAGGACACCCAGCAGGACGATCACAACTCTGATATCGTTTGCCTCGGCTCTCCCCCATCCACCCCGATTCGACAAGCTTCCCCGGTGGATGATCAAATGGCTTTCAACAACATGTTGAGAAAAGCAGCGGAATACTTTAAAATTGCCATGCTTGAATCCTTGCCCGAACAAGATTTCGCGGAGGACATTATTAATGAAAAGCCTCCGGCAAGCCAGTCTATCCCTCTCTTGAGCTCTGTAAAGAGACGGCTGGCCCCTTCCTTACTCACACCCGCTCAGACTAGGGCTGTGAACCCAAGGGTCGAAAAACTTTTCCAACCCTCCCCCACCGACCCGCTTTATATCAAAGGACACGCAATCCCAGACTCGCTGGTGGTGACCAACACTCGCAAGAGAGCAGGGGTTCCCCTTGCCACGGGAGAGTCACCCCCGGACAAGGAGTCCAAAAGGTTGTATGCTTTAGGCAAACGGGTTACGTCGGCGGCGGCCTATACGTCCGGATTGCCAATAACACAACGTTACTGGCAAGCTACGTCGACGCCCAATGCAACCTACTCCAGGAAGGCCTTCAAGAGGTTCCGGAACCAACCAGGGCCAAGCTTCTCGCCATTGTCTCGGAGGGCAAACTTGCCAATTAGAATGTTGTAAAGAATACCCTGGACACCGGAGAGACAGCAGGCAGGTCTCTCAGAAGCGCGGAAAGAATAGAGGCAGAGGCTCCAATTCCAGAGGAGCGTCAACTTTGGGTCAGAAATGACCACCAAGTCCAGGTCCCCTCCCATGTCTCCCCGGTCGGGGGGCGATTAACGTCTTTCCTCAAGGCATGGGAGGGGGTAACTTCAGACCAGTGGGTCTTAAAGACGGTCGCCCACGGTTACTGCGTGGAATTTGCCCGACCTCCACAGTTCAGAACGCCGAAACATCGACGCCTTTCACCGGAACATCTGCAGATCCTGATCCAAAAGGTGGAAGCGCTGCTGGGAAAAGACGCCATAGAAGCCGTCCCGATTCTTCAGGTAAACAAGGGTATCTATTCAGTGTACTTCCTTGTACCCAAAAAGGATCTCACCATGCGTCCTGTTCTAGACCTGCGCCCAGCGAACAAGTTCATAATGCCCCAGAAGTTTCGCATGGTAACACTGCAAGAGGTTATCCCATTGCTAAAACAGGGGGACTTCATGACAACATTGGATATGAAAGATGCATACTTTCATATTTCAATGCTGCCAGTGCACAGAAAATTCCTAAGATTCGTGATTCAGGACAAACACTACCAGTTCAAGGTACTCCCCTTCGGCATAGCCTCGGCGCCAAGGGTGTTTACCAAGGTCCTGGCAGTGGCAGCGGCACACCTGCGCAGACTTTCAGTTCCAGTTTACCCTTACCTTGACGATTGGCTCATCACGGGGGACTCGTTCGACGTTTGTTTTTCGAACACCCAAAAAACTGTAGGCCTACTGTTCAGCCTGGGATTTTCTATCAACGAAAAGAAATCCAGCTTAGTCCCCAGCCAAGTAAAACAGTTCCTAGGGGCTCTAATTCGTACGGAAGACGCTCTAGTCTTCCCTTCCAGCGAGAGGGTTCAGAACATGCTCTCTCAGGTTCCTCAGTATGTAGCCAGTCGAGAGGTGACGGTTAGCAAAGCTATGCGTTTGCTAGGGATGATGGCGTCATGCATATACTTGGTTCCCCATGCGCGGCTGCACATGCATCCCATGCAAGAGTGGCTCAACAGCCAGTGGTGTCAGGCCAGCGGACAATTGGAAGATCTGTTAGCTGTCTCGCCAGCCCTCGTTCTCTCTGCAGTGGTGGTCGAGGGAGAACCTCTTGAAGGGGAAAACCTTCACCACACCTGCAGTGGAAGCCAATCTCACGACAGACGCATCTCTCACGGGGTCGGGGGCGGGGGGTGAGGTGCCCTCACCTGCTTCAACAGACAGCGCACGGAGCGTGGTCCCCTCAGGTAGCGTCCAACCATATAAACCTACTGGAGCTACTAGCAGTGTTCAAAGCATTGAAAGCCTTTCAGGAGCAAATGCAAGGGAAGACAGTGCTGGTCCTAACCGACAGCACAACAGCAATGTATTACCTGAACAAACAGGGGGGCACTCGCTCTCCAGGGCTATCCAAGCTGTCCCAAAACATATGGATATGGGCTCTCAAACACAAGATGCTCCTGATATCCCAACATGTTCCAGGGGAACTCAATCTTCTGGCAGACGTACTCAGCAGAGATTTTCCTCTGCCAGAAGCGTACGAATGGCGACTGCACAAAGACATTGTATCCAACGTCTTCGCAGAATGGGGGTTTCCAGAGATCGGCCTGTTCGCTACTCAGGAGAACGCCCAATGCTAAGATTACGCCTCCAGGTACCCCCAGAACCGATCCAAGGGGAACGGTCTCTGGATAACTTGGTCGGGGAAATTTGTCTACGCTGCCCCCCATAACCCCCCCGCACCCTTGGAAACTCCCCTTCTGAACAAGATAGTACACAAGATGCATGAGGAACCAGTCGCCATGATTCTGGTGGCTTCCATGTGGGCCCGCCAACCTTGGTTCGCGCACCTGATGGAAATGTCCCTCTCCCCAACAGTCAAGCTGCCCTGCCCGTACAACATGTTGTCTCAGGACAGGGGGGAGACTCTGCACCCATGCCCACAAACTCTGAACTTAGCAGCCTGGCTCCTGAGGTCATAGAGTTTGGACATCTGCAACTCCCTCAAAGATGCATGGACATACTGAGGGAGTCAAGAAAGCCTAACACATGTTATTGCTATGCCAGCAAATGGAAACGTTTTGTCATCTGGTGCAGTTCCAAAGGCGTCAATCCCACCAATTGCTCGCCTTCACACATTGTGTTATATCTAGCCCATCTGTTGGACTCTGGGTTAGTCTTTCATTCCTTAAAGGTTCACCTAGCGGCTTTGTCAGCCTACACCACGTCACAGCAGAAGGTGTTGTGGTGGAAAATACCTGTGATTAAAGCCTTTATGGAAGGGGTTAAAAGAATGTATCACCCCATCAATCACCCAGCCCCTGGGTGGGATCTAAATGTGGTTTTAACTAGGCTCATGGGACCCCCTTTTGAACCTATGCATAAAGCTAGTCTGAAAGACCTGACTTACAAGACAGCCTTTCTAGTAGCTATCACTTCTATCAGAAGAGTTAGCGAACTACAGGCCCTCTCGGTTTTGGATCCCTTTGTTACAGTCCACAAAGATAAGGTAGTTCTGCGCACACATCCCAGATTTGCGCCAACATTTATTTAGAAGTTCCATGTGAACCAGTCAATCGAACTACCCACGTTCTTCCAGAGACCTACTAACATGGCCGAAAGAAGCCTTCACACACTAGATGTGCGCAGGGCAGTCATGTTCTACATGGATAGAACTAAACCACTGAGGAAAACTAAATAATTCTTAGTTTCAGTGGCAGCTGGTAGAGAAGGGGATCATGTCTCTAAATCGGCAATATCAAGGTGGATTGTCAAATGCATCACACTATGTTACACTCTTGCAAAGAGAGAACTGCCCTTCAAGCCTAGAGCACATTCTACTCGAGGCACTGGGGCATCCATAGCATTCATTGCAAATGTTCCCATAGAGTCCATTTGCAAAGCGGCAACCTGGAGTTCTGTACACACCTTTACAAGACACTATTGCCTAGACACTCATTCTAGGTCTGATTCTCAGGTGGGACAAGCAGTACTAAGACATCTTTTTTCTACTGTTCCTTCTCACAACCCACCTCCAACTCCGGGTACTGCTCGCTAGTCTATGCACATCATGTGATTCTAAGCAGATTAACAAGCATCAGAAGACATGCATTACTTACCGTAAAAGCATTTCTGATGATTGTATCTGCTTAGATTCACATGCGCCCACCCTGCCTCCCCGCTCAGGGTGGAAGGAACATAGACTTCTTACTACTTTCTCTCTTCATGTACTCACTCACTATAGCCTTGAGCTCCCTCATGGCAGAAAAAATACAATCGGAGGGACCTCGGCATGTGAGGGATTTTGGGTACTACACACGTCACGATAGGGATAGTGTTTCAGACACGCCTATGCCGACGTCCCCTTTCGGTCCCCAAAAGACAAGATGCAATACTCTGCGGTTACCACTAGATGTCGGACCATATGCACAGCATGTGAATCTAAGCAGATACAATCGTCAGAAATGCTTTTACGGTAAGTAATGCATGTCGTACTTTGTCAAGCAACCCGTTACGTTCACTACTAATAGTCATTGGAAAGCAAAGGTGTAGTTCTCCTTGTAACTTCCTTGTATGGATCTCTTTGTCTGCTGACCCTGGGTACCTTATTTAATAACAGTGCAATGCAGTTTATGTAGTGGGGCCCATCAAGATAATGACTTTGGTTGCAGTCCACATTGGAGGATTTCACAAAAACGCCACAAACCATGGAGAGAGCCAGGAACAAAGAGAGGCGCTCACAGATGGACACACCACAGGCTCGAAGCGATCAGCAGATTCTAGAAGCTATTGCAGACTTGAAGGTGGCATGGGGAACTAAACTGGATGTAGCAATGACCACACTCGGAGTCGCTTGAGTCCAAAATTGACGCAGTACAAATAGATGTAAACTTAGTAAGACAAGATGTGAGGGCAATAGCGGAACGCACAGGAGAATTAGAAAAGATGTGAAATTGAACACGGCGCACGCTTCGGAGATTCATGCACTGCGACAACAAGTGAGCAACCTAGAAAATGGGTCTGAGGAGGCCGAAGGACGCGCACGAAGGAACAATATACGTATTGTGGGACTCCGGGAGGGAGAGGAAGGATCGAACTTTACGGACTATATTGAGACCATTTTATTGCAAAAAATAGGATTTGCGGTGGAGAGAGCACATAGAGCCATAGTAAGGAGACTCCCTCCAGGAGCACCCCCCTCCCCCCGAGGCCAATCATCGCCAAGATACTAAATTATTGAGGCAGAGAAAGAATCCTGGAATATTTCCGCAAAGGAGGGACAATACAAAGAGCATCGGCGTCCATCACAGCGTACCCGGACTATACACTCCAGGTACAAAAGGCGGCGACTAAACTTTGGAACAGCGAAGAGGAGACTGTGCGACGCAAACTACAAGTACATGTTGATGTACCCAGCGAAGCTGAAGGTGTTTCACAGGAACAGAGCAATTTTTTTCGAGACCCCTGAACGTGTGATGGAGTGGCTGGAGACACAGAATTGTCCGGCAGGAGCAGCTGAGCAGAAAGAGGGTGGCACGGAGATGTGAGGCATTGGTTCCGGAAGCAGAGGTACTGTATATACTGTGACTTTGGGACTTAATTATAGACCTATGATGCAGGATAAAAGCGAGCAGGGCAAGATGTAACGTAGAAGCAGTAGGTACAGGGAACTCACACTTATACCCCATTAAATAGATTAGTTTGGTCACCGGCAGTTCGTTAATCCCCTGCTGGGCTCCTAGCACCGGCATAGCCAGAATAGGACCAAATGCAGTATCGCCTGAGATCCAGGGATGGAGCTGGGCAACAATTGGGACTGGGAAGGGTGGGGGAGAGAGGGGAGTTGGGGGACTTGCGTGTTATGTGTTGGGGAACGAGCTTACACACATGTGCGTTGGTGCTTAAAGCGGATGGAGGGGAGGGACAGTAGAGGGTATGGGGGACCTTAAGATGTTACCTGGATTGTTGGGGGCCTCAACAGTTACCTGAAGAGAAACAGTCATGATGTATTTAAGAAGGCAGAAAATGGATATAGGCTTAATACAGGAAACGCACCTCACAAACGAAAAACAGGAGGTGATACAAAGGAAATGAAAGGGGACCATCATAGGGGCAACGTACTCTGCTTACGCCAGAGGGTTGATCATTTGGATAGCACCACATGTCCCCCTTCCAACTGCTACAGACCACAGTGGAGGCAGACGGGAGGATGGTGGCAATAAAGGGATTGATAGAAAATAGAGAAATATGCATCATCAATACATATGCCCTGAATCAAGACACAGTGGCGTACTTCAAGACCCTATATAGCAAAATGAGCCCGTACCTAGGGGGAACAGTGATTTGGGGAGGCAATTTTAACTGCACATTAGACCCAAGGGTAGACAGGTCAGACAGGAAATCAGACAAACCCACCCCCGCTGCCAAAACCTTAAAGACCCTGTTGATAGACCTCCGTTTAGAGGATATGTGGAGGTTACATCACCCACACGACACAGTATTCGCGTTACTCGGCCCCACAGAACTTATTCACGCGATTAGACTATGTGTTTGCCTCACAGAAGATGACGGCGGAAATAGTGCGATCAGAGTACAAAGCGAGGATCCTTTCGGACCACTGGCCATTGGTCTTAACATGGCAATATCTGCCTCTGAGGGCTAGGTCCCGACAAGGCGACTCAGAGCTGAAGCATTGAAAGACAGTGTTTAGGGAGGACCTGAGAGAGAAGAAATCATAGAATACTTTGAAAACAACACTGGGAGTGTTGAATCGGCTGGCACTCTGTGGGAAGCATTTAAAGTGGTGGTGAGAGGATCAGCTATAGCCAAATCCCAACGGCTGCAGGGAGGCATACTAGGGGAACTAAAGAAGGCAGAGGCGAAACTAGAGTTGGTTCTGGGAAAAGGAGGGGGACTCCCGAGAGGATGCTGAAACAATAAACCAATTGCAGCAGGAATGCGCAGGGCATTGGGAGAGACTGTGTAATCTAAACGATAGGAAATACATAGAGGGACAACACGCGAGAGGAGACAAGCCGGGGAGATTGCTAGCATGGTTGTATAAAAGCGAGACCCCCCAGGCCAACGCTCAGAGCAGTAATGGGGGAGGATGGGCAAATAGTGGGTACCCAAGAGGGCGTGAACAGAGTTCCTTGAATTCTATAGACGATTGTATGGGGGCATAGGAGCTGGTGAAAGCAAGATAATGGAAACATTAGAGGCTATTGCCCTGCCAAAAATAGTGCTGAAGAACGAGAAGACCTAGATGCCCCAATTACATTGGAAGAATTAGAAACGGTGGTGGAGCAACTTCCCACTAGCAAGACCCCGGGAGCAGATGGACTCCCCAGTGAGTCTGTATAGGAAAGAAGTGCCCCCCCTCACTGCTCGTGATGTTAAATGAAGCTTTTGAAACAGGAACGCTACCAGAATCCCTGAGAGGTGATCATTATACCACTCCCTAAACCCAATAAGTCAAGCATGGACTGCGGGTCGTATAGACCGTTGTCAATGCTGAATCAGGATAGCAAGATATCTCGGCTGTGCTGGCTAATAGAATGAGACAGGTCATAAGTAAATTAATACACCTTGATCAGTCTGGATATGTCCCGTGCAGAAGCATATCAGACAACCTCAGACGACTTCACCGGGTCATAGAGCACACAGTGGGAGACTCGAGCGAGATTGCAATCATATCACTAGATGCAGTCAAGGCCTTGGCCTCTGTCGGATGGCCCTGACTGATGGCAGACCTACGAGAATATGGGATGGGATCCGGGTATCTTAAGTGGGTGAAGTTATTATATTGCACACCGCTAGCCAGAGGTAAAATGGGAGCGACTATCTCGGAGAGCTGGAAACTAAATGGAGGCACCAGACAGGGATGCCCTTAGTCCCCAATGCTGTACATCCTAGCATTGGAACCTCTGGCGAGATACCTTCGACAACAATACGAGGAAGTCGGGATTCACACAAAGGGGGACCACACTTAATTTCATTATACGGAGATGACCTGTTACTATACTTGAGATAACCTGAGGAAAATCTTCAGTACATACTAGAAGCAATGGAGTGATTTGCGTGGCTTTCTGGCATTGCAGTTAATCCCAAGAAATCGTGTATATTCCCCCTGGGGAGGTATGTAGGGATCCCGCGAGAACAACTGCCAGTCTTACAAATACCTTGGGAGACCAGCACATTTAGATATCTGGGGATTGACATCACACGGTGGAAGCGGAATAGAAACATAACACTGAGAAAGCGGTAGCGAACATCAAAAATAGCATGAGTTTCTGGTCTAAGCTCCCCTTGGCTATGGTGGGGAGGGGGTTGCTGTTAAAGATGGTCCTATTGCCTAGGTTATTGCATTTTCTTGGGGACATACTATATATGATACCAAGGCGCTTCTTTGTCAAACTCCAGAGCATATGTAGGGAATTCATTTGGCATGGAACGAGGAACAGAATTGCCCTGTGGAAGTTACAGAACTCGTATGATAAAGGTGGTATAAAACTGCCTAATTTTGAGATTTATTATTTGGCCAGTCAACTGCAATACGTGGCCAAATGGTTAACTGAAGACTCAACATCAGAGTCCAGACTGTTGAGAAAGGAGTGTGCCCGGTTTTTTCTGAAAGAAGTGATATGGCTGCCCAAACCAGAACTAAAAGGGCTCCCGGGAATGCTGGAATTGGGATGGAAGATATGGCACAAAGCCTGTCAGATTATGGAGAACCCAACCCTGTTTTCTCCGCAGGTGCCTCTAGTGGCACTCACCGGAGGAGACGTGCAACTGAGAAAATCGATTCGTATGCACTGGGAACCGGTGGGGATCGCAACAATGGGAGATATATGGCAGGAGGGGCAATAAAGGAATTCGGGGTGGTGGAAGAAACTGGTTTACACGCAGGGCAGCACATTACTTATACCAGAATGATACGGCAGATCAGAGACATGGTACAAAATGATACTGGAAGATCAACCTGACATAGAAACGATATGACATTGCAGAGGGAGGGCATGAGGTTTCTCGAATTTATGAGCTGCTGATGTCCAGGGTAGGAAAGGAAGTGACCCAATTAAGACAAGATTGGAAAGACGAAGTCGGGGGAACTCCTGAGTGACTGGCTATGGGAGTGGGCCCAAGGGTACCATTTAAAAAAAAAAAAAAAAAACGTGGCTACAACAAATACAGCTATATGTAAGCCACAGGGCACACATGACCCCCCCCCCACCCCCAAAGAGGATAGCTCGGTTTGAGAACGCTGAACGACGAACATGCCCCAAATGCTGAGAAGAAAACAGCGATGACACACATGTTTTGGGCATGTCCAGAAATTGTGAAGTTCTGGGGAGAAGTAGCACACTGATTAAATGAGAAAGGGATTAAGCTAAATGTTGAATCAATATGGGCATGTATAGTAGGGGGTTTTCCCCAGACCGCGCCAATCTAAACATGTGAGCAAACTTAAGGACTTGGCATATATACTTGACAAGCGCAGAATTGCCATGGGATGGAAAGTATGCAATAGACCGAGGATAGACGTTTGGTGGAGTGACCTCCTGAAATGGACCGAAGCTGAAACTGCAGTATGGCACGAAGAGGTCAGTAGGGTGGGGGGGAGAAGCAGAAACCCTAACGGCCTAGAAATAGTTAGTGGCCATATTGCATGGGTCCACCCAGGACTGCCTAAGCGATCAGGAAACTTTTGAGAATGCGGAAGAGGAAGCTCCCCCGGAGGAAAGAGAAGCAGAATGCGAAGGGGAGTAAGCTCGAGTTGGCGGGAGGGTAAGGGGTAAGCGGTAGATAACTAACGATATCTACATGACACTTAAGTACAATGATCAATACTGCTGGTTTTGTTGAATGTTGATTATAAAAACCAATAAAATTTTAATTAAAAAAAAGTGTGTGTGTGTATATGTATATGTATATATATATGTATATATAATATATATATATAATATATATTTCAGTCAACTATCTGAAAAGTGCTCCGTCATTACCATTACTTTGGTCGCTAGGGTCATGAAAAACAGAACAGCAGTGGGAAAAGTGAGTCCCTGGGGCACTACCAATAATGTTCTGTAACCTGAGCATATAATGCATTCTGTCCAGGAACATACTGCAATGTTACCAGCTGTTAGGCAGAAACCTGTGCAGTTCCCTCTGGGACCCTGCAAAAGATTTAGGCCTAAAGGTGTTTGGCAGTAAACCCAATTGGTAGCAGTCTGTACCACACAGATTCACTTGGTAGCTGTGGCTGAGCAGTCAGACTTCCCTCAAGAAGAGTTGGGCAGTATACAGAGTATTCACAATAGGTCAAGAGAACACAGAATAAGCAAACACTGACCAGGGCTTGGTGTTAGAGAGAGATAATTATTTATTTAAAATCACATCTAGAAAAACACATAGGCACTCATAATAAGCAATTCAAAAACACGGTCACTAAAAGATATACACTCCCTTAAAAGAATATTAGACAAGTCTTAAGTAAAGCCCCACATATTTTCAGACAGCGGTGAGCGCTTAACGTAGATGGCACTCTAAAAGCAGAGAATAAATTGAAACAGATCCCAACACCTTTTCACGAACACACAAGAGGGAAAGGCAAAGTAACACCGTGAATTCAGAGTCAATAGGCTGGATCCGCTTTAAGAGGATCAAAACGAAATGTGTCCAAGGTCACACGGTTGCAGTGCACAAACTTCTCGTAACGGTTCAAAAAAAGGAGTTGGACCAAGAAAGGGACCAGTTAGAGGGTCAAGGCGGTGAGCCCAGTCCAGAAGGTTAAGGAGTTACTATTACCTAGTTGCAATCTTTAGAAAGGGAGGCCTGGAGGACACGGTACCTTAAAGTTGTGAGAACACTCCAGCGGGGGCAGTTGTTCCTGGCAGCGGGTGCAAGTCGGGGCTTCGTCCGGGGGAAGAGAGGATCTCGTCACGGAGGAAGACAGGAGTCCGTTGCACTGCCAGGGAAGAAACCAGCCGCAGAGTTTCTCAGGTACAAGGAGTGGTCCGGTGATTCGCGGTTCAGTGGCGAGTGGCTATCCGGCTGCCGGGGTGCTTGGCACGGGCAGTTCGACCACAACCCGGGCTGGGGTGCGAAGAAAGGAAGGTAAACTGGTTGTGCCCACCAGTCGGGGGAAGAACCCTCTCCAGCCGGGAGATCTTCTCTGTCGTTGGGAAGTGGTGAGTCGGTTCCGCAGAGCTCCACCAGTGGCGTTGTCGTGTTAGGTCGGCTCAGCTTCTCCCTCGTCGTATTCTCAGGTCCTGTGGCGACTTCTGAAGTTCCAGTCCCCAAAGCCCTGCTTTTATGCAGAGAACCCCCATTCACTCAGCCTAGCTGTCACTCAAACATGCCAAGTGGTGAGCCGGCCGGCTCACCACTTGGGCCAATCACACAAGAGTGTGACCTGAGTTACCAAGGTAACTCGGTCCAGGGTGCCTAAACCCCCTCCCACACCCCCTGTGGTACCCAGACAGAGTGGCACCACTTTTGGAGGCTTCTGTGGAGAAGCCCGCCAAAAAGTGGAACAAAGGGCTCGACTTGGGTTGGAGTCACAGAAGAGAACACAAACGCCATTTTAGAATCGAGTCTTGGCAAAAAATACCAACCGGAGAATTAATATTAATTAAGTAAACCGGCGGTAAGTTCGAGGCTATGAGAATTAAATAATTAAAGTTGGTAGCCTCGAACAATGGGAAAATCCCATAGGAAAATATTCGCGGTCGAATATAAAAAGTAGTTTCCCCTGCCACCAACCAAAACTCGATCAGGGGGGACAGAGACATGCCCCCTCGACTAACAGACCCCGGGGCAACCGAATTGCCCCGACCAGTACGTCCACAATATGATGGTTTGTACTGGTTTCTGTTAATAATTTGGGACTAGTAAAGCCAATGGTGACTTTACATGCCCTGGGAGACAGTAGTCAGTCCGAGGGTATGGAGTCTATGGTGGGGTGTCACTATGACACCCCTGTGCTACTGCACGGAGGGTGCTGTGTAACACACATAGGAAAAACACACGAGACCCTATGGAGTAAAGGACCCCATAGCCCATAAAACACATTACCAATCAAAGGAATACCATTAACCATGTCCAAGAGTGGGAGAAAAAGAGTCTCACTCTTGGCAGGAGGAAAAAAACAAACTACAGAAATCCAGCAAAGCTGCTGGGGGACTCACTAGGTTAGGAAATTCAGCCTAAAGAGAGAATTCTCCCTAACACCAGCACTCCGCCCCTCAGCTCCACTCGATAGCTGGCGCGGTGTTGTATGAATCCGCTTACCGAGCGCGACACGTGATTGTTCACATGTCTGTGATGATAGTATGCTCTATGCTTGGTGGTGTCAGCAAGGTCCGCCATATTTGCCTTGACCCATACTACTATTGGGGGGGAGGGGAGGGAGAGGAGTATCTATTGTTAGTACTACAGGTATACTGTGTTTATCCACCTCTTAAATGGAGGATGCGCATATTCAATTTTTTGTTGCCTAACCCATGGTGGCCTTGAAATTGTATATCAAATCAGCAACTCTTAGACACGTCACAGGTTGACCTTGTGGCCGCAATGTTCATGTGCGCTGAAGGTGCAGTCCGCCATGTTTGACTGGTCCCGGATGTGACCTGATATGCTAACCGGCCTATACAGAGCCTAAGTTGTTTGACACCAGAAATTAACTGCATGTTTACTCACAATTTATGTGAGTGCCAGTGTATGAAGTTCAAAAAATGACAGCGCCATAGCAGCGTGGTCATGAAGTTCACATTCCTCTGCAAATATCCATCTCCTCTCTCACCCCACTTCCTAAATTCCAACATGTTGTGCCCCTCCTACCTATGGTATTGCAGATGAGCACTGTTGGGGGTGTAGAGGAAAAGTAGAATGCTGTTGCATTTGGGCGTTAGGTGGTGCAGAGTGCCGACTACAACATGCTAAAATGGTTTTTGGTGTGCAGAGACTGACCCACAGACTAGATAACTGTTTCCCTGATGTTCCATGCAAAGGTTTGGCAAGGTGGAGTGTTCCTGACTTTTGTTGTGCACGTTCTGGAGGGTAGTCTTGCGTCTTTTTAAATACGCGTTTGCCAGTCCTTTCATTCATGCTCTTTAAAATGTATGTTCAATTAACTCCAATTGCAAAAAAGTTATTTTTTTTAAATTGAAATTTTAGATCCTCTATACATAAAACGCTTAGTTGTGTTTCCATATTCGTCTGATGCAATTTCAGTTAAGTTGCCCTCTGCTGTCCAAATGGCAAAGTGAACCTCTGTATGCCCTTCCAATTCAACAGCTATCATTTTAACAAACAGAATTAGCACGGTTCTACGCAGTCACCGTCGCCTTCCACTATCGCAAACATTCAAAATAATTTCAAGTTACTTCTTTCCAATGCCACTTCACTACAAACGGGGCACAACAGTGCCAGTGCCAATGAACAGTTAATTACCGGCTCAACGTTTCAGTCTAAAGAGCGAAACGCTGTAGGGCGAATGTCTCCTCACAAGCTAAAACAGAAAGTAGGTGCTGTAATTATGCTACTACGCAATTTTATGCCGTCACTGGGACTCTGAAATGGAACAAGGTTGACAATTGCGTGTCTACAAAGACACACCGTAGAGGCCCGTGTAATCGATAGAACTTAGATACTGTTCTTATACCACGCATACCTCTCATTCCATCTAATACAAATCTGCCTTTAAAATTCAAAAGGAGTTACTTATATGTTTAGCCTTTTCAATGACCATTAACGGGGACCTACACCCCCTTCTTCGAAGCGATAAGTTGTAATTCCAATATTTAAGAAGGGGGACAGAAGTGACCCTATGAATTGCCTACAGATATTGACATTTAAGATCTGCTAGAACAGTGTATGTTAAAGCGGGGGAACACCTAGTCAGTATATCAAACTTGAACACAACCACATTTCATCAGAAGCATTGTGCCAAACTAGTAGATCTGTGTAAAGACTGGAGGGGTGTTATCTGTACTCTATATGGCAGAGTAGAAGCACAGAGCACCCCAGCCAAGCTTCTCTATTTGGTAGCTATGGGCGAGCAATCAAGGCGTAAGCTCTCAGGAGGTGATGCAGGCTGGCTCTTAAGTACAATGTAGTCCCCAAGCCCCCACAAAGGAATGTCCACACACTATGTTGGTGATATCACTGTTCTTTAAATAAATAAGGTTCAAGTTATATACACATACAATAACATTTTTTTACTCAAGCACTTTTATAATGATAAATGTATACAATCTCTATGTGGTACAACAATGACTTTGTTTCCATTAAAATGCACCAACTGCTGACAGTTTCCAATGGCATACAAATCAATAGCAAACTGTATCAACCATGGAAATGGGAGGAAAACAAGTTGCTTAAACAATTGGCAGAATACTTTGTCCCGTTATCTAGACACAGTTCTGTATGAGGATCCCTCTCACCTGGGCAAGCTGTAAATAAGATATTGACAAGCCCAGTCCATATATTGTTTAGCAGAGTCTTATTTCCTTCTGCAAAGGATCTACTACCCCAATGTACCCTGTTTAGCAGAGTTCGATGATGGGTCGTTAACGGATCCTCCAAGAGTGAACTTCCTTTAAGACGGGAGCCACGGATTGGTCGTGGACGTCCTGTGAAGGTGAGGCGTGCGGTGCACCTCAACAATGATAGTTCGTTGCTGCAAAGAGTTAATGAAGAACGAAGGTCCAGCAAGGGTGTCGGGTCGCCAGCGGTGGTTGGCGTCGGCGATCAGGACTCAACCACGGCTGGCTTTCGTACCTTCGTTGGCGTCTTTGAGGACTTTGGGTGGCGGGAAACCCACTGGCGGATTCTCCTCGGTTCGTCAGCGACCTTGACTTTCTTCGGCGGGACAAGGCGGTCGACGGTGATGATCAGGGGAGTCCTTGATTCAAATATCTTAGGCAATGGAGCTTTGCGGCTGCGATCAACGATGATAGTTGACGACGGAGATGGACTCAAGTCCGGGCGCTTCGCTTAAGATTCCTTTGCGGTCCCTGTCTCCGGTCGGCAGCCTTTCGATGACTGGCTTACAGGGAGCCTTTGTGAAGGTTGGCTGGTGCACAATGTTCCCTCGTAGCTCGGGAAGAGGTCTCCTAGCCAGGTCCTCTATTGGATCAGTTCTTGGAGACACGGCAGCTTTCGGATTGCGGCGAAAGAAAGCCGCAGCAAAGCCGCCTTCTAGCTGGAATTCAAGGTAAGCATCATGTTTCGACTTCAGCTTCTGAACGGTATCCATCAGTGAGAGGTCCCCAGATATACTGTTCGGTCTCTCATTCTCTCTGCTGGGTCACACCCGGGCAACCAATCATTCAGAAGGGCATTCGGGCAGGCAGGCAGGCAGGCAGGCAATCAGGCTCACAGTACATTCAGGCCATTCTTCTCCATCCAGGCACTTGCAACAAGGAATGTGGGTTGGGATAAGCACCCAGCCATTCAGCACTCCACACTGCATTCATATCAGTTTCAGGCAGGGCTGTCTCATTCATTGTGTCACATACTAGAAACCAGACACCCATAACACAAAATGTATATTGGTCACACACTCCATTCACCCAGGTCCCACCCCATAGGCGTACCCACAACATAGTCATTGGGAAGGCTCCAGCCCGTCTGGCTTGGACTTCCCCACAATACCATGTATGGACCTTCCACCCAATAGCCAGTCAGGGCAAGGGACAGAGTCGGGGCTTCCCAGGACTTTGGGAAAACAAGGTAACCGGCAATAGAACGTAAGAGGCCACGGGGGGGGGGCACCTTGTCTCCTATTGGGAATCAACTGATTCCAACGGCAGGGCCTGGGTATCCCAAAATGGAGGCTACTCAGAGCACCTGTGAAATCCAGCATGGAGCTGCCACCAGCCCATACCCTGCTCTTTGGGCCACACACACAGGTGCCCAAAAACATACACTAGGGGTACAGGGTTGTACCCTCACCCATGGGTGCCATAAGGGTATCCCAAGGGTCTGTTCACCACGACCAAAAAGAGGAAGAGCCCGCATGGACTTCTGTGCAGAAAATAACACAGAACACACATGATAAAAGGAGTACAGGACAAGGACATGGAGGCCCTGTCTTCCAAACCATTTCCAGCATCACAATCTGATCTTATGACTGGGTGCATAAAGAATATAAACTCATATATTCTCCACATCTGCAAGTGAGAGTACATACTTGGGGACATTCATATTACAGCATGGCCGACGGTAAGGGGATATCCTGTGGAAGACCCGTAACCCAAAGAAGAATAAAATGATCATGTCATGTAGTAATTAGCCATCTGTCATTTTAAACAGCATGCAAGATGTAGACTTCTCAAGCCGGCCTCTGGTAGTTTGCACTATGTAACCCATTTACAGCCTCCAGCCAAATCAAATGTACGGATTCATCCTCCTCCTCAGTCTTTCCAGTGTACAGATATCCCCTGCTGCTGCAGCCCATTCCTTTACTTTCCTAACCCAACCATGAAACAATGGAGTTTTCATCTTGCTCTGTGTTATGGCAATCTTGCGTTTCTCTTGCACCAACCACAAAGCGAGTCATTTTAATTGCTGCACACATTACTGTGTAGCCAGAAGCTCGATATATGGCTCTAGTCTCCAATTTAGAATGCTTGCTAGCCACTGCATACCCTTTCCCAAAAATGCACTACTTCAGGACATCTTCCCCCACATCTGAATCTGCTGTGTCAAAATTACAATTGCAACAAGCTTCCAGTTTCCCTATCAGATGTAGTGTTTATGAATGTCAGGTAAGCCCTCATTAAGCATTTATAATCAACCAATTTAAATCTGCTGTTCCCAAAACGTTTTTAATGTGTAAATATGCAATAGGCCATTCAGACTTCGACAGTTGGTCTGAGATCATTCTCCTATTTATGCCTGACCCTGAGCAATGACTTCCTTGGATTATCCAAACAAGCTTGCCTCCCTGATCTAATTTGTGTAATGTAACATTAAGAGTGTTCAACAGGGTGCTTTGGAAAACCTGATTAACTCGCCTTTCCTCTGATGCAAGCTTGGTGTAATCCTAAAAGTGCATGAGGGTACCAGTGCCAGCCAACTTGTGCACAATCTTTATACAACTTCCCCAACTACCTACCCTGCTCTCTACGCACCTTGTATTTACACTGCCACTACCCTCATCCAACTGCCAACATTAGCCTGCCAAAAAGATCTCCTACTCTGCTTTTCATTCTTAGTCATTTTCACCCACACTGCTAGACCACTTGAAACTATTAAAAGCAACCAAACTCTCCTCTCAGGCTGAATCATTGTAGCATCAAACCTTTTTAGGATTTACAAACGCCCTAAGCATGCTAGTGACCTTATCTAACTGGCCCAATAAGAACCACTATGTTACTACATACTGCAACACTGTTGCCAATAGTAAACAAGGCATACATTCGTTTTTAAAAAATTGATTAGTAGAGTTTGCTAATTTTAAACTTGATTAGCAAAAAAAAAATTTCATCAGCAATGTTGTACTAATGTGTTTGTTACCAGAAGGAATTTAGACCCAAGACATAAAATGAACATCAATACAGCATTTATGTGTACCGCGGAAATAAGACCTTAGTGAGATGAGACAAGCTTTGCAAATTCTTTCAAATTCCGTTATACATGCAGATCGAGTAACTTGGTCCACCTACTCGACCTAGGAGAAATGCACTTGACCCATTGCAACGGATGACAACAAATGTAAATGCCCTTGCTGTAAAATGACACGTCCCCACAAATCCACTTTGTTTGGCACGCTACCCAGAGGCCAGCTATTCATTTTATTTGATATTTATTGCAAACAAAGTAAATGTTAAATAACATTTTCAAACATCCCCTGCAAGTGGTACTCGCCCTTCATAAAATCTACTTGAGTGGGCGAGTAGACTTTGTGAACCCTGTATGAGTGTCTGTAAAAGTGAAAGGTTACCTCCGTGAATGGACACATAAATGGATATGATAAAAAGGCCTTTGGTCAGCTCTGTTCCACAGTTTCTAATATATAATGCAATCCTTATCAGAGCAAAGTGAGCTCTGGAGGCTACCTACAGCGTATGGTATTGCAGCAGATCTGTAGATGTACAGACTGGATGATTATTGATCACTACTTTGTGTAAACCACTAGTTAGTCATGTGGATTCATTATGCAAGAGTAAAGAAAGTAAGATACTAAGCAAAGTGGATGGTGTAGCAGGCTGAGAACTGGGCAAAACTAGGTGGAATATTGTAGTTTGCGGCCCTCTCACTTTCAGAGTATCTGTTATAAATCAACTCTGTGATCATGCCAAGGAGCATGGGATCAGCTCATGGATTGAGAACCAGTTGCACAGATGTGTGCAACCAGCAAGTAACTGGTTTTGCCATCAAAAGCATTTGGCCATGTGATCGTATACATTTTCAAACGTGTTCACTTGTCAATGTGATGCATCTTCCCCAGCAAAATGAAATATAGTTTACACTATGAAATTTAGATGCATTAACCTACATTTTACTGTAAAGCATGGAGACCATGCAGTATGTTTTTACAGTAGCAATCCTGTCATTATGCATCATAAAACAACTTCGAATTTCAGGACTGTCTTTAAAAAAAACTAAGGTAAAACATAATGGTGTTTGCCAGGCAGGATATAGTTATGTTAATAAAAGTTTCTTCCTGATTACTTCTGGTTTGCAATTATTTGAAAAAGAAAAATACATTTTCCCTAACACTCCCACACGGGCCTTTGGCACTCAAGTGGAGGAGATATTACAGGTTGAGCTGCGTTTTCATTGAACAGGGTAACGGAAATAGCTTGTTTTGCTACACAAGTGTTAATTTAATTAGCAAACCTACAGAATTGCATAGTAAATTGCTATGCAACACTGCTTATTTTATGCCTTGGTAAACCGTACAATGGGGTGCGCTTTTCCAACCTATCTTGAAAGGTATATGTAATGAAAGGAAGGCTATCCTCTAAATCTTCTTTCCCCATTAAAGTAATCGACTTGCTCCATTAGTGAAAGGGTGAATTTGCCCCAAAACCCCACAGATCTGTGACACCCTAACGACACTTTGTTGAGCTAACAAATTCTTATCATTGTTCACCCAAATACATAAATATGTAAAACTCACCCAAGTGTCTCCAACCCTCACCTGTAGTTCCGGCGGAGGGTACAGAAAATTTTGAAACCAATTTCCTAAATCCAGCTATCCACCCAAACTCTTAAATAGATTCCACCATACACAGGGATCCCTTGAATGAACCAAAAATGTAATTGGCAAAGAACTGGGGTTTGTAACCATCAGCTTTTCAGCGCTTTTGTACTTGTACTGGGACTCCCATAATCCCTCACCATGGACTGTGCTGACTAGGGCTGATAGTAATTGTAGGCTAAAACATTTGAGCCTAAGGTGGCATACCTTTGGTATACATTGAAATGCAGTCTTTTACCCCAGCTACACCAATTCCCTTGTCACTGAAACACTTCTTAAAGACCATAGCACATGCTTCCATAATGAATGCAAAGATCATCGGGGGCAACGGGCACCCATTTCTTCTATCGTGCTGGATCTCCCACCCTTGACATGCTCCCATTGGTGTCCACCCTTGTGATAGGCTGCCCATATAAAATATCTACCCATCTAAGAAAACCAGCTTGCAACACAAACCTTTCAAATATCCATCATATATCTTGCCAGTCCATAGTATCAAATGCATCAAGGCTCATCAATGCACCCCTATAGAAAGTTTTCCCCAATACATCCAATAAAAAAAAGTCTGACATTCCAAGCAGGGTTTCATTGTATAATCCAGTCTGCCTGGCACTTGTTTACTAATTCAGGAATAAAACTACTACAATTGAATTTGAGCGTCCCCCAAAAACGTACCCCCCTTAGTGAGAGACAATAAAGGACGCACCCCAGGAGGGGAATAAGACCAGGACCAAGTGCGGGTGAGATCAAAAGGGTTTTATATAATAAAGGACTCTGCAAACTCAGTCTGACAATAGCAAAGACAGTCCTACTTATTACAGAACTAACGTCACGCATGACACAAGCTATAGGGGGCACATAGTCTTAGGGATTGGGTGGTGAAGGCTAGGCGGTATACAATGTATACTTTTGCTGTTCCAGGATTGGTGGACGTCCGTGCGGTGCCATGCGGGGTTGACAGGTCAGCTGGGCTCTTCGGGGTGGATCTGCCGGCCGGACATAACTTGTATTGATGATTGGTGGGTGCTCGAACACTTGCCCTTGTGGCCACACATTCGCAATTTGTCAGACGTCTGTTACATCCTGTGACACATTGACCTTAGCTCAAGGAGAAGACAGGGACATGGATATGTGATGGGGGTATCCCTATCCATCTGTTGTAGTGACATTTGGGTTCAGGTATGGTAGTCCCAAGAGTCCATGTGCAGGGTCAGGGGTACAGAGGGGAGGGGTATTCGATCACCCTGTCCTAGTGGTTAGAATGAAGGACAGTATTATGATCTGCTAGTACATGGGAGGGGGATGAGGGGGGAGACGACCTTGCCGCTCTGGGCCAGTTTCCCTGCACAGGGCAGCTTCCCGCACTAATGGCAAGGGTGGGTGAGAACACTTGGAGCTTTTGGTATTATACACATATGTTTACATTAATATGGGAGCACAGGCTGGAGAGGGTTTTGCCATTTAGCACAGTATTTCGCATCAGTAGTTGACATACAAACATGAGGTAGCATTAGGTTGGGTTGTGTGTATGACAGAGCACTGCATATTTACATCACAGTACAGTCTGGCTCTACTGCCTCGGCTGATCACGCATTACAAATGCGCTTTGTTACATCATGTACAGGAGTGATCACATCTTACTCTGTCACATGTCCCCAGAATAGCAGCAAACGTTAGTCAACACGACATATATTACACAAATGCTTATTTCGTTATGCAAGGTATCTCGGGGCTTGGTACGGGGTCGGGGCATGCAGGATTGGGCTGTTTGTAGTTACCTTCTAACAAGCCTGGTCACGGCTGGGGCAAAAGATGTACTGCGGAAGGCCAAGTGATAGTGTTTATTTTGTTGTTTGTTCGTGTCTGGTTGCTCGTGAGAACAGGCCTTCAGCGGATCTACCATGAGGTGGAGGCTGGGGGGGGGGAGAGTGTATGCTCCTGTGAGCGCAGTCAAGCAGGGGTCAGGCTGCATCTTTCTGTGTGTGTGTGAGAGCAACTTTGCATGGACTGGATTTTAGCGTGTTTTTACACAAAATGGAGTTGTCTTAATACAAAATGGAGTCTGTTATGTCTTATCCTGTAGTCGTGCAGCCTCACGTGTCGATCTGCAGCCCCCCAGCCTCCTGGGCCCTTAGGGCGAGGGGGGCGCCGACGAGTCATGAGTCTCCACCTGGGTCGGAGATGTATGTGAGGGGGGTCCTAATGACCTATCCTCTCCTACATCTCCCCCCTTTCGTTACTTAAGTAACGAATAATGCAGCAACTGTTCACGTTCCTTCTCTTCTAACACTGCCTCCTCCCATGCTGGTGTTCCTTTTATAGGCATCCAGGCTCTGCATACTCCCCGGAGGCTTCCCCCCTTCTAGCGTATTCATCTGGTGTGCAGGTCATATATATATATATATATATATATATATATATATATTAGTCCCCCGTTCCCTCGAGGTCTACCCATACCTCTGTGTACCATTCTAGTTCCAAAGGCTCCTTTATCGTAGTGTGATATAACCTATCCACGATATCCCCATCATAGTACATTGGGACCATTCTATATTTTGGCTCAGAGTCTTCGCCAATCTGCACGTGTGCCTCCTGTTGTGGTCGTGCCACTCCTCTAGCGTTGCCCACTGTCGCCATCATCATTGCTTCATTGGGGACAGCACTTGCGCAGCAGCGAAGACACAGCTGGCACACACAAAAAATCAAGGGGAAAAACATGATGAGGGGCATCAGCATTTTGACGGCGAGTCCCATCCAGGAAGGCACCCATGAAAAGATGTTGTCGAACCATGTGCTTGCCTCTGCGCCGCCTTCCTTTTCCCCTAAATTGTGCACTGCGGTGATAACGTGCGATAGTGTCCCATTATCTGCCTCTTCAGAAGGCACGAATGTGCAACACGCGCTCCCGATTTTTCGGCAAACACCTCCATCCATCGCCATCAACAGGTCTAGGACATACCTGTTCTGCATCTTCATTAGCCTCAGAGCCCTTAATTCCACCTTGATCACGTTGAACCCTTCTTCAGTGTTGTTGGCTAGTTGGATCAGCTCCCAACGTGTGATTTGGAGCCACTTTGCATTTGCTCGTGCCTGGATGCTTGGGACAAGGGATGCAAAGAAAGTTTCGGCAGAGCTGAACAGTCTGTACCGGTCTGGGATCTGTGCCAGTAGCTCGGATGAAGCCTTGGATATGTAGTTAGACGACCTTCGTTTCCTGGATACGACCCCTTGGATGTTGTCCTTCGACAGGGCATACAGTGGTGGCTCTTCAGTTGGTCGTACACTCTCCGTGTCTTGAGCTGCTAGTGTTCGCCCTTCTCTAATGTGGCTCTCTGGTATTACCATTAGAGCAGAGTGCAGCGTCGCAAGAGAGCATGTGCCTCTCCAAGATGGTGGCAGGTGCAGGTATGCTCGTTGCCGCACACCCAGTAAGTGTCCATGAGTGCTTTTCCCTTCCTTATATCGGGAATCGTGAGCGTTTTACTGCAGTTTTTGTTTCTTCCCATGTCCATTTTTCCTTCCCCGTGGAAGCACAGTTCGTAGTCTAATTCTTTTTGCAGTTTGAATTGTTTTTTGATTGCTGTCACCCATGTTAGCTTAGAGATATGTTCGGCCCAGACCGGGGTGCATGTTCTCTCGATCCACTGTAATTTATTCCGCTGGCAATCCTCGCAGCGCTTCTGCCTTGCATGTTATCACGTCATCTTTCCATTTGTTTTCAGAAAACAATGTTCCTTGTATGACGAAAAAAGGTTCTTTCATGCACACCACTCCTTTCGCTCTGGAGTAGCATGTTTTCTCATTTTGCATCATTTCAAAAAGATACCGTGTGCGCCTGGAAGTTGTTCTTAATTCTGCACAGGGTAAGATGAAGGAGACATTGGGCATCTGTGAGAGGCAATTCTTGTGGCACTAAGACTTAGGTGTACCTGAGGCATGGGGGATCCATGAGCACACATGCAACTCTTATTTGTTGTTTGCTTTGCTGTGGAGCTCATGTCTGCATACCATTTATTCGACTGGTGTGGGTGTCTGGGGTCCTCTTGTATCTAGCCCTAGGCCGGAGTATTCATACCTTCCTCCCCCTCCCCCCGCTTCTCTCCTCCTATTGCTTTTAAGTCATTTTTTTGTAATTCTGGCTGCTCGTAGTAGTGTATCCCTTTCCCCCGCCCCCCTTTTCCCACTCGTTGTCCAGGGTTATGAAGGTATTAGTCATTTCTGCATTTTCTTTGTTCTATCTGTGATGTAAACATTTTCTGTTGGTTGATTAGCTGCTGGAGTGGGCAGGGTAGCAGTGGTGTCATATAGCCATGATATAGCAGAGGGATTGCGATCATTTAAATCATATACACTAAAAAATGTTGCATTGAGTTGGGGTTTTGGGAGCATAGTTGGGCTGTTACTGGTAACATTTTGCTTTTTAGCCTGGTCGGGGTGAGGGCCGTACCCCCATACCAGCTGGAAACCATATCAAATAATTACCCTCTTTAAACGGCTTCGTTGCATTTGGAGATAAATGTAATGACCCAGTAAATGACAAGTACGAACATTAGTGTGAAAAATATAATTGCACAGTCAAGCCACGCTCATATGAATAAGTACGCAGATTAAATTGTACATGTCCATTCTTAAGTTCCCTACCTCTAGTCGTTGCAGGCTGCCTGTTCGTTGCCATGGATTCTCTTACATATTGAAACATAAAGGGGTATAGCATTTTGTCATAAAAAACTTGCATTTCTAGAGAGCGAGAGATAGAGTGAGGTGAGGTAAGTGGGGAGAAAGAGAGGGAGAGAGCATTATTTCACTTATTTACACTTTTTCTTAATGACTGGCACACATACAATAACTATATATTACATTTATTTATGATTTTTCTTTTCAACAATTGTTTTTAAAAAAAATGTTTACTGGTACTTTTCGTCATCGTATGTCAGCATTTGTTTTCATGTGCACACTTACGTGAATTTTCGTGCAGCTGTCCCTTAGCCCTTCTATTCTTGTGTGTCCTGAATCTGATCTGTTTCAGTGCTGTTCGTTGTGTTCACACTGTCATATGCTTTCCTTACGTCTATTAAATGTATCCAATATCTCAGGCCCTTCACTTTTACCACCGTCGGCGTACAATAAATTAGCTCATATGGGCCATGAAATCTTGGGGCATTCCACCTACAGACAAAGCTTCTGACATACACCATTTTTCCGGGCTCTAGCTGCCCTGTTGGGGTTTCTTTTTCTGTATTTGTGTCTGCTTCACCCTCGCCTGTGAATGGCGGTGCAAGCTCCTTGCTATCATACGGGCTGCTTTAGTGAGTTTTGTCAAATACTCATTGAATTCCTCTCCCATCACGGTTGCGCTCCTGTGCGCGTCTGAATGTCTGCGAAGGGGTGAGTTTGCTGTGTGCATTCGTCTTCCTGTCACAATCTCATGGGGTGACAGATGGTGGTCCTTGCTGGGCTGATTTCTCAGCTCGAATAGAGCCAAGGGGAGACGGTGCACCCAGTTTTTTTTTAAGAGTGAAACAAAGCTTGGAGAGTCTTCCTTTAAGCAAGCCGTTTATTTTTTCTACCACGCCGTTGCTGTGCGGGTGATAAATGGAGCACACTTTGTGCTTAATGCCCAACATAGATGTCACTTCTAAAGAGGTCATTAACAAAGTGGGTGCCGTTGTCTGAGCGAATTACGTTGCAAATTCCCCAGCGGGGGGGAATAACTCCCTCACTAGAAACTTTTCAGTGCACTTCGCATTAGGGCGTGCACGTGGTCCTGCCTCCACCCACCTTGAGAATGGGTACACTCCCACTATCATGTATCTAGCTCCATTGCACCTCTCCCCCATGTCTGCATAGTCAATATGCAGCTCTCTGAATGGGCCTATTGGCTTGGGTATCGTCCCTCTTAATGTTCTTGGAGTCATCCCTGAATTGTATATCTGGCACGTTGTACATTCCATTGCCAATTTTGAAAGTTGTTCTTGCAACCCAGGGACGAACCAGTGTTCCTGTATTTCTGCAGCAATGTTTTGCTTTGCATTGTGTGCGGGAAAATGCAATTGTTGGAAGGCCACTTCTAACAATTTAGTGGGCATGGCCACCTTCCCTGTGTTTTGTCGCCACAATAAATCCGTTGCTGACTGGCTACATCCCCTCTTTTCCCACAATTCTTTTTCCTCTTCTGTTGCTCCGTCTTGTAGCTCTAATATTTGTGATATGGGCATAGTGTTGTAACCGTCTGGGAGGTCCTCTACTGTTTCCTTCCTCACTAAGTACTCACCTGTCCTTTCTTTTACAAAATAGGATGCTTCTTTCGCGGCAGCGTCCGCTGCCGCGTTTCCCAAAGAGACGAAATCAGTGTTGGTAGTATGGGCCTGGCATTTGACTATTGCTACTGCAGTGGGGTCTTTCAAGGCTTCTATGAGCTCCTTCAAGAGTTCTGCATGTTGCACCGGGGACCCATCAGCCCTGCTAAATCCCCTTCTCCCCCACCTTGCAAGTCCACCATGTACTGTTGTGGTCATGTATGCTGAGTCTGTGTAGATTGTGACTGCACACCCCCTTGCAGCACGCAGTGCTTCAATCAATGCTATGAGCTCTGGCGCTTGTGCTGAGAAATGGGCGGGCAGGCGCTACTGTATTAGCACTTCGTACTCACCTTCCTCCAATCGCACGACAGCCACCCCTACATGTTTTTCTCCTGTTGAGTTTATGGAAGCTGATCCGTCTATGAAAAATATTTCACCTTCAGCTAATGCGTTTTCACTCACTATTGTTGCTCCCTGTTCCTCTCCTTGATACGTTGCACAGTCATGTGCTTGTACATCCTCCAAAGTGCATGGTTCTGAAATGAATCTTGCGAGGTTTACTACCTTACCACATGTATGTTGACGCTTGACAGAATTACCTCGTATGCAGTGGCTCTCTGTGTGGTCAGTGTGATTTTTGATCGCTCTAGTATGGCGAACAAAATGTTCCACGTATAGCGTCACTGAATATCCCATTACTATGGTGGCACTTTTCTCAATGGCGAACGCGGCTGCTCCGAGGGCCTGTTGGCACACGAAGTGTCCCTGCATTACTGCGTCTAGTGTCCCTGCATTACTGCGTCTAGTGTCCCTGCATTACTGCGTCTAGTGTCCCTGCATTACTGCGTCTAGTGTCCCTGCATTACTGCGTCTAGTGTCCCTGCATTACTGCGTCTAGTGTCCCACTGTAGTATGCCAGAGGCTTGTGAACTAGTGATGTTTTTTGTGTTAGGACTTCTGTCATGAGTGTTCCCTTGCAGTGCGAGAACAGGTAGAACTCGCGTTCATAATCTGGGTTCGCAAGCACTGGTGCGCTTGAAATGAGTTTGAGTGAGGTGAATGCATCACACAATTCTGATTCCCACTGTATCTCTGTATTTTCCTTCTGGGCTTCTTTGAGTGCCTGGAGCAATGGGACTGTGTATGCGGCATTGTCTAATATCCATACACGACAGTAGTTGCACATGCCTAGACATTTTTGCATATCCTTCACTGTTTTTGGTCTTCCTACAGCTGAAATGGCTGCCAATCTGTCTGGTATTATTTTCTTGCCATCTTTCGAAATCAGTTGCCCCAGGTACAGTACTGCACGTTGACAATATTGCAGTTTTTCTCTGTCTACCTTGTACCCCTTTTGAGCCAGCAATGTCAAGAGAGCAATGGCGTCTTTTCTACATTCGGCTTCGTTTTTACTGCAGATCAGTAGATCATCCACGTACTGAATTATCGTGCTGTCTGCTGTCCTGTTTCCGAGGTCTTCATGCAATAGAATATGCTGGGGCTCTCACAGTAACCCTGGGGCAATCTGCAGTGTTCGTACCTCCTTCCCCCTAGGGTGAATGCTTTCGAGTATCTACACTCTTCGACGAGTGGTATGGAAAAGAATGCATTCTTCAAATCCATCACGGTGAAGTGAGATGCATCTTTTGGGATACTGCATAAAATAGATGCAGGATTTGGGACCAAAGGGTACTCTTTCTGAATGACGTCATTAAGTGGGCGTAGATCTTGGATCATCCTCCATGCCCCTCCTTTTGCTTTTTTGATGGGGTAAATGCATGTGTTACATGGGGACTTTGAAGGTACTATTATCCCCTGTGCCAATAGTGCGTTGATAGTTTCTTTTATCCCTTCTTCTGCTTCCCGGGACAGAGGTTATTGTTTGTCAGGAAAGTATGGCTCCAGGCTTGAGGTTCATTTTCACTGGAGTGACCCCGTCCAGTAGCCCTACGTCATGGGGTCCTGATGTCCATAACTGCCAGGGTACTGATTGCATGTCGTCATTAAAAAATGACGGTGGGGCCCCCACTACCGCCATGAGCTGTACTGGCACTTGTCTTTGTATCATTATTTCACAAGGGATTGCTATCTCCTTTATGATTTCTCCATCACTCTCTGGATCTGAAAAAAGTTCCTCACCTGACAGATCTTGTAGTGCAATGTCGACGTTTATGCATAACACTGTACGCCACTCACAACCGTGTATGTCCATTGCAATTACAGATATTCTTTTGGCTGAGATTTGTACTGCACGTATGTCTAGCGACATGACTGTCCCTGGCACTATTTCTGGGCGGGCTATTGGACGAAAAACAAATTCTGCTGGTACCCTCCACTCCAGTTTTTTCAACTCTGGGACCACCCGTGCCAATGTTTTTAACCCATGGATGAACATATCTGGGTCCACTGGTATGCCACGCACCTTTTGGCATGTTGCTCGTGAATATATCACTAGCATCACATGCATAGAGCACATCCCTGGGGTTGAGCAAACGATCCCTCCTCTCCTGGTAAAAGAAATAGTCATGTTGAGCTTGGTGAGGAGATCCCTCCCCAGCAGGTTGACGGGGGATTGCTCATAATACAATAGGGGTGCTCTTACTGTTTTTCCCCCCACTGTCACGTCCAAATCTTCTGTGTAAGGAACTTCGACCACCGCCCCAGAGAACCCTTGCGTCTCTAATTTACGATTAGATAGCGGAAACAGACCTTCACGTATACATGATTTCTCGGCTCCGGAATCTACCATAAAGATGAACTGCTTATTCCCCATCTCTGCCCCTATCCATGGTTCCTCATTTGCATTGAAGGCTGTTGATAGGATTGGACACGCAAGTGCTCCCTGTGGGCTTTCCAATGCTGGGTGTCTCGTCTTTCCCCCTTGACTGAAAACATTACCTAACACTACCGCTACTCCCCCATATGGGCCAGGTGCGCCATTTGGTGTCGTGGTGAAGGGGTTATTTTGTGTGTATGGGAGGTGTTCGCTACTTTGTGGGTGTTGTTGAACATTATGTGGTCGTTCCCTATTTTGCTCTTGCCCTCTGTGTTCTGGCTGTTCTCTTCCTCCATCCCGGGGCTGTCCGTAGGGGCTCCCTGGATGGGGGTGCCCGCAATACTTATCATCTTGGTAAGCTGTGTTGGGTCTGCTTCTACACTCATGTGAGAAATGTCCCCACCTCCCACAATTCCAACAGTTTCCTTGGTCTCCTCTGGGACCTGGTCCCCCATTTCCACCATTACCTCCATATCCCTGTCCACCTCCCCGACGCCCCCTGTACCCACCTCTCCTGTTGCTGGGGTGCCACGCTTGCCACTGCTGCCCTCCGTATTCTTCCTGTCCATTCCACTGCCTTTGCCCGTTGTCTGCCCAATTTGCAGCCATTCACCCCTGTATCGCTACCAGTCCCTCCTCCTCCTCCTCTGCGTCCCTATCTTGGGGGAGTGCTGCTACAGCTGCAGCGACCTTCACTAGTTTTGTTTGTATTAGTTTAGCTTGATCTGCCAGCCTTTTTTGTATCACCTCCTTCTCCCTTTCTTTGATTCTTTGGCAATGGTGGACTATTATGCTCTGTATTTCTGGCCATCCCTGGCCTCTATTCCCGCTATTTTACAAGCGCTTTTTGAACTTCTTTCGGGAGCCCCCTTTTTATTATGAAGTAAATAAGGATGTTGATTGGTATACGGCGTACCCGTTTCAGCTCTACTCATCTCCTGCACTCTGAAAATGTAATCCATAGCCTGTTCCCCATCATTCATGGTGCATTGCATCACTGACTGTAAATCTGGCGTGTCCGGGAATGTTTCCCTCAACGCATCCCAAACTCGCCCTCGCACTGTATTGAAAGCAGCGCCATCATGTCTGTCACTGTCCAATGTTATTCCCGGGAAGCCTGCTTTTGCCCATACCCGGTCTGATTGGTCACCTACTGCTGACACAAGTAAACTCTTGACATCTCCTATGGCCAGGGGTACTCTTGCGGTTTGCTTCTCAAAGGCATAGATCCACTTACTGGCTCCTCCAAATAACGGGGGCAATAATTTTAGTAAATTAGTCTTATCCATTTATGCCCAGGGTATGTAATTTGGTCTTCCCGCCCCCCGGTGTATCAGTGGGAGTTGTAGGCATCCCTTGCTTCCTTTCCCACTACTCACCTTCGTCCCTCTTTCCCACCAGGGCCATCCTTCCCATCCTGTTAATCTCCCTGTCCATTCTTGTTCCATTGTTCTTCCTAATGGTGTCTCCCCCAAACTCTACTGAATCTCCTCCTGTGGCCATCCCCAACCTCCCAGCTTCTTGTTCTTCCTCTTCTATATCACACCATAACTCTTCTCTCTCTTCGTCTGCCACTCCTTCCTCCCCTGCACTCCCTCCAAGGTTGTGTTCTCCCAATTCTGCTATCCTTGTGGGCTCCTCCTGTATCCTGAATAGTATTTCCCTCTTTTTCCGCCCCTCCTCATTTGACTTATCTAGGGTGTCTGATCTGGACAATCGCTCTGATCTTGTCGTGCCTGGCTCACTTTGTTCACATATGCTTTGTATCCTGGATAGCTCTTCTCTAGCTATTGTGAGTCGTGTGTCTAAATCTTCTGTTAGTTTACATATATTTACTGATTGCTTACTCACCTCCCCACTTGTTCGAGGGCAATCATATGGTGGTGGTGCTGTTGGTCGTGCGGTGGGGGCAGGGGTACTGTTGGGCACCTATGTGGGATCACTATATCCTTCAGCAGGTGGGGCTTATTCAGGAGTGGGTACAATTGGGTCACCTCTACCACTCCCTCTCCCCCCCCCCCCCCCGTCGTCCTTACCACCTTCTGCTCTTGCTGATGGGGTAGCCGTGAGGGCAGGTTGATCGAGTGTGGTGTCTATTTTCTTTGGTGGAAGTATTTCCTCGAATAATCGCCACAGATCTAGTATCTTTCTCCTATTATGAAAATGTTTTCCTTTGTATTTTAGGAATATGCAGGTGGCGACCATGTCCAGAACGCTTTTATCAAAGGACCCTCCTTGTGGCCAAACCTGGGGGAGACCCTCCCCCTTCAGTTCCGTGACCCACTGGTCATGGTACTTAGTTATTCTTTCTGCATGTCCCGGTAAACTTTTACAAATGTGTGTCTCCACCCCTACATGCTTAGACCTGTGTTACTCTATTCTCTTGAGTCAATCGCTTCTATCACTATGCGTGTGTAACTGTGTGCGTGGGGCTCTAATCACTTTCAGGTTCTAATAATCAACTTATACCTTTACTCAACAAAAGACATTGCTTTGTCAAATCTTACCAGGTCACACTTACATTGACCGCACCACCTGGAAATCACTTAAATCAGTGCAGAGTTAGGTACCCATCCTCTTCTCCCTTTTTCACTTTTGTATCCTAATGGCCATATGCAAAGAAAGAGAACGTATTAGAAGTTAAGTCCCCTCTATGTCCCCAACTTATTTCCCCTTGTCCTCTCGATTTTTTTTTTTTCCTTCCCCTTTTAGTATCGCTCGCACTTAATACTCACGTGCCCGTCTTGATCCGAGACTCTCCTGACTTGGTCCGTCCAAGCGGCGCAGCCTCACCCTCAATGGCCCCACCAAGCTCTGGCGAGCGGTACTAAGGGTTTTTTCAAACGGAATCCATACCCTCTCGCCATAACTGCGTGCGCACGTCTCTGCGTACCAGTTGCCGTAGGTGGTGGGCTCTGTTGAGCGGGCGCGCCGTGAGTCTCCACTGTGACCGGGGCCGTCTCGTGCCAAGGGGACAATTATTAAAATGTCACGTCTATGGGGTCACCACTGAATGTGAGCGTCCCCCAAAAACGCACCCCCCTTAGTGAGAGGCAATAAAGGACACATCCCAGGAGGGGAATGAGACCAGGACCAAGTGCGGGTGAGATCAAAAGGGTTTTATATAATCAATATAGGGCATGCAAAGGACTCTGCAAACTCCGAGAGCGCTCTGTCTGACAATAGCAAAGACAGTCCTACTTCTTACAGAACTAACGTCACGCATGACACAAGCTATAGGGGGCACATAGTCTTAGGGATTGGGTGGTGAAGGCTAGGCGGTATACAATGTATACTTTTGCTGTTCCAGGATTGGTGGACGTCCGTGCGGTGCCACGCGTGGTTGACGGGTCAGCTGGGCTCTTCGGGGTGGAGCTGCCGGCCGGACATAAGTTGTATTGATGATTGGTGGCTGCTCTAACACTTGCCCTTGTGGCCACACATTCGCAATCATTTGTCACATTCTACAATGTCGGGTATCTGATACATCCTGTGACACATTGACCTTAACTGAAGGAGAAGACAGCGACATGGATATGTGATGGGAGGTATCCCTATCCATCTGTTGTAGTGACATTTGGGTTCAGGTATGGTAGTCCCAAGAGTCCATGTGCAGGGTCGGGGGTACAGAGGGGAGGGGTTATTCGATCGCCCTGTCCTGGTGGTTATAATGAAGGATGGTATTATGATCTGTTAGTACAAGGGTGGGCGCCCCCCTTCGGGGGGCCATTAACTTGGGGTGAACGGGGATACCAATGGCCCATGGGGGGGGGCATGTAACCGGTGCCCGGGAGATGGTGGGATTTAGGACCAGGTAGCTCGTAATTCAGAGTCAGGCTGTGGTGGCCTTTTGGCATGGGGGAGGTGAATGCTTGAAGCGGGTCCAGCAAGATTGGGAGGCAAGGCTGTGCTGTTCGAACACCAGCTATCCTTGGCGGGCCTGGGAGGGGGGGAGGGGAGGGGATAGACGACCTTGCCGCTCTGGACCGGTTTCCCTGCACAGGGCAGCTTCCCGCACTAATGGCAAGGGTGGGTGACAACACTTGGAGCTTTTGGTATTATACACATATGTTTACATTAATATGGGAGCACAGGCTGGAGAGGGTTTTGCCATTTAGCACAGTATTTCACATCAGTAGTTGACATACAAACATGAGGTAGCATTAGGTTGGGTTGTGTGTATGAAGGAGCACTGCATATTTACATCACAGTACAGTCTGGCTCTACTGCCTCGGCTGATCATCGTGCATTACAAATGCGCTTTGTTACATCATGTACAGGAGTGATCACATTTTACTCTATCACATGTCCCCAGAATAGCAGCAAACGTTTGTCAACACGACATATTACACAAATGCTTATTTCGTTATGCAAGGTATCTCGGGGGTTGGTGGGGGTGAGGGGCGCCACACAGTCCAACTGTCCAACTTAGAGGGCTTGGTACGGGGTCAGGGCATGCAGGATTGGGCTGTTTGTAGTTACCTTCTAACAAGCCTGGTCACGGCTGGGGCAAATGATGTACTGCGGAAGGCCAAATGATACAGTGTTTATTTTGTTGTTTGTTCGTGTCTGGTTGCTCGTGAGAACAGGCCTTCAGCGGATCTACCATGAGGTGGAGGCTGGGGGGGGGGGGGGGAGGGTGTATGCTTCTGTGAGCGCAGTCAAGCAGGGCTCAGGCTGCATCTTTCTGTGTGCGAGTGTGTGAGCAACTTTGCATGGACTGGATTTTAGCGCCTTTTTACACAAATTTGAGTTGTCTTTATACAAAATGGAGTTTGTTATGTCTTATCCTGTAGTCGTGCAGCCTCACTTTTTGATCCGCAGCCCCCCTGCCTCCTGGGCCCTTAGGGCGAGGGGGCCGTCGATGAGTCAAGAGACTCCACCTGGGTCGGAGATGTGTGTGAGGGGGGGTCCTAATGACCTATCCCCCCCTACACAATCTATTTGGCGGTATTTTTACAGAAAATGTTAGTATCTACATTTAAAAGTGAAGGAGGATATGACCCGAAATCTGCCTCCTTTTTGCCCAGTTTCAATAGCGATATTAAATGGCCTCCATGAACGTGAAAGATTCAGCCTAACAAGTAACTTTGGAGCCAGAATCGCTTTAAACTCCTTGTAAAATTGTTAAGGGCAAGCATTCACACATGGCGGTTTCCCACTCCCTGTTTTTCAGTAACCTGCTGCACAAATTGGTTCCTCCAGAGTTAGTTTCTCCTCCAGTGACATTTTTTGCAGCTCTGCTGCCTCTAACCCCTTCAACACTTGATCTTTGCTCATTTTAACCTGACGGTTATAAACTTCATTAGCACCCTTGGAGGTGCCGGTAGCTGATGAAAATGATCGGAATGCCGACAGTATTCACAAAGGAAAGCCCACGTTCTGAGCACTTTGATTAGCACTGGGTGCTTCCCTTCTAACTCCCTGCTCCTTCACCCCATTAGCACCCATGTAGATCCCTACACAGGTGCTATTGTTTTTTTTTAAACATTTTAAACAATTGTATTCAAACTCTGGCACTTAACTTGGTTGGCAGGCCTTTACCTACAGGGTTAGCCTGTCACCTCCGGGCATATCGCCTCAATATAGCACTGGCAGAATACCCTATTTACCTCTACAGCATCATGTTGGGAAATCTGTACAAAGGGGAGGTAAAGAGAAACTCTACATTTAAAAATAAATATATGGCTGGCATCCCATGCAAAACCTTTGAAAGCAACACATGCAAGGGCATTTTGTGATGTAAGCAGCCCATCTACAAGAAGTGTATTGGTCCATAGCAACTGAGAGCCCTCCTTGCCACACATATTCACATCCACCAATACACTGACGATCGCCTCCATTGAGGACATCAATATGGTCAGAACCTGCTTCTCGTTGATCAGTCTTGTATGTCCAGTGCATACTTGAAGCTCAACCCCTCCAAGACCGAATTCCTACTTCTCACCAACAACACCGAACACCAAGACATGGCTATCAACAGTGAACTCTCTGGGCTTCACACCCAAGCCCACCTCCTATGTCATGTCCCTCAGGTTCCACATTGACAAACACCTCTCCAATACCCACATAGCTAAGAAAACTCAGACCGCTTGGTATCAGCTCTCCCTCATGCAAAAAGTCAAGCCCGTCCTCCCTGCGGACAGCTTTCAAGCACTGACCCTATCTCACCTGGATGGGGGGTGGGATGCCCTCCTCCCGTCATCCTCCCTTGTGCCCCTGAGAAGTGTCCTACACGCAGTTGCACGCCTCAGGGGGGTCTACGCAGATACGACCACATCACATTGACCCTCATCCACCTTCACTGGCTTCCACTGCACACATAAATTACCTTCAAGTCTTGCTGCATCATCTATAAGGCAGTTGCCCTCAAGTCACCCGGCTACCTCTCAGAGAAATTTAGCATCTCGGCGGACAGTATGCCACCAGAAGCCAGGACATGTGCAGACTGAAATTTTGCTGCTGGAAAAAGGAAAGGACCAGAAAACACGCCTTATCTGCCTACGCCCTAAGACCATGGAACCTCATCCTATCAGCATCAAGCTCGCTCCTATAATTCAGAAAATACCTCCAGATCCACCTCTTGAAGGAGTCTCTCCTCCTCACGTAGGCTTTCACGTCATCCCTCACGCTACCTGACTCACTAGACGCTGCCCATCTTTGCCACCCAGTACAGCTGTAACCCTCCACTGTGCCCCTCTGTATACTACCCCCCCACTGTATATCTGTTCAGTTACCACTGGAAAGTGCTCTGTTATGCATCTGTAATGTTCCCCTCTGTAAAGCACTATGTTGCTTTTCGAAGCTAGGTCTGTGCTCAATAAATACCATAAAAATAGTAAAAGAAAGGCCCAAAAAGAGTTCTTCCATGCAACTGAAAATAATACAGCAATCTGTATTTCATGCAGGACAGTCGAATCTGGGATGAAAAGCACAGCATTTTATAGAGAAGTGAAAATCGAATTGGGCCCTACATTGTCGGCTTTCTTCTTTACAGGACTGAGAATCCACTTTGTGTAAAAGAAGCCTACAGAGACTTGAAGTGTAAATAGTTACCAACAGAGGACTGGTGGCAAACATGTTCTAATGTTTCCCCTGTTTAAAGAACCAGTTTATACTTTGGTGAAGTGGAAAAGAAAAGTAATTTTAAAAGCTGCATTTGTGAGTGGAACAGCAAGATTGAGCAGGACAGCAACATGGCAATTTCTCCAGCCACAGCAACCGTGCTGAGGGGCTGTGATCTCACAAAGGAATTGAAAACAAATGCTACTCGTGAACCAACTCAATTTTCACTGTCACAATCCCATAAAAAAAAATGCAAAGAATCTATTTTCAAAACCTGGGCTGACCACTTCCCCGAAGGAATCCTTAACTTTAATCAAACGGGTCTTCTAGGGGGAGGATAACATTCACCCTTGTAGAGACTGCATGTGTGGCATCAGTGATAGCATCATGGTGGAATCACTCTAAGCAACTGTACTTCAAAGAACTCTAACACAGAGTCCCATGACAAACAACCATCTGAGGGGATATAAATGGCCCAGCTCCAGGGCTTTGAGGGTACCAACATCATCTGGCCTGTTGACAGGCCAGGAACTAGAAGTAGCAATAATATTTTGTGAACCTGTCACATGGCAATGAAAATTGCAGTGTTACATGTTATATATGGGATCACATTTTCTTCTATAGCATTTGATAGAAAAGTCATGAACTTACTTTTTTTACTTGTTCAGTGTGAAAAACACTAGTCCGATGCATATAAAGCAATATTGTTTTGATATCTGTTAATGATGCAAGTTAAATTAATGTAGAAACTGTTGCACAAACCTCTGCGAGTTCATGTATGCTTGCGTCTGTGCCGGCTAGGTTGATATTTTGAAATGGGAATAAAATATTTGTGTGAGTATCTGAGAACAAAATAGTGTCTAGTACACATCACATGTTGTGCCAAGATAAAACTAGCATCATCTGATTCACCCGAGTGACAGTAATCTTACAAACTAATTTGTGAGTAACATCATGTTTTAGGAAATCACCATTGTTTAATGTAGAAATCTCCAAGATAACTTTACCTCAAATGGGATGGAAATTGCGTTTTTAAAGTTACTCCCATTAGACTGCCATCTTCATTAGTATGCCCAAGAAGTACAAAGGGGATGCTTTAGTTGTAGAATACTATCCAATTACATTGCCTAACGAATCAACACAAGAGACATTATATATGCCTCTAAAGGGAGTAGTTTCTAATCTAGAAATAAACCAAACCCATAGAGTTACAGACTCACTGACTGGCATCGACTGACTGGAAGAAGGATTTAGGGTAAAGAATTGATAAGGCGAAGGAGAATGGATTAGTTTGTTTTCCCTTGGACTCGTTTTGGATTGCTGGCAGACTACTGTTCAGAGAAGCTCATATGGAATGCAACCCCAGGTGGGCCCAGTGCAGAAGGAGAGCAACCAGGCAGGGGAGGCAAGCCGACCCATCTTGCTGACGCCAGTCTGTTACTAAACTGGGAAAATTGCACGAGTCCTTAAGAGGCTACCTTCCTGGCTGTGAGAAGTCAAAGAAATTCCTGTGAAAGTATAATGCCAAGTGGAAATACTATTCTATGGGGAGTTGTTATTCTAAAGGGAAATAGATTAAATCCAAGCCCTTTTGTTTGTGAAAGTGCAAGGGAGGGGGAATATATTGGTTGACTGTACATCCTGAGAAATGAGTAAATATTTCAGAAGTGTAAGTGATTTAGAAAACTTTCAATTTGATAAAATAGACCCAAATGTTACGCCTATCAATGGCTCCTTTTCTGTGTAATGGCCAAGAGCAGACGGCGGAGCCATATAATATCTCACTTTGCACATTCCCAGACAAATGTAATTAGCAGGTAATATCACTCGACCTGTTGGTAGCTCTGAACCATTCAAGGAAATGGGGAGAGAGTTTTTAACTAAAGGAGAGAAGATGCTCAGTGAAAAATTCTGAGCCTGGAGATGGCTGTTGTGTAGTGAAGACTACTCCAAATGATTATAATCTTTGTTAATAAATAAAATGCAGGAAGGCTTCAGTTCTCTGTATTCAGATCATTTTGCTGTGGATCCGCAGCCTGGATTCGCCAGACACCCCTCCTGCACTCCATCTATGGATCCAGGGTAAGCCTGTGATTTTGGGGCCAAGTTGCACATCAGTCCCATTGTTTTTGGAGACTCCTTCTAAATCTACAGGTTTTTGTCCTGCTGAACGTTGCTTCATTTCCGATCACGGAACCGTTTGCCTTCTTTGACTTTCCACCCCGAAACATTTGGATTTCACTGTTTGAATCTGCACATACATTGTGCGCTCGGCCCTCCAACATGGCCGTTCTGATGTCCTTGTTTCTGGTGCATGGCCTGGTTCTCCCTCCTATTGGTTGCCCTTGGCTTGATCAGCCAATTGCAGAAACCGGGAGGTGGGAGCCGGCCCATTCAAACAAGGCCCACAACAAAAGCCCTGTCTGCTCCCTGACCGCTTCAGGTACAACCACCCACCCCCCTCTAATCCCCCCGTGTTGCTGCCTTGTGCCCCCCAGCCCAACCTGGTCCCTGTGTTTCGGTCTTGTGTTCCCCCCCCCCACTCCCCTCTCGTCCCCCGTGTTGCAGCCTTGTGCCCCCCACCTGGCCCCCTTGAGTTCCCCCCCATGCCTTCCCTGATCTCCCATCCCTCCTCTTATCCCTTCTACCTTCCCCCCCCACCCCCACACCCTCATTCATTGCAGGAGTTGTCTTGATTTGCGAAGGGTTCACCATGAATGTCTTTTGCCAACACTTGGATCTGACTTTTGGAGATTACGACCTGGGCGCAAACGGATACCGGGCACCGGTAATGACACCGGTGCCAGTAATCCCTTTGCGCCTATTCCTAGGTCCCTTTGCGGTTCCTTCCCTTAACACCTGGTTTTACCAGGGGTTAAGGACGGGACCCGCAAAGGGATACCGGGGTCAATAACGGTACCGCAATTGCGGTACCGTTATTGACGCCTTCCCATTGAGCCCTATGGGGGCTCAAATGGAAATGGGGATTTACCGGTCCTGCCAAGGTCGGACTGGACCGGTAAATCCCCATACCACCAAGTCGGTGGCGGTACCGGTATTGGTGCTAGTCATGGCGCTATTAGCGCCATGACTGGCACCAACCTCGGAATGAGGGCCATTGACGCTTGGTGCTTCACCCCACTACTCTCATGCTGGACCTCCTCTGGATCTCGCACTTAGGGTGGCCCTAAATCATGTTGTACCCATCGTCGTCATGAATCCTTGCCTACATTTTCTGTTCCCTTGTATCATTTTGTGTTTACTGACCTCTGCAACTGTATTCATTCTCCCCTCTGCTTCTCTGCTCTTTTCACTGTTTTTATTCTCTGTTCTCTTCTCCTCTCCCTTCCACTCTCTTCTCCCCCCTCCCTTACTTTTTTCTATGCACTTACTCTATCAGAATTGTCCCTGGAGCTAGTATGATAGTAACAAATATTTGTGTGTCCCCCCTTTACTTTTTATTCCTCCCACCCATCCCCCTCCAGCATTATCTGAAATGTCGTCAGGCCTAGAACGATAGTCGCTTGTTTTGTTCCTCTCCCTCCTTCTCCTCCCTTCTCCCTCACCTCGTGTATCTCTCCGGCTCTACCAGAAATGTTGTCATGCCTAATACGGTAGTCGCCTGTCTGTTCCCAATTCCCTTCTTATCTGTGTTTTAGCACTTACACTATCTGAAATGTTGCTAGGCCGTGCAAAATAGTTAATTTCACATTCTTGTTGTTCATGGGCTCCAAGAATTTTTTGTGTTTTTCCCTTGTTCCCTCCCTTGTCGTGAAGCGCTTTGAAACTAATTGTGTTTAGGCGCTATATAAACTGTCATATCATTTTCTGTTTTATTTACTCAATTGATTATTTGCAGAAGCCCTAACTGATGCATTTCGGACTCAGGGGCCTTCAGGGCAGGCTCTACAAGAAAAGAAGTACAATCTTGTAGAGAGTGATTCTTATAACGTGGTGTTTACAGTGAATAAATCATACCTAGACACATTTTATCCAAATAAAACATACCTCTTCAGAACAGAATTTCGAGTGATTACAAATGACTTCCCTCTTTGTTATGCTGTTGCAGTAGACTGCCCAATATTCATCGGTACACAATGCCTAGTGGAAGAGACCATACCATCATCCTATGTGTTAGCTGTGCCACTCTGTGTACTTGAGAAAATCAAATGTATCCAATTATACAGGGAGGTTTACCTTTACGATGATCCAATCATCAAGTACTAGTAGTTCTTGGACCAAGTTATAGATCCGTGCAGCAATGTGGTTGTGTCCCCAGTACCTTATTGGGGTTAAAAGGTACCTAAGATGACTGCTCAACATCATATGTAAGGACGTACAGATAAAATGCTGCCTGTTGCAGTGCGAGGAGATCATATACTAGCTTACCTTAAAAAAAATGTGGTGTCAGCTTGGTAGATTCAAGGGGATAGTGATGGCAAAATGCGCCTTCTGGGAGTAGCAAGGAAACCTAGAGGGAGAAAATGGGTAAGCAGGTTAGACTCATGCCACAGGATGCTGGGCGTTCTGTAAAAGGATGTTGGGGGGGATCTATGTGCTTACCGAATGCGTTAAGTGACAGATGCAGTACTGAAATTCCTCGCTACCCCCTCCTTCCCCACCCACCCCCTCCCCACGTCTCTTGTGTGGTGGAACGTAAGTGTTACCATGGGAGCAGCGATGCCGGTCCCACCAGCGAGGTAAGTCTACGTTATCATGTGGGGGCATCACAGTAGTTGCGTCTGTCACACGGGATACAGGAGTATTGTAGTCTCTGAGCTCACGAGACCGTAATGCTCCATCTTTCAATTCTCATTGAACCCAATGACTAAATGTATGCATATATCCATAAATCCATTGGTTTATAATATCAAAGGCTTTACAACAAATCAGGTCCACATGCACAATTGTGTGCTAATCTGCTACTCATTCTGTAAACATTGCTCATATGAGCCCTGAGCAAGAGCTCGAAACACGTGTAGGCTATAGCAGCACTAATATTTTGGAAAGATGCTAGTGCTAGAATAAATCGGAACACTTTATGACTGTACAAGTTTGTGAATTAGTATTTTCTTTGTATATTGACACATTGAGTCAACTATTTCTCAACAATTAAATTAGGTTGTCCATTTCTCAATATCTACAACTTTAGGAACATATCAACAAAGTAAGAATACTTTTAATGCCACTAAAACACCAACCACCCCTGTGGGATGTTTTAATCGAGTAACATCAAAATTTAGAGTAACTTTCCACCCACCCCAAAACAGCTGCACACAACATTCCTTTATTTTCATAAAGTTATTTTTTTATAAATCTGGGACCCCAATTGAAACAGAATTGATTCCTTAAAGACTTCCTCTTCTTACTGGACAAGAAATCCACAGAACGTATATTTACTAACCAAACAAATAATTGAATCAATTTAAAGATAAATAAGTTATATGTCCATGAAAAGCCAATGATGAAAAATAATCAACACTATTCACCTCAGTTTTAAATGCTACAGTCCTAGCCCCCTGGCCTTCTTACTGCTTTATTCAGCGGGGGAGCTTCCACTCCACGCCTTAAATTGTTCCACCGGTCGCTTCCTGGCACCGGGATCTCCAAGCTTTTCTGCTCCTCCTCCACCGCCCTTCACAGTGCTGCTCACAGTGCTGCAAAACTCGCACATGAAATGGGAAGAGCACTCCCTGGACCCGAAATGATCCCAGCTAGGTGGCTCTCCCTCATGGAGGTATTCTCCCACGTTGTCCTTCCTCACATCCGGTGCCTCTGATTCTATGCTCCCGCTCACCTGCGCTGCCCGGGGAGGAGGGCCCTCATCTGCAGCCTCACCTCCGCTTTTGGTGGCTCCATCACGTGCTACTCCTTTCTGGCACCTTATTACTCCCTCTCCCGTACTGTTACTATTGAGCACACTGCTCTGCTTCGAGAGGGGTGGGGTGCCTGCAATTACCGGCGAGGGTCGCCGCACCGTTGCTGCTGCTCTTGGGCACTTATTGCCCAGCTTACATCCGTACCACAGATGCACGACCTGCTTTTTTCATCCCGGGGCATAGCTAAGGCTATCACATCCTCATTCACTGGTGGCCATTTTGGAATCCTAGTGTTTTTTTTTTTAATTTTTTTAATCAAGTCTTTCATTTCTATTGTTTCCAAGTACAATTGTTGTACTGTATTTTTGGCTTGCGCCCAACTTTTCCATAGCAGTTTAATTTTTTAGAGCTTTTTCAAAATATTTTCAATCATGATGCAATAAATCTCGATAGGTTTTATTTTTAATACATAATGTTTTTACTAGGGTGATGGGGGTCTTGCATACAAATGTTTTGGGCAAAAAGCCACAGCTGTTTGCTAATCTTGGTTGCAAACAATGATTCATGCACCTTTTTAGTTAACCTGTTAGAGATATGCCATTTAACTGTTGATTTACTTTAGTATTTTTTATAGGATATGTACTCGTGGAGCTTGCCTTGTATTGATTTTTCAGCGCTTGACAATTGGACTAGTGACGGATTTATGGAGTGTGGATTGCTGCTGAGTAAATATTAAAATTGGTTGAATAAAAATATATTTTAAAACACAATCGCACATTTTGAATTGTAAAGTGAAAACTGAATGCAGGCAGGGAGCTAAAAGTTATAACAAGCTTGTAAATTACCAGTGCCAGGATGGAACAGCTCATCAATTCTTAAGAGTTAGACTAGCATTAAAGTCCACTTTGGGCCGGACAATGGATTTCCTTTGTCGTCTATGGCTAGATTAAACTTAGTTTTTTCGACTTTTATTGGCCTTCATTAAGGAACTTGCAGGTTCTTCCGCATCCTGATAACTGGCCTTTTCTGGGTTTGTATCTTAAACTTGCATTCTCTGTCATAGATCTGTCTTGCTTTTAGTTTGCCTTTAGGCATGAGTTTCTGTAAAAAGTATGTCTAGAAGAAACGTAATAACTAAAACATGCGATAAATCATGATGATGCATCAGAAATTTGGATAGAAGCCTTCTCCACAAATGTATCACTACCCAATGAACCAATCGGGTGGACTTGATTCTGCAACATTAGGTATTTGGTAGTTGAGTACCAAAACCTCTTAAATCAATTTCACTATAATATTTTTGGGTCTCAACAATCGGCGTGTAGATGGGGCACCATGATAAATGCTATTGTTAAAATTCTTGATGCATTACTTTGAACGGAGAGGAATCCGTTTTACATATTAGCTCATGACTGTGATTCATTTTCTTTTGGTATACCAGGCCAAACAGTAATCCATCGTGAACATTACACTGCATAAATCGGCAATATGCAATACAGAAGAAACAATCCACTGTTCCACACAACCTGGTTACTCCGCTGCTGTAAGCAGATGCTGGACATAAGGCACCCACACCTCTGGTGGGCGGGTGTGTAATGGTAGAGTCCAAATGAATGCTGTCTCCATATCATGGCAGTATACAATGTCCTGCGGCCACATGTGCATGTTGGGCGGGTGACCCCTCACCCAGGACATAGCGGCCCACCTGCGAGCCACCACTAAGACCAGGACAGTTGCGCATCTTAACCTCTCCCCCCGCCCTACGGTAAATTCCTTGTGCAACCCAGGAGATCAACATGAGATTGGTGTCTAGCCGTTACCCAATAATCAGTGGAATCTTAGCCAGTACCAGGAAATGGTACACCTGGTGTAGAAAGTTAAAGTGAATCGACTTAAATTTGAGTTCATAGACACTTTTTGGGTTTGGCCCAGCATATACTGCCAATCGTCGTCCAGGAAGACCCTACCAAGATCCCTCTCCCAGCGCCGCTTTGGCAGGCCCCATCCCACGGGATGACCTCCATAAAGCTGCTGTATAGTCATGAGACCAGATGACCCCCGCCCTGCGATTAATTCCAAACATGCAGTAATGCCCACGTGGGAGGCTGTCGAGGAAAATAGGGAAAAATTGCCTTTAAGATATTCCACTTAGAGAAGTATAGCAAGATATCAAAGTGATGCTCCCACCCCCATCTCTTGCCTGCTGCAGTAAAAGAAACAAGTTTTCAACAAAAAGAAATCCCTGAAGGTGGCGACACCCAGCTTTTCCACCCACTTTAAGTAAGCCCTCTGGCTATACCCGCTACATGCTTAACGGACAGGAGTGGCACGTAAAAGGTGTCAATGCCCATCCTGCCTGCCATATTGTGCAGGTGTTCAGAGATCCCGACGCCACACTCAAAGCCCCGAGGACCACCAAGCGTTACAGATATGGGGTGGCCAGTGCCCTCTCCACCTGCACATGAGGCCAGAGAAACAGGGTAGAGTACCAATGGGCCGGTTAGTGTGCCTGCCCTGCCCAGAAGTGGCTTTCCAGATCTGGCAGGGCAAAGCCCCCCTCCCAATAGGGCTGTGTCCACGTGGCATACGCTACCCTGGCTGGTTCCCCAGCCCAAATTAAGTCAAGAATAAGCCCTTGCAGCCAAAGGAAATAACCATTGGAGAGGAACAGTGTGACAGTGAGAAAGAGGTAGAAGAATTTAGGAAGAATAATCATTTTAACAGTCGAGATTCGCCCCAACAATGTGAGAGTGAGAGCCCCCACCACCATGTCCTCGAGAGACCCAATCGTCCTTCCATCGTTATCCCGAAACAGTGCCTCTCGGCCACGTGAAATTGCCACCCCCAGGTACCGAACCCCAGTTGACTCCCACTTGAGGCCAAGCTCGTCTTCAAACGCCTGTCTCATCCATAAGGGGGAAAACCACTGATTTGCTATGGTTAATCCTCGGACCTGAAACCTCCCCAAACTTGACCACCCTGCACATCAGAGGGCAGATTATGTGCCGGATCGCTGAGGAATAGGGCTGTCTGCATATAAAGAGATAATCAACCTATGCAGCACCAATTGTAACCTGCTGTATATGCCTCTCCCTTAGGGTGTCCACCAATGGTCCAATGGCCAGCGCAAAAAGGAGCCGGGACAGTGGACAACCCTGCTGCCTCCCGCGCACCATATCAAAACTCTGAGATGGTTGACGCCCCACCACAATCCTTGCCATCGGGTTAACATACAGGAGGGACACCAAAGGACAAAGCGGGAACCAAGCCCAAGTTTCTGGAGGACTGCAAATGGGAAGGGCCACACAACTGAGTCAAATGCCTTTTCGGCGCCCAAAAACACTGCAGCTGCCTACGACTCTGACTCGACACCACCAGGACCCCAAAAAACCGACCCAGGCTGTACATAGTGTTCCTGCCGGGCACAAACCCGGCCTGGTCTGCCAACACCAATCCTGGCATCAAGCGGAGAAGTCTGTTGGCCAACACTTTACCAAAAATCTTATTATCCATGTTAATTAAGGAAATCTGCCGGGCGCGTTTCTTGGCCGGCTTCCCTTTCTTATGTAATAGGATAATAACCTCCCATAGCGAAGGGAGAAGAGTCCCCAAGGCAAGGGATTTCGATATATAACCACAACATTATAGGGGCCAGGACGAGGGGCATACACCTTGTAGAACTCCCTCCAAAGACTGTTGGGCCAGGAGACTTCGATTAGGGAAACTGCTTACTGCCAAGACCACCTCCAAGGAGAGCTCAAGATGAAGCGCCTCACGGAAACAGGTGGTCCACCCAATACATCTATGTCCTCAGGGAGTGCTGCAAGTATGCCACGCCCTGCGAGTACTTGGACCCATAGGGGTGCACGTAAAATGCACAAAATGCCACGGCAATGTCCACTTCACTTAAGCACACAGTGGACTCCCCTAGGGGTCCCTAATACACTCCACATGCAGGGGCCTCCTGTGCGCCACCAGCAATCGGGCGAGCAGGGCTCTGGGCTTCTGCCCCTCGCCATATTGCTGAACTAAGTGGCCCAGGAGCTTAATCTCCCAATTGGCATTTTCCCTAAACGCATCCAACTTGGCCAAAACCTGACTGCCGTGGATGCATACTCACCCTCCAGGTGCACCTCGCCAGCCTACAGATCAGCCGAAGAATCTTATTCTCTTTGGTCATGCAGACCCACCTGATATAGCACTTACTCCCAGAGCACCTCCTGTGGGGAGACAGCCATTGTTATGCATGAAATAAGCCAGATTTTCATCTTGCAGTTCTTGACTGTTAAGGATTCTAATCGGGCGACACACGCCAGACCAGGACTCTTGTTACTAGCCTAGGATGCAGCGCCCAATTAAAACACTTTAACTCAATTTCCTAGAATTCGCATTGAGCTGGCACCCAACCCGTCTCACACCCCCTTTTTTACAAATACGCTGGGCCACAATGGACCATGAACCAGGCCGGTGGGTGGTAATATAATATTTATTTTAAATTCAAAGAAAATCACACATTTAATATTGGGCCGCAATCACCAATGGGGATATAATTACAGGGTAAATTGATGAAATACACTAAGATCTTAGATTGACCTTCTACTATGACATTTCCAAAGCACAAATGATTGGGAGCAATTTTACTGTTTGGGTAGATAGCGCCCGAGTTAAGATTTCCCCCTGCATTGCTCCATCAAACCCCTATTAATCGAATTCTGAGTGGATAGAAAGGAACAGCCAGGAGTCTGGTATACTAGGCAGCAAACCAAATTAAATTCCAACCTTCCTCCACAGAATCAGATTTTAAAACGTTTGCAATTGCATAAAATAACACTAGGAATTACTAAATATTTAATTTAAATATGCGGTTGAATGAATGAGGATAATGAGACAGTATTGGGGATGTAAGAAAACTAGCAACTACAAAGCAAGGTACCAACAACGGGCATACAGTTCAAAAATCAACTTTGAAGTGACAACACAGTGTAGCCAAATCACATGCATAGAAATTGCATTTGCTAATTAACATAGGTTTAAAGCTCAAAGCAGTTTGAAAAACGGGTGAAACAGAATCGGAATGCAGTTTTTATGCTGAATGACAGATGCTCATCACAGGGATAATATGCAAGTGACAGAGTTACTCTAAATCAATGACTGGATGAGATTCTCAATGGGAAAGGAAAGTCAGTTTTAAGAATAAAGCAGTTGACAGAGAAAATCGGTTTGGAAAGGGCAAGTTTCACTTAAACTAGATTTTAGTGGCTAGAAAAGAGAAACGCCACCCGTGAATAGGTAGGTTAAGCTGCAGTTGTAACCCCTTCATGCAGTGTGCCTCTTTTTAGGGAGAATTAATTTATTTAATCAGAATAGTACTAAGGACTACACAAGGAGTGGAAGAACGACACTAACACTTTGAGATCAAGGACAGGATACACAGAGGATTCTGACAGTTTTAAGGATTGCTGCTAAGGCAGTTATGGGATTTATATGGGATTGGACCTCTTACAAGGTAACGGAGCAAAGGAGGCAGTTGTGGTTGTTGGGGAAGGGAAATACTCACAACAAGCACTTGAATGGGGTATTTTGAACAGCGGACCGAGTTTCTGGACAGTGAGGCAATATCTGGTCAGTAGTCACAGCGGCAGATTCTCCTAGCAAAAAACTGCTGGGCAAAGGTCTGGTCATGGCACAGCGGCACCTCAGCTGGATGGATCGAGTAGCAGGGCAAGCAGGCAGCACTGGATAATCCCAATGAGGGTACAGTCACCTTTCCCCTTTCTCCCGGAGTTATTGGGATTTGTTTAGTGGGATTTTTCTCCTGCCTGGATAGGGTCAGCTATGATCTGGCCTGGCAGTGGAATCTGGAATCTTGCAGGATGAATATGGAATATCTGGATACGCAGGAGCTGGAAAATTCGGAAGAGTGTCTTTTGCCTCTGTGAGCTTCCTCTTTTTATAAGGCGGATGACATTACAGGATTTACCATGGAGGCAGACCTTTGGCTCGACATTGCTCTAACATCTGGATTGGTCAGGCGTTACTGTTACCGCCTTCCTGTCAACCCGTTGGACTTCAGCGACATTACATCAGTTTTATGGGGTTTGTTTACAAAGCCCATGACCACCTACGAACGAACTAGTCCTTGCGAACTATCAGTTATGACATAAATTACACATTTGTACAGTTGTGGCACTTTTGCAAATCTCATAGACAAATGACATATTTCATACAGAGCATGGCAGTCCAACTCCCCGGTTTGTACGGTATTATTTAGCACTCCTAATAATCTTTCGCGATTTTCAGTTGGAAATATTTCACCTAAAATTCTCCAATTTTATATATGTGTACCTATTATCACAGGGCATGTTTGCATTAATTTTCCACCATGTATACTTTTCCCATAATTAACATTTTCCTGCCGTTTGCGTTGCCTACATACTAGGGACAACTAGTATGTCTTGTTTTAATGACACAAATAAGTCTTAAAGTTTATTTAATAAAATAGTCTTTTGAGCCAGGTGGGCTGGCTTTTGTCTTCCAAATATGGTCATTCCTTTCCAGGCCACAGCCAAATGTCAGTTCAGCCCAGTGTTGTCATGGAGTTTGTCTTTGAAGCTCTCCAGTTGGAGTGGAGGGGAGGTGCTGCTAAAAAGTCAAACCTATGTGTCGCAGAAATCCATTGTGCCAGGCTGGAGCACTGCCACAGAGTCTGATGGGGGTGTGAGGTCTTCCCCTTGGCCCATGTATAGCTTTCAGATGCTGGACCCCTTGGGGGGAGGCAGGTCCTGTTCCCAGGAAACAAATGTCCTTTGAAGCCAGGACCTGGAAAAACCTGTCCTCTGGTTTCACAGTAAATGTATTTATTTATTTCTGAACCAGAAGCAAGTCTGTTGGAATAAAACATCCTATATGTGTTTTCAAACAAACCCCCCCCCCCCCCCATCACATTCTATGCAAGGACGGGGCCTTAATTCAACATTTCACTTTTAAACAGCTATTTTTCTTGTTTGTACATGCACCATTTAACACATGGTCAATTTTCCGTGGCTTTCACTTGACAATGCGGCTTTCTCACATTCATTTTCTGAATCTATCCAAAGCCCCAGTTATGTTTGTAATGCAAAGGCATCTGTCCAAATAAAGATCCCTTGAACCTGACACAAGCAGTGTTTTTTTTTTTTGTTTTTTTTTTCGTTCAGCTTGGAATGGAGTTCTTTGTTATTTAACAGATCAGGTCTGGCACAGCCTGTCATTCAGTGAGAAATGCCCCCATTTTCTGAAGCACCACCTGAATATGGATGGACATAGCTGGGTCTCACTGGATCAGAACTGTGTACTGTTGAACAGAGGAAAAAGAGTATCCGAGCGCAGTCATTTTAAAAGGCAAAATCATTTCTTTTTCAGTGAAGTTTTGGGCTGGCAGCCTAGCAGCGCTGCCTTTGAATGCTTTTCTTTTTGGTGCAAAGGAACTTTTATCTGATGCCACTGAAGAAAATACTGACAGCAATTTTCGGGGTATTTGGTGTTTCATCTCGCCCCATGTGTGGCTTGTCAGACAGCGCAGGCATTATCTTGGTGACTGCAAAACACCGTTTTTAAGGCAAGGCGATGGTGCTCAACAGCGCCAGCGCAGCCATTCTGCCGGTGACTGCTGAGATGTGGTTTGGTGATGTAGGGGAGTTCTGCTGGGCGATGGATGTATCCCACATGACCAAGCACAGCATCGTTCAACGCGGCTGGTTTAAAAGACCAAGCAGAGTCCCCCTTGCTTCCCCACCAATCAATCACTCCAGAACCACCGGTGAATGGTCTGAAAGTGTCTTGGGGAGAATCTGACAGCTACCCCAAGTGAGCCCACCATCACGGGACACAAACATGTAGTCAAGCCTAGAAATAGTCCCGTGAACCCAGCAATGGAAGGTATAGTCACGAACGTCTCTATGCTGCCTCCTCCAAACAGCCACCTAGTTATAAGTTGCGCAGATCTACTGCACAGGTTTACGTTCCTTGGATGGAGAACCCTGTCTAACATCGGGTCCAACACCAAGTTCAGGTCTGCACCCCACACTATAGTGGCGTCCCGACACCCTGCCAGCTGGACCATCACCCAGTCAAAGGAGTTGGTGCTGTAAACGTTCAGCCCATATGTGTTAAACAACGCTACCTTCACCCCCTCTGGGATACCACAGACCAATCGGCCCTCCCGTCATCTCTTGCCACTGACACCAGCCGGAACTTAGTACCTTTTAGTATTCAATATAGCCACCCCCTCGCATAAGAAGAATATGAGGAAAAATACCCGTCATCCCCAATGAGAGCCCCAGCGGGATTCCGAGGAGGGATTGATATGAGTCTACTGAATGAAGTTCCTCGCCCATCCATCCAGACAGTGCCGCTTTTGATTACAATTGTAAGGACATGGACTCCAACCAAGATCACAACCCACCCCCACGGGCAACTCCAATCCACCTGAAAAGCTCCCAACAAACGAAACTTGAACAATGCTGCACTCTGGGCGCTAGTACTGTCATGATCTCTGCTTCCAAAAGGTCAGGGTTTTCCCAACTCCCTTGGAAGCAGACCCATAACCCAAGTTCCGAGTGCCAACCAGTCCCAATTGGGACCTTTTGGACCCAGTCCTGGCGCCAGTGGCACCAGGCTCATAAATATGCCCAGTCCCAGCGCTGGAAGCGCCGGGCTCATAATGCTTGGGTGGACTTACCTTCAGCAGACCATGCTGCTTACTTGCCTGCCAGTTGAGCCTCTGATCCTCTTCTGTTTGGAACTACTTTTCCTGTTGGGTGGGGCTGGAGCCACTCCCTAGATTCAGAACACTGGAACTCTTCTGGAAGGCAGGAACTCTTTTCTTACCAGGAACTCTTTTCTTACTTAGGCGTGGCTGTGGAAGGAGACATCTAAGCACTACAGGAGGCTATTTAAACCACACCCGGTGGATGAATCTTGCTTTGCGTTATTCTGCAACCTCTGCAGCAGAACGCTCATCGTGTCTTCTGCATCCGGTCCTGGGCCTAAGGAAAAAGGCTTACCATCCTGAATCCAGTCTTCAGCAACACCTATAAAGACAAGAAAGAACAGGTTAGCATTCCGGCATCTGAAAGGCAAAAGCTTACCATCCTGAATCCAGTCTTCAGCAACACCTATAAAGACAAGAAAGAACAGGTTAGCATTCCGGCATCTGAAAGGCAAAGGCTTACCTACTCTTCATGCGCTCCGGAGGTCTTCACACTGCATTCCGGCATCTGAAAGACAAAAGTTTACCAACTCTTTGCACGCTCCGGAGGCCTTCGGCGCTGCATCCCGCATCTGAAAGACAAAACAAGGTGCGTTTAAAGACATTGGGGAACTTTAATACTCACGTGCCATTACTCCTTTCCACATCTAATCCAGTGGGTATTCCGGCACCCTGCAGCCGCTCCGAACTCGTACCTGCAAAATAAAAAGACAGTTAGAGCGCATAGTGAAGCAGGCAACAAGCGCTTACTTACGTGCTTCCAGGCGCTTCTATTCAACTCACTTCAGCCCGTCATCCGCCATCGCCGGAACCCTGCAAAACAAGAGACATCATTACTAAAGACTTTAAAGACATTTGAATGACTCGAAACTTACCGTTCGTGCAGTAAACGACGGACAGCAGTCCTCTGAAGTCAAGAGGCCTGCGCTACCTATCCAGTGAAGAAACTGGTTACAGCACCCTGCCCCGAGGCAGATGGAGAGCTCGGCATTCACTTACCTAAGGTGAGAGCGTTAACCTTTGGGGGTCTACAGGAGAGGAGAAGAGGAAAGAGATAGGGACACCCCAATAACCCCAGTTCATTAACCCCATATTTTCTATCTGCAGACATCTTACTCTACACGTCAGGCATACAGTGCACAGAGGTCCAGCCCAAAGAGCCAACCGGGTGCTACACATCACCTTTGAAGATACGGTAGTCGCCCAGTCAAGACCGGCGCCTCTGCGAGAATCAGGTGAGCGTTACAAGTACCTAGCCAGGCACGTGTCGGCTCAACGGCACCAGGATAGCCAGGTGGCCCAAACTGCCGGATCATGTTTGGTCTGCCCCCTAGCCCTTCACACCCATCGTCCAGCCTTCAGCAGGAGTCCTGACTCTGATTTCTAGCACCATTCCGGGGCCTCGGATGATTTGGAAAATGTAATCGGACCACCCCATCCAGGAAGGTGCTTGCCGACTCCGGGAAGATAATGAATTGAGTCTTCCCCTCGTATTGGATCCAAAACCTTGTGGGGAACAGCATAGAGTACTGAATGGTATTGTCCTGGAGTCGCCGCTTGACCCCCCACGAAGGATCTCCTTGAAGCCTGCACCGCCCCCGAGAAATCCGGGAAGACCTGGAATTTATCCCCCTCATATTGGAGCGCTCCCTTCTGTCTGGCCAGTCAAAAAAAGGTGTCGCAATCCCTGCTTTTCAATAGACACGCTATGATGGGACGTGGGACGACCCCGGGCACAGGCCGTTCCGCTCGTATGCGATTGGATAGGAATCCAACAAACTCTTCCATCTTGGTCTGCCCATGCCGCTCCCAGATTCCAACCAGCCTGATGTTGTTGCTGCGGGCCTGACCCACCAGGTAATCCTACTTACCAGACACTGACTTGAGCTACACCTCCAGAACCGACGCCCTACCTGTGAGCAACACATAACAGTCCTCCAGCCTGGACACTCTGTGCTCTACCTGATCCAGGCGATCCCCATACTTATCCAGCCGGTTTTGTAACATGTCTGCCTTCAAGGAAAGAGAGTCCAGCTTGGAGTCAAGTCTGCCACTGCCAGCCTTAAGGTCCAAGAGGATCTCCATGATGTCCATCTCTGGCTCCCGAGCCACTGCTCCGGGAGCCGACACCGTGGCCTCGGTCTCCCCCACACCTGGGACTGAGCATGGGGCGTCCTGGAAGACGGCTGCCGCTCAAAGGTAAACTGATTCTGCAGCTCGTCTGTCTTCACCATCGCGGAGTCCAGAAGACTCGGGCACCAGCATCCGCTGAAGAGCTAAGGGAGGGGGAAGGCCAACCAAGCAAGCATGGTCCAGCGAGCAGACGTGGCCAAAGAAAGTATCGATGGGCTTGTCCCACCCTTCCCCACAACCCCTTGTGGTGAGCTGCGGAACCAGGAAGTTTGCCACATAACTCCTTGGTGTCAGAAGCACATGGCCGCACCCCCTTCTCCCCTCCCCCCAAACCCCAGGCCGCCGGCCCTGTACTACCAGAGGCCATGCCGACAGATGCAAACAGCCCATGCCCGCTGCGGGGGAAGTGAAGCTGCCTACCCACGACCAGGCTCAACACCGCTGTAAGTCCTGGGTGCTGGCAGTCTCCAGGTGACCACCACTCAGCACCGCCGGGACCCCTACCTCGCCATCCCCGGTTTTGGCAAGTTACGGCGCAGTCCTTGAGCCGGCCACCATACTGTATGATGCAAGGGTGGCCGGCAGGCCATTCATCCACAGGGGGACTCCGGACCGGTACGACCTCCCCTGCCCCTCCCCCCCCAATCCCCATGGCCACCATATACAGTCACTAGTGGGCTCTGAACTGCCTTTGTCCTGGGCAACTGCTACTTTCTTTACCACCCGGCAAGCATCTCCTAGATCTCTCCTGCTGGACGGCCGTTCTGCCGCCCGCAAAATGGGTTAGGGGCCCCCCTCTCCAACACCCAGCCTACCTGCCAACCACGTCGGGGATTACTTCCCCTGTTCCCGCCGTATATCAGGGCAAGCCTCCGGGTCACCGTACACCAGAGCCGGGCTGCCTCCACCACCGCCTCTCAGCAGTCTTCACACACGGCTCATGACCCTCTCCCGCAGGCGGGCTGCACAGTATCACCCAGCACACCGGTCCTGGCAGGAGCCTCCACCATTAGCCAACCGCTCCATGAAGGGCGCACTCACAGGCTAGCTCTGCAGCCGTGTTGCACAGGGCACCTCCTCAAGTTAATCTGGGCCTCCTGGTCAGCGGATTTGGCGCCTCACGTGTCAGTGTGGCTTCAGACTCCAATGGGTTCCTGCACAGCTCGATGGGCCGCCTCGAAGCTGCTGTATTTCAGGATTTTGGCGAGCCGACACATGGAGCTCACAGAGTCCACCATTCCGAGCGAGCTCTCTAGCGCCAACCGACTGTGATTCATAACCTTGACTATTATTTATGGCCCGTAGTGCCAGGCATGGAAGGGCTGCCAGTGGTTTAGAACGCAGCCCACATGATTGCTTTACCAGTGCAGCTTTTTAAAGAAGCATGGGTGTAAACATTTGAAGTTAAAGGCTACTAGCCAGCCAAACATACATTCTCTTGTCGCTTGGCATCCCATAGCAGATCATTTCTTACTCGCCAAGAGTGAATTATCACTCACAATTGGCTAATGACGACTACACATTTTGAGGCTTGAAGAAATGTTGGGACATGGTCATAAGTGGCCTGCCCAGTACTCCTGTGCATGTTGCACCGGTCGAGAATTGTAAGGGCTGGCAAATGTACTGTTTTTGGCCTCCAAGTGAAAAGACTGTAGCTTCCCTTTTTTTAATCCTCTTGCTCACTGTTGAAATCTTATTCTTTTTCAACTTGCCTTTCAGTACTTGTTGGCTATCAGTGTTGTACACTTGTTTAGCATTGGATGCATTTTACCACACCTGGGGTGCATTCGCAGGCAACTAAGCCCGGCGAAAGGCAGATCCCAGCATGCCAGAGGCTGCTACCGGAATAACTCTGCCCACTGGGTAAGCCCTGATCAGATGGAGATACCTTAACGATTCAGGGCAGTCAGTCTACTGTATGCCACACTTCCCTCGCCTGTTGCTTGGCAGGGAATTTGTGCTGGGCTCTTCCTTTGCCATTATCATGTAACCCTGGTTAGTTTCTCTGTTTACTAGCGACCTTCCTTGAAAAACCTATGCAGGGCCTTACTGTTTTATGGCACACCTTTGCCAAAGTACCATTTTGCCCTCAAAGTGAAGGACGCCCTTCACACTCTTCAAATATTGGGCTAACTTGGGGCAAATGTTCTTTAGAGACTATTATATTGTAAATACTAGTGTCCAGAAACGTTTCTGTAAGTAATGATCAGTTTTATGGCGGATGTCAAGGCTTTACAGTTTTTATTTTACTGTAGCGTTGGAATTAATGGAGTGGACGTATAAGCTTGTAAGGAATGTATTTAATTTTTACATATCGCAATTTCAATTATAGAACCTGGTTCTAACAGTTATGTATGATTGAACTTTGAGCTTCATCCCTTGTAGAAAATAACACCTGTAAAAGTTGATTTATAATAATACTGTGAAATGACATTAACGGGAATTAGACTATCCTCTGAGACTATGAAGTGAAAAAAAACCTGGAACGGGAGAGGAGTGAGAAGGAGGAAGTGGTGGGTGCTGTAGAAACAGAGGGCTAACTTTTGCATTGCACGTTCTAGATTAATACGCCTGCATAATCATATTTTAGAAGTGTCAAAGATGCCGATGAAACCTAAAATATGGAGACCTAGCCTTTTGAGTTCAAAAGTAATATTGTTCTTTTAGAAGATTAACGGACAGTTCCAAGTATGGCTTGCATAAATAATAATCGCTTGGCAATATATGCTTTAAAAATAGTTAAATGCACCCACACCTTCCACTATGCAGATGAATCGAAAATCACAGTTCAGGAAATGTGGCAGAGTCCCCTGGGAAGCAAGATTACAAACCAGCATAAAGATTGGGCAAAACTACTGATGGAAATATCCCAGATATATTGTAGTTTGGTGTTCTAAATATAGAGTAAAAGTACTCCCAACAGAAAATAGGCAAGACATGTAGAATCTTCCACCCATGCTGTCGCCCTCACAGCTCCATGGACATGTTTGGACCAGTAGTGCACTTATTACCACAGGAAGAATGTACTATTTTAACTGCCTGGACCAGTAGTGCACTTATTACCACAGGAAGAATGTACTATTTTAACTGCCTGATTGGAAGACGTAAACATGTCTCTTTTAATGTGCATGAATAACTAGGTGCAAAGAAATAAATATTTCAAAAATATTGCAGTTTTTCAGTTATCATATTTTACTCTTTCAAAATACTCTCATTGGGAACCAGACCTACTTTTTTTCTCCCTAAAAAAATAATTTTACTCCCAAATTTAAACAAGTGGAAGTAAAATACTCCCACTTTGAAATCTTAGCTGGAGCATTGCCGACTGTTGATATGCACCCACTAGTTGAAAGATATGCAATTGGTGTTCTTAAAGTACAGAGCCTATCATTGTTTGGTTTGTACGTTTTAGATCGGGCTTGTCTAACATGCGGCCCGCCAAGCCGTTTTCTGTGGCCTCTGTTTCAACCAAATGTTAATGCTCCTGCACTTTCACCCTTCGTCCCTCGCCCAGGGCAAAAACATAATTCTATTGGCTGTTACCATGCTGGAGAAGGGGTTGGAACTCCTCTTTGACGTCATTACACGCCGAGCGTTCAGTACGCAGCCATACTGCTTTCCAAATTCTCTTTTGGGCCCGAGTTTGGAGCCGCACCCATCCTCCAACCACTCTTCAAGTTAAAGGTGAGTTAGTGGGAGCAGTGTTTTGGGTAAGGTGTCAGGGAGGCATTTGCATTGGTAGGGTTCTCCGTTTTTCCAGTGAGGCTCAACATAATGGGTGTGTGCAGTCAGTGTGGTATGTAGTTGTTGACTGTTGGGTGAGCGTGGGTTTGGTGAGGTGGATTAGTGGGTGGGTACACGTCTAAGGAAGAAGGAAGGGTCTTGTGGGTGATGCGGTCATGGGTGTACCCCTCTGAAGTGTGTTCACTGGTGTACTCCTCTCGTGCTGGCAGGCGTGCATGTGGCCTCCACTTGTACTTTTTTCCCCCTTGACTTCAAGATGGTTGGCCGGGGTTTTAACATCTTGTTCCTCATCAGAGAAGAGACATTGCGGCCAAACAAAGGGCTGGGAAACCTAAAAGGGGAACACGAAACAACTGATTGAAACCACAGAGAGCCAGAGCAGGGTAAATCCTTAGTTACGAAGCAAGTGAGGCAGGAAAGGCACCTAAGCTTCAGGAGATAACTATCTGCTGTGCTATCAAAGTGCCTAGAAAACCACAGGTAGTGTCACGGCTGCCATCATGGAGATGGCAGGCGCTGGCCAGCCAGGAGAGTCAGTCTTTGGGTGCTGTATGCCCGAGGCAGGGAGCTATAGCCCTCAGAATGTATGTTAGATTGGGAAGCTTAGCAGTATCACAAACCCTGACAAAGTAGTTTATTTACTTTGTTGGAGTACTGTGGTCCCTGCCTTTTTATTGGCATTGTTCCAAATTGATTTTGCATCTGAATTTGGCATTTCGAGTGGATTGGGTCCTTCAACGTATTCCTTGTCTTAGATATATTCCATCCAGCTTTGCTGCTCTTCGGAAATTTTTTCGGCAGAGGGCGCTGTGCGTAGATGTCGTTGAGTCGAGGGTGACGTCATCGGGTGCATAAGTAGCACGCACGGCGCCCGTTGGCCACAGTTCCGATTCTCCGCAGTAAACGTTGCTTCGGACATTCGGTCCTCATCGACGCCGACCACAACCCCGAAATCGGGATTCAAAAAGTGCAAATCGTGCGGGTTAAACATGTCGATCACGGACCCGCATCCGAGTGTTTGTGGTGCCTCGGAGAAGACCATGACATGGAGGCCTGTATGAAGTGTCAGGCGATGACGGGGAAGGCCTTGCGAGATAGGAGAGGAAAGCTACAGGTAAAAAACCAATCGAAAAACCTCTAGAGTCGAGATCCCTTGAGGAGAATTCTCCTCGACGCGAAAGGCATCGATCGAGGTCCCGTAGCGATTCCCATTGCTCGTCGTCTTCGCCAAAAAGATCGAAGAAACGACGCCACAGGTCTCCCTCCACCTCGTCGTCAGACGAGTCTCCAAAAAAGATGAAATGCCCTTCGAAACATTAGTCTGCCGAAGAGTGGAAAGCATTCAGGGTCAAAATGATGGAGGTGTTTGAAAAAGCAAAGCCTCGGTCCGTGCCTTCTTCAGAACCCCGCCGGGAGCGTCATCGCTCCGACACTCGCGCGCCCTCGAACCCGGGTGATCGAAAAAGGAAGGATAGGGAACCTTCCAGGACACCGAGTGGAAAATCGCTAGAGTTGAGTCGACCGTTCGAGGTCATCGACGCCGTCCGAGACCCATCATACCTCGAAGGGAAAATCTTCGACACCCTCAAAGCAGACCCTGTCGACGACCATGGTGTCGTTGACGCCGAAACCCTCAGCACCAAAGGCTCCAGCCAAGCCCGGGAAGCCAGAAAAAGGATAAGCTTATAAAACCTGTATTGTCCTCAGAGCCAGGTACTAGAGCTCTTCCTCCTCCTCCTCTCCCAGAGAAGGTTTTCAAGCCTCTCCCCAGAAAGGAGTTTTTCAAATCCCTGACCTCAATTTTTCAGGAACAGGAGAGATCTGATGAGAATGTACCTTTTGGGCTGGAATATGGCACCCCAAATGTCCCAGAATGCTTGATTTCAGAAGAAAGCAGAATGAGGGACTTGGTGAAATCATTACACAATGCAAGTGGCATTGACCCATCTCCTGAAAACGACTTTGTCAGACCAGAACCAAGAGAGCATGCCAGTCCATCATACCGTCAATTAATGACAAAGGTAGTAGATTACTTAGGATGGGCTAGACCATCAGCCCAATTCATCCAGGATGATTTAACAGACCTATTGGACCATGGTCCCACCGAAGACACAGTACTACCCTTTCATGTAGCCATGCAAAATAGGGTGGCCAAGAATTGGGAAACTCCGGATTCTATTCCTCCGGTAAATAAATCCCTCATCTCAAAATACCGCCTGGCCAGTAGCGACCCCGGCTATCTGTCCAAACACCCAACTCCCGAGAGACTGTTCATACAGGCAGCCACAGCTTCTAACAAACTTGCATACCCGTCTATCCCTCCAGACAAGGACGATAAGCATGTGGATGGTTGGGCACGGAAGGTATTTTCAGCCGGGAGCATGGCATTAAAATCTGCCAACTCCACATGTGCCTTGGCAAAACTTTCGTACACTCTTTGGGAGTGCATTGCAATGGCGGCGGAGCACATACCAGAAGGGGAAAGGGAAGGGTTCCTAGCCATCGTTAGAGATGGACAGGAAGCCATGCAGGAATCCCTTCAATCTGGATTGGACACCGCGGATAGTGTAAGCAGGTCCATGGGCACTAGCACGGTAATGTGCAGATTTGCGTAGTTATGGAAGTCGGGTTTCGCACCGGACGTACAGAACCACCTTCTGAACATGCCTTTTGACAGGTCTCACCTTTTTGGCAACAAGGCTGACTAGAGCTTTGAGAGGTTGCAGACCTCAAAAGCAGCTGCCAAATCTTTAGGAGCTGCTATTAGGCAACCTCAGCCTTTTTGTGCGCAAGGACAGTAATGGACGGGACGATCCTATCGTTACTACACCTCATATGGAAAGGCGAGAGGAATGGCCAGTAAAAGGGGCCAGAAAAAGCCCACTCGTGGTGGACGAGGAAAACGTGCTAAACCAGCTCCAGCTGCAGCCTCTCTGCCATCAGCGGCTGCAACATCCGCCACAAAACCGCTTTGAGGACTTGCATCACAAAACACCTGTAGGGGACAGGCTGTCGCAGCATCTGCAAGAATGGAGAGCCATTACTTCAGATGTTTGGGCTCTAGAAATAATAGCCCACGGTTACTGCCTTCCTTTTCTAACGCAACCTCAAAGCAATCCACCAGGGAGACACCCGTTGAAGTCTTCAAACCCGCTCCTACAGCAGGAAGTTTTCACCCTGCTGGAGAAAGGTGCTATAGAACCAGTACCTGCAGCGGAGAGGAACAAGGGATGGTACTCCCCGTATTTTTTGATCCCCAAAAAGGACGGAGGACTGAGACCCATCTTGGACTTAAGAAACTTGAACAAGTTCCTCAGAAAGGACAAGTTCAAGATGGTTACCCTTTCTCAGATCCTTCAGGCCCTTCAACTTCAGGACTGGTTGGTGTCATTGGACCTCCAGGATGCTTATTTTCATGTGCTGATTCATCTCAAACACAGAAAATACCTGAGGTTCGTAGTTGGCGACTCACGTTATTAGTTTTGAGTCCTGCCATTCGGGTTGACCTCTGCCCCGAGGGTCTTCACCAAGTTAATGGTAGTGGTGGCAGCGCACCTCAGGAGAGGGGGGATTCATGTCTACCCCTACCTGGACGATTGGTTGATCAGAGCGCGTTCTGCCGAGCAAGCACTGGATCATCTGAAAGTCACCTGCCACTTCCTCCACAAACTGGGCTTCTCCCTCAATTTCAAGAAGTCACAGATGACACCTTCCCAACAGCTTCAGTACATAGGAGCTGTATTAGACACGTCCTTGGGGAAAGAGCTCGCCTCCCAAGTCAAGGGCTCAAGACATTCTTCAGATGGTTTCCAAATTCCAAAATGCCCAAAATCTCCAGGCTTATGACTTTTTAAGGTTGCTCGTCCTCATGGCATCCTGCATCTTTCTGGTGCCAGAGGCACGCTTGAGGATGAGATCCCTTCAATGGGCCCTAAAGACTCAGTGGTCCCAGTCCTCGGGTTAAATGACGGATCTTCAGATTCCGAACAAGGTCAGACAAGACCTTCTATGGTGGACCTGTACAGAGAACATCCTAAAAGGAGAACCTTTTTGACAACCATGGCTGGAGATCACAGTAGTGACGGATGCCTCACTCCTGGAGTGGGGAGCTCATGCCAACGATTTGACAATCAGCGGTCGTTGGTCTCCATCGGAGTCCAAACTACATATCAACCTTTTAGTGCTGAGGGCAATCAGACTAACGCTGAAGGCCTTCCTGCCATATGTCAGGGGAAAGAATGTCCTGATAATGACAGACAACACAGTGGCCATGCACTACCTAAACAAAAGAGGTGGTGTGGGGGTCACTACCCCTATGCAGAGAGGCAATGCATCTCTGGTATTGGGCGATTCAGGAGGGAATCTCTTTAACGGCAATTCATCTAGCCGGGGAAGAGAATATGACGGCAGATGCTCTGAGCAGGCATAGCACGGTATCCCACGAATGGGAACTGGCTCAGGAAGTCATTCAAGAGATCTTCGCCCTTTGGGGAACCCCTCAAGTAGACCTGTTTGCAACCGGAATCAACCGAAAATGCGAAAGGTATTGCTCAAGGGAATTTCCCCCGAGAGGAGCCCAGGGGGAAGCGTTCATGGTGGAGTGGAATTTCCCCCTATTGTACGCGCTCCCTCCGATTCCCGTCATTCCTCAAGTCATCAGGAAGCTGAGAAGGTTTCGGAGCCGCATGATCCTAATTGCCCCGGATTGGGCCAGGAGATCGTGATACCCGGACCTTCTAGACATGTCCATCTGTCCTCCAGTACGTCTTCCTCAGAGAGAACCTTCTCTCTCAAATGGAGGGGCAGGTTCTCCATCCAGAGGTCAAAACGCTCAACCTTCATGCTTGGTATCTGAAAGGCTGAGATACAGGGATTGGAACCTTCCAGATAACGTTATGGAGGTGTTGCTTTCGGCAAGAAGGCCAGCAACAAAATCTCTATACCGTTGCCGTTGGAAAAAGTTTTGCAACTGGTGCAGAGAAAATAATTTTGATCCTTTTCTATGTTCTATTCCGGAAGTATTATCTTTCCTTCTGACCCTAGCACATATGAATATCGGAACAATGAAAGGTTACCTTGCGGCGCTTTCCATTTTCAAGCGCTCATCGGAAGAATGCTCCTACTTCAAACTTCCTTTAATACAATTCTTATTAAATGTGTTTCCTCCTCACCCATTTCAAGTACCGATCTGGGATCTAAATTTAGTCCTAAAATTCTTAATGTGTGCTCCTTTTGAGCCTATGCACACGTGTCCATTAAGATTACTAACGTGGAAAACAGCCTTCTTGGTTGCTCTAACATCAGCAAGAAGAGTGAGCGAATTGCAGGCACTGTCTTCTGGGCCACCCTATACTGTGTTCCATAAGGACAGAGTTGTGTTGAGGGTAAAACCATCATTTTTACCGAAAGTAATATGACTTTCATTTAAGTCAGAAAATTGTCTTACCCGCATTCTATCCTCCACCCCATCCTTCGAAGGAGGAGGAAAGATTACACAGGTTGGATCCGAAAAGAGCTTTAAGCTTTTACATCTCTAGACTTTCCAGACTTAGAGTGGACAACCAGCTGTTCATAGGTTACACAGGAAGGAAACTGGGTCAATCGGTGACAAAACAGACAATTTCACGCTGGATTGTGCTTTGCATTTCAGAATGCTACAGGCTAGCTCAAAAAGACCCTCCGGAAGGGTTAAGGGCTCATTACACCAGAGGCATCGCCTCCTCCACGGCCCTTCAAAGAGGTGTTCCAATAAGATTCATTTGCGAAGCAGCAACTTGGTCTTCGCTGCACACCTTCTCAAAATTCTATAACCTGGATGCTTCCCAGTCTAGGGAGCTAACTTTTGGAAAAGCAGTACTATACTCGGCCATTAAGAGTCGAAAAATCTACCCCCTCCTCCAGAGGAATTGTCCATACTGCTTTGGGAGTCTATCTAAGATGAGGAATACGGTGGAGGACACAATCCACTCGAAGAACAAGTTACTTACCAACTGGTAACGTTCTTTTGATTGGATGTTCCTCCAACGTATTCCTCATCGCCCTCCCAGCCTACCCCTCTGTGGATTTTTCCGGGTTATTGCCATCTCAAATCTCGCAAGGCTCATAACTGTCTGCCGGCACAATCTACACAGTACAAGATCATAGATAAAAAAGGGGAAAATCAGAACTGAGGCCAACGGGCACCGCACGTGCTACTTATACACCCGATGAAGTCACCCTCGACGGAGGCCTTCGAGGGACCATTGACTCGACGACATCGACGCACGGCGCCCTCTGCAGAAAAAAATTCCGACGAGCAGCAAAGCTGGATGGAATACATCTAAGATGAGGAATACGTTGGAGGAACATCCAATCGAAAGAACGTTACCAGTTGGTAAGTAACTTGTTCTTTATTCTCCCTTCGGAGCGTTTTCAGACACCTCATCCATGTGTTCTTTTTTTGGCACGGAAAGTGCGGTGCAGCCTACTGCAGAACCTGGGCTGCTATGTTGGCGTTTTGCTGCCTGGAGTCCTGGAAAGGCTGTCCAGCGTATTACTGAGGGGCAAGCTTAACAGGCTTTTAAAAACTGCATCCCCGCACGGAAAGTGCAGTGTATGGCAGATCGCTGGACTGGATAGTTGTATAAACTGCTTCTGCAGATGAGTGGGGTGGATTTCCCTCATTAAAATGTATGAGCTGTGTAGCAAAGCTGCACTGCCGTTTGCACCCTTATCATTTGTTTGAGATAAATGGCTATGGGCTTGTCCCTCAAGTGGTCCTTTTCATCTGGAGCCGCTTTATTCAAGGTTTTCTGTCTGCACTGTATCTGCCTTTTAGCTCTGTTTGTGGCGTTTCTCTCCCTGTTTTCCTCTAGGCCTATCTTAATTCCTTCTTTCCGCTCTTTCTGCTAGGATTCTCCAGTTTCCCCCTCTCCCGGTCCGCTGCCCATACTAGCCTGTTAAGGTTTCTCCTCTTCTCCCGGGTTCCCTCTGGTTCTCCCCTATTCAGGATTTTCTCCAGTTAATAGCTTTGGATGGGGGTTCTCCCCTGTCCTCTCACTCTGCTGATCTTCCCCCCCCTTTCCTTTTTCTGTCGCACCTTCTGCTTTAGGACCTTGCTTTACTTTCCCCATTTCAGGTTCGCCCTTTGCCTCCTCGTAGTATTGCAATGCTGTTCCTTCCTGCATACTGTACTCCTCATTACACAATTTTCTCTCTCAAGCAGTGTTTTAAATAGGTAGGTACTCACCAAACCAGGCCTTAAGTGGGCTGGGACAGCGGGGGTCTGGAAAGCACTCTCACTCTGGACCCTGGCAGAGGCCCAATGACCCATGGCAATTAATATCACACTGCGTGTCCTTCTCCTACTCATTTTCCTAGTTCTCCATTTGTCTCCCTTTCCATGTGTATTTCGCTCTTTGGGTCTCATTCTGTATTGGTGTCCATTTCTGTATATCTCAATTCCCAAACTCTGACTTCCCACTTCATTTCTTCCCTGAAATATGTACACAGTTTTCTGCTGCTACTATAATTCTCACATCGGATTTCAGTACTGTTGTAATAGGTGTGCGCAAAGTGGTCTATAGTAATAAAATCGAATTACATAATGTCGAAAGTCATTATGTCGGAAAAAAAAGTCAATTTCTTTTTTCGAATTTCTATTTTTGCTTGTATTTGTTCGAAATGGGGGGGGGGGTCCCCCCCAAGCCCCCCTTTTTTTTAACCCCTTTTTTATAATCGCGATAGCCAAAAAAAACATATAAATAAAAAAATAACATTCGGAAAAAAAATGTTCGACATTTTTATTTTCGCCATTATGACTCTCGGCTTTATGACTGCACACCGCGCAAAGTGTTTGCTGCAGAGATGGATTTTAACTGGGCAATGTCAGCCTTTCCGACTTCATATTGATAAGTAAGCACTAGAAAGGGGCTAATAGCGTTGCCTTCGATTTACAGCACTGCAAATCAGGACGAGACTGGCCACAAGCATGATATAAAAAAGGAAACTTGTTTGATCTCAACATGCATCATTTACTGAGTAAGGCCCCCTCCACCTCGATCAGCTAGCCTCAGCAATACCTTGTCTTTACCTAATGCTATTCCCTGTCTGCCCACCACCAGGCAAGAGCACTATCCTTTTACTCTGGGTTTATCTGCATTAGCACCTAGCAGACAGAGCAATTACTATTTCTTCAGTGGCAGTTTAGTGTTTCATGTCCCCTCTGGCTGCCTGCCCGCCGCGTGAGATTAAAGAACATTCCTTTTGTATCCATTCTTATTTAAGTAGCAGCCCAAGGGTGCCACAGACTGTGTCCACCCTATGAGTGAGACTTTTTTTTAAATTGTGCCATAAAGTGTGACCCGATTTAACTCTATGAAATGTGTAGTTTTGGTAAAAATGACACATTTTGATGAAATGGGTTTCCCCAGGGTCACACTGTGACAATTGGGTAAAAAGCCGCAAAGTTTACAGACCATTTTGTATGGTTGCACATGAAAAAACCTAGATGCAAGTTACCAACAGAACCACTTTGCCGTGAATTTTCTTATGTCTTTTCCCAAAATATTGTCCAGTATGTAACATTTTCATACTGGCTGTGCCCATACATGTCCATGCATGCTGCACCAATAAAATGTAACACATGCCATGCCACAGTAAGAAAATAAATGCAGACCAACACCACACATAGGCCAAGACGCATAGGCCAAGGTAGCTATGTAAACAAACATGCATCTGAGGCTGCACTTAGCAAACAGTGGAAGTACCTTACATGTAATGATGTGCTCAGGTATGGTGACTCAGCAATGCTATCTAAATGCCTCATATGCCTGGCAGAGTCAGGGGGCACTTGGAATATGTCGGAGTCTGCACATTTCAGGCTGGTCTTTAGTATGCTGGATGTTGTGCCTATATTGAAACTGCAACATTATTCCTCAATACAACTAAGTTTGAATTGGTTTTAATGTTCTGGGACTGTGCCAAAGTGTTTTCATATGACTAAAATTAATCTGGACTCTTTTGGCCACAGGGCCTACCCAACGCTTAAAAGATGGCGAATCGGAAGAAAAGAAAAATGTATGCTGAATGTTGTGTTTTCAAGGATAGTAGGACTAAGGATGTCTTTGTGTTTGAACAAAATGGGAACATCCTGTGTCTGATTTGCCAAGAGAAAGTAGTTGTCTGCAAGGAATACAATGTTAAGCGGCATTATACTACAAAACATGCAATTGAATTTGACTGCCTGATTGGCCAGATTAGGATTGATCGAGTGAACTCACTAAAACAGAGAATGATGGAGCAACATTCTTTCTTCAAAGCTGCCCGGCAGAACTCGGAGGCAGCCAGCAAGATGGGTTACTTGATATCTAAGGCTATAGCTAGGAGAGGGAAATCATTGTCCGATGGAGAATTTGCCAAAGATTGCTTGGGAATATTTACATCTGCGGCTTTCCCTAACATGCAATGGTGGAGAAAACCAGTCTCTCGCATTAGACAATTGCTGGAAGAGTAGCTGACCGATCAAACATTGCAGACACACTGACGAAAGACAGAGTGTCTGTTTTACAGCTTGAGGGTTGATAAAAGCACAGATGTGAGTGATAGCGCGTACGAGGAGTGACCAAACAATTCCAAATTGTTGAGGAACTACTTGACCTGTGTCCAGTGAAAGGGACGGCAACGGGACAAGACATTTGCAATGAAGTGAAACGTGTCTTGTTGAAATTCAATCTGCCAGACGACAAACTCACTCTGTGGTCTGACAACAGATGTGGCCCCTGCTATGATCGGCAAACACAATGGATTTGTCAATTTACTGGCAAAGTCAGTTCCCCAGAATATCATCCTGCATCACTGCACGCAGTTGTTCATGATGAATGATGCAAAGTCCCTGGAGATGAAACTTGTGATGGAAAAGGTTTCTACAGTCCATTTCGTAAGGTCAAAAGGGCTTAATCCTATTTCAAGCATTTCTTGGATAGATAGGAGCAGACCATGATGTTATTTACTTCTGCCAAGTCAGTTGGCTCGGCAGGGCAGCCACACTATCCAGATTGTAGTCGCTGCTTAATGAAGTTAAAACATTCATGACCAACAAAAGGGAAGATGTCAGCTTCTTGAATGATAATATCTGGTTGAATGATTTGGCATTCCTTGTTGACATAATAAAATATCTTTCAGACCTTAATATAAAACTGCAAGGGAAGGATCAGTTTGTGAACAGAGTGTATGAGCACGTCCAATCCTTTGTTCATAAGCTGGAATTGTTTCAGAAGCAGCTGAATGTACAAAGATGCCACCGATTTCACAGAACTGTTAACAAGATCTGCTCATAGCATCAAACATGAGAAGTATTCTGCACTGATTAATCTTTTGATTGGATTTAAAAACAGATTTTCAGATTTTAGGGAGCACAGTGATGAGCTCAAGATCCATTTGGTACTGATGTCACCAATGCCCCAGACATGTTCCAAATGGAATTGACATCCAAAATAATGGCAACCTGAAGAGAGCCTTTTCAGAACATAACCTGCGTGGATTTTATAGTGAATACATTACATGGGACTCTTTCCCAAATCTGTCAAATCACGCACTTCGATTCATTGCACTTTTTGGCAGCACATAGTGCTGTGAACAGCTTTTCTCAAGATTGAAGAGCAGAAAAATGAAAATCAAGATCACTTTTGACAGATGGACACCTATCTGGAATACTCTGCATTGCCACATCAAGTGTGCCAGCAGATATTGAGATCTTGTGCAAACAAAAACAATGCCAAGTGTCGCACTAAAAACCGCTCATTGCAGTGTTAGTAGATGTCTTCATAATGTTGTATTTTTAAATGTTTTTGCATATGAGAATTTAGGGTGGATTGAAGTGTGCTTTTACTAGAGAGCTTAAAATTGTTGTATCCGGTCTCTTTTTTTGCCTTTATGGTTCCAGTTGAATCTGAATGTCCATTTTACAACCATGAAGTCATTTTAACTGTGCTGAATGCTTTTTTTAAGGCTTAATATGCACAAGACTGAAGAATTGGCAATCTTTGGGCCATCGTATTTGGAGCAAATGATCTTGGCTCTTTATAAAATTTACTGTTGCCACTGTTTGGCTTTTGTTTACTTCTGTTTTTCTCTTTTGATTGCATAGTTGAACCTGTTTAGTAACTTGTTGATAACCTTTCCCAATCGTGCAATAAAAATAGTTCTTCTTTGTCCTCACATTGCGTTTCTTCAATGACTTTCAGCTTTGGCTGATCGTTTTTCAGAATATAATTTGTTTACTTGGATTATGCTTCTTTCATTTAACACAGAACTAATGAATGTGTATTACAGAGATATGCTGGCATATATATATATTGGGCACACTGCACAGGCAGCATCAATCATGCTTTTACAGGACAATGCTGGCATAAATTGGGCTAATCCTGCCTAAACGTGTTTCTACAGAGGCATATATTGGGCACAACCAGCATGAAAATGTGTAAAGTCTGTGGCAGTGTTGGCTTACACTGAACACATTCATCATTAAAATGTTTTGTTTTGTAAATGTTCTTGTGTGTAGTCGGTGATGGGGAATTTTCATGTTTCCCTTTAGAACTGATTGTAAACTATATGGCTTTTTGGTTTGTTTTTCTGCTGTACAATGCACCATTTCAACCTTATATTTGAAAAAAATGTCTTTGGGGAGTGGTTGGGTGAGTTCCCCCACCCCACCCTCCCTAGATCCTTATAGCTCCCTCGCTGTGCTCGGTCGCTCCCACTATTCCAGGAGAATATGAACACTGAAAGAAATCACAAGCGAATGACCTTTTGATCATTTATGGTGGAGGGGTCCCCCTTCGATATTCTCTACCTCTGACACCAAAAACGATCTTTGGGACTGGGTGGCACATCACTGCCTGTGATGCTATTGTGTCAAAGGTCACACAATATTGCTTTCTAATGTGATGCTGCTGTCGGTGCGGTCCTTGAATTTTGGGTTGACGGCCCACTGTGACAAAAAGTTATATTCCTACGTCCCGTCCCCTTTCCTCCACAATTGTGGGACATTCCATCCATAGGGACGAGAACAGAGCACTTTTTAAAAGCATACAAAACATTTTGTCCTTTTATTTTTATGCGGCTACAGCGCGTGACCGCATCCCCGCCTTCCTGATCTCTGCCTGCGCATCACCCTTCATTCTTTTTCTCGTCTGGGTCAAATGCGCTAGCATCACAGGGAATATTTTTCTTTTTCTTTCCTTGTCCTTCATTCCTGCTCTGGTTCCACAGTCGTCGCTTCTTCTGTCTATGCCGGAGCGTTTTGGGATTCGTGTCCTGTTCATCCTGCAAACGTTGCTTTGCAAGGGTGGATCCCCACTCTCTTTGCCTGGAGTGCCTAGGCCCGGAACACCGCTGGGACCTGTGTTACTACCGCAACTCCCTCTCCGTCCGGGCACTCCATCGGCTTCTCAGGTGGGAGGAAGATTTTCAACACGCTCCTCCTCCTCACTTACAGCTCTTAATTGATGAGAAAAGGAGACGGGCGGTAAGTTTGTTCCTTTTCAGGGCACCCCGGCTGGGGGCTCCTTCCCAGGGTCTTCTGGGTCCAGGAGGGGCACAAGTGGCTCCAATACCAGGGATATCTCTGAGGTATCCCGCAAGGGATCTAAAAGGCGCACGGGAGCATCCTCCGAGGACCCCTGTAAGGGGGCTGCCAAGACCGGATCTTCATCTGAGGTTTCCCCCCCTTGGGCCCTAAAGTTGGGCCCAGTTCTTCTGGTGCCATTTTCACCAGGGTCCGCCCCGAAGTTTCTACTCTTGGAACTAAGTGAACCGAGTTACCTCTGAGGTTCCCCTTCTTGTGACTATTTCTAAAACGGTCAAGATTGAGGGGCCCTCAGTGAAGGCCCTGGCTTCGGGGTGTGACTCCAAGCCTCCCCACACAGTCTTGCGGTGGAACCAATCCTGCTGAGGGGGTACAAAAGCCGGTCACGCACCAAAACTCTTCTCGTACTGGCTCGGCCGAGGATCCCCTTTTTGAGGCTACCTTACCAGCAGGCCCTAAGGTGTCCCAGACACACCCTAGATCTGCTAGCACCGGCTCTGCCTAGGTTCCTTGTCACTTGGCTAAGATGGCACATAAGACCCCTGATTCCCCTACGGTCTCCACTGTCTCACTTACACCTGGGACGCAGTTCACCTCAGGCGTTGACAAAATGGCGGTACAACCCCCGCGGTCCACGGCAGCCATTTTGACTACCGCTTACACCAGTGATCACCACGGCTGGTGCTGAGGGGCCTGTTTTTTGGGCAGAGCAGCCTTTTCCCCGCTCGTGGACAGTAAGAACCCGTTACGCCCTCCAATGGATTGGCGTGCTTGGGCTGCATGGCTGCATACAGTCTCGCTCCCCGCGCCTTTGATCTATGTAGATACAGCTGATGGAGGACCATCCTGGAAACCATCCTCTGCATTCCTGTGGGTAGGCCCCTTCAAGCGTCCTCTGCCCACTCCAGCGCCCAGGCCTTCATCCGAGGATGCCTTTGTGGGGAAGTTCCAGATGTTTATGCATTTTGAACCCATAAAGGCATACTTAAAGGATTTATTTAAGGAAATCTGTCCTAAATCGTCTAAACCAGCCCCTGTTCCAGTAGTTCTTATGCTTATTCCGGTAACGCCACCTCCTCTACCTCTTCCAGTGGGTCCTCCTACCCCACTTCCTCCTCTGCCTCCTCTTTCCCCTGTGGAAAAGACTCAGGTGGCTCTGCCAAACACCACTTTAGGACCTGAGGCGCCACGTTCAGTGGACCAGTCATCTGCTCCTGCTTCGCTGGACGAGGACCGGGCAGACCAGGAAGGCGACGACTGCCCTGCTCTATTCGAGCTTTTCATCACCGGGTGCTGGATATGATGGTGCTGCTAGACATTCCAATACCCGAGCCTCCAGCTCCACAGGAAGGGGTACTTTCTGGAGGCTTCACCTTGTTGGCACAGAAGCGCACCGGCCTGTTCCTTGAGAAGGACGTCCTGGCTGAGGCCCGTAAGGTATGGGAAAAACCTCATACCGGGCTGCACCTAAACAGGAAAATAGATGCTTGCTACAAGCGTCACGTGTCTGAAGAGATATATCTTTGCCTTCGTGTTCGCTCCCTTCGTCATCACAGCTGGCAGCATTCAAAACTGGCCTCTACATCTTCTACTGCAGCGTCCCAGATCCTTTCCAAGGAGGACAAACTTCTGAATGCCATTGCGGAGAAAAGGTATTTTCCAATTCAGCTCTTCAGCTACGTCAGGCTAAAACTGAGCTTAACCTGGCCACTGCCAATGTAATACTTTGGAAAGAGCTAGCAGAGTTCCAGGAATGCATTCCTTTGGATGGGCTCGAAGACTTTAAGGGTGACTTAAAGACGCCAGAGTTCTGGAACACGATCTACTTGAGGCTGCAACCCTTCATGTAGACACTTCCACTCGAGGCCTTATGGTCAGAGATGACCTTTCCCGCTAGGCATGGCTCCATGCTACGAAGTTCTCAAAGGAAGTCCAGGACAAGATGCTTGACCTCCCTTTCGAGGGTAAGGAACTGTTCAGTGCCTCTACGGACAAGGAACATACAAAGCCTAAGGCCAGTATTCCAACTGCAAAGTCATTGTCAGTCCTTGCGAAGACTCCTGCAAAGGCACCTTACACTCAGAGGTTGGGGTCTCTGACAAGGTCCATCTCTGGCTTCTGAGGATTTCAGGACCGCTGTGCATGCCGCGCTGATGCTCCGAATGGCGGACCCCGCCGTAAACGGCAACGGCAGGTTGGACTGTTTTTCTCTCTGCCTCCTCCTTAGCAACGGGTGGTCTCTCCGCCGATAAATCGGCTAAATGATCTTTTCAATCGGTCGCACGAGACTCCGGTGGGAGGACGAATTTCGTCTCATCTGGAGGCATTGCAGATCATCACTGAAGAAAGCTGGGTTTTGTCATTGCTCGGCGGGCTTTTGCATGCCCCTACCCCAACCCTCCTCTCCAGCAGACTTGAGTCACCCTCCCTCAGAGCCGACGTACAGAAGCTTCTAGACCTCAGAGCAGTGGAATCTGTTCCCCTCTGCGAGCAAAGGGAGGGGCTTTACTCTCGTCTTTTCAGATCCCAAACCCAACCAGGCTGGCCTGCACACTATCCTCGACCTCTCCAAGTTCAATCTCTTCCTACCCCATGAGAGATTCAAGATGATTACGCCCTGCCAGATAAAGTCCTCTCTCTGAAAGAGCGATTGGCGCAGCATGGTGGATCTTCAGGATGCATACATGCATATTCTGATCTGGAGTCCGCATCGAAAATATCTGTGGTTTTCCGTGGGAACGGCCACTTCCATTATTGTGTGCTTCTGTTTGGTCTCAGCTCAGCACCGCATGTCTTTACAAAGATGTCAGTCATTGCTGCCTTCCTGAGACTACAAGGGGTTCATGTCTATCCTTATTTGGACGATTGGCTTCTGCGCAGTCCTTGCCCACATGCCTTTGCAACCAATCTTCAGTCGCTTCTTCAGCTCTTGTTCCGGCTCTGGCTGTCAGTGAACTGGCGGAAAACTTAGACGGTCTCTCAAGACCTGATCTTTCTGGGTTTCCGTTGGGACACCGTCAGTACCAGTCTTCCTTACAGAGGACAGGATTGCAGAACTGTAAGCCACGTGCCAGCTCTTTCTGCAGTCCTCCCATATGTCGGCCTGGTGGTTCCAGAGACTTCTGGGCCTCGTGGCCTCTTGCGTGTTAGCTCTACTTCTGGCACGCCTGAAAATGAGACGCACTCAGCTTGCTCTTTGGAGCTGCTGGTCCCAAGCTATGGACCCGGATTTCATGATGATTCCAGTTCCGTTCTGCATGACAGCGGATCTTTAATGGTGGTCAGGAGCCCTGCCCACAATTAACGGTTACTACAGACTCCTCCTTTATGGGGTGGGGTGCGACACTGCATCACCTGGAGGTTTACGGTGTTTCAACGCATCATGACAAGAGCTTCCATGTCAATTACCTGGAGCTCCTGGCATTTTTTCAGCCTTTGATCACCAACAGTGTAGTTTGAATACGCACAGACAATTCCGTGGCTATGTTTTACATCAACAAACAGGGAGGCACCAAGTCGCCTCTTCTGGTGGACCTTGCCATCCAAATTTGGAATTGGGCTATCCAGCACAATGTCTGGCTCTAAGCTGTGCACATTCCAGGCCAGATCAATGTGACTGCAGACTCCTTCAGCTGCCAGTCTGCAGCCAGTTGCTAATGGGAGAGGAACACTGATGTTCTCACCGAGATCTTCCAGCAATGGGGCACTCCAGAGGTGGACCTCTGAGACATCATCAAACAGGAAACTTCCTCTTTATGATTCCAGGGACGGACTTGTAGCATCTTCCTTGGGTGGGCGCCCTGTAGATCCTGTGGGACAACATGAGAGCTTATGCTTTCACTCCTTTACCACTGATGCATCTGTCAGTATGAAAATTCAGGAGCGCTTCCAACTGCACTTTCCTCTTCATAGACCCTTGGTGGCCAGCCATATTCTGTTTTTCAGACTTGCAGCACCTGTCGATGTCCTCCCCGATCAGGCTGCCACAGATTCCCAACCTTCTTCACCAGAGCAATCATCAGTTGTTGCACCCCTCCCACAAACGCTCAGCTTGGTGGCCTGAGTTTTGATCATTAGCGCAGTTTAATCTCTAAAAGGACAACATGGCTATAATGCAAGCGGCGCAAAAGCCCTCTACAAGAGTGCAATACAGGAGCAAGTGGCTCTGTTTTTTTTCACTGCTGTCTAAACAAGAAGCTTGACCTAGGCATGCCTCTATAGACACTGCTTTGTCTTTCATATCACACATGGCCGCCTCTGGCATACATGTCTTGGCTTGCAGGACTTACTTGTCCTCCATTGCAGTTTACCTGCCTACTGACAGTTGCTCTTTGTCACTGACTAATCCATTCATAAAGAGACACCTTGCAGGTCATCTTCATCTCTTCTCGCTGGTTAGAACTCGTCGTCCCAAATGGGATCTGAATGTGGTCCTTACCGCTTCCTGCCCTAAACCTTTTGAGCCTATGGCCGCTACTGAACTCAAATACCTTTCTTGGAAGGTGGCTTTTCTGTTTGCGGTAACATCTGCAAGGCGAATAAGCGAGCTTCAAGCTCTATCGGTGGAACACCCGTTCCTAACTTTCCATAAGGGTACGGTTGTGCTTTCTTTTGTAATCGTCCTTCCTTTCTTCCTGAAGTCGTCTCCGAATTCCATTTGAACCAGTCAAGGCATACAACTTACAAGGCCTTCAACCACCAAAAGGCATCCATGCATATCTGGTCTGAGGAAAAGTGGCTGCTGTTGCCTTCCAAATGTATGTCCCATGGGAGTCCATCGCCAAGGTAGTGGGCCTCCCCGTTGGCTTTTTGCAGACATTATCTCGATCTGAACTCCCGGACTGATGCCCAATTTGGCCAGGGAGTTCTCAAGAATGTATTCCAATAAGGGAAATTGCCATCCACCCATAATACTTATCGTGCTTGGGAATCCCATAAGTATGGAGGAAAGAGACGGAATGTAGGAGTTTGACAGTTATTCAGCGTAGTGACTACCTTACTCCCAGTCCATATTCCCCTTTCCTCCATACTCCCGCCCGCTTTCCCCTCTAAAATGTATCCTCTATTATTGCTAAATAGTTCTAGAACAGGCGATAGAAAAGTTCTAAAGGGCGATGCGAGGGGCGGAGCTCAGGAAGGCCGGGCTGCGGTCATGTGCTGTAGCCGCGTAAAAATAAAAGCAGGACAAAAAATATTTTGATGCTTTTTAAAAGTGCTCCGGTCCTGTCCCGATGGACGGAATTTCCCACACATATGGAGGAAAGGGGACTTGGGAGTAAGGTAGTCATCACGGTGACCGACTTTGTCAATGCTTCTGTCCCACATTAGAAAATGGTTGTACAAGCCTGGTTTAGATAAAGCATTCTACTAGTTTGTGTGCACGTAGTTTTCAAAAACCATATTCTGTTTGACATTGGCAATCAATCCATTCTATTTCCCTTATCCTTTATTTTCTATTGTACCTATCATGCGCTTTCTTCTTTCCACTTGTATTCCTTTCCCTTGTTTCACTGTTTATTTCTATCCTGTCGCTTTGCCCTTTCATTTTCAGTTAATTTTGTCTCATTTCTTACCCTCCCATTAATTTCCTTGCCTTTTTTCTTTTTTTATCCATCTTCTCCATTCTTTAGCTCGCTCTACCCCCAGTTTCTGTCCTTCTTCTCCTTCTGTCTCTGAACAAATATTTTGTTCTGCCATGACCATTTTTCTCTTTTGCAATCTCGGGGTCATTAATTCTATGTCTGTCTTGGACTTGCTCTACTTCGTCTCATCTGTCACAACCCTCAGCAAACTTATAACTACCTATGCTTTTTGTCAAAATGTATCCAGAAACAGTGGGACTTGGACAAAGGTGGTAATCTTTGCTGCCAGCGCCTTCTTAGCGCCTCAGCCCATTGCCGTCACCCACATGTAGATACTGCCCCGGCAGCAAGTGCTTGACCCGAGTATACTAGGTGCAACTATTGCACAATATGCTTATTGGAAGGTCCCATGGTGCCAGAGAATACGGCCCAAGCCTGACTCTTCACCATCCATGTGTTTGGGCAGTTTACAAAGACCCACTACGCATCAAAAACGTTTACTTTTGTATCACTTGATGTATTCACCCCCTTTTTGCCTCTCCCCGCCCTCCCTTATGCCGAAGGAGCTAAACATTATTCCCAGCGCCTTCTTTTTCCTCAGAGCTCGATATTTATCGGCTCAGTCTTCAGCGTGTTCAGTCATACCTCAATCGTTGTGTGAAGATCTTCAGCTTGCATTTCTGAGGCCTAGCTCTTAGCCACACTTCATTGACCGGTGTCTTTATCGGGAGAGTGTATTTTGAAGAAATTATCCAGCAAGTGGTGCCTCCTACTGCCCCACAGTCGGAATGCCTAGTAGTCTGTCCCTGTGGCACTGAACCATTACCCCTCTTTCTCCCAAGACTACACTTGCCTCCACCACTTGGTGTTCTCCCTGCCAAGTCCAGTTGTCATATTTGATGCCAGTAACAGCTGCTGTTCCACTTTTCAAATTAGTCCCTATTTGTATGCAACACAAAGCAACAGGTTTTTCCTGAAGTCCTCTTCCCTGGTCGTATCTGAACAACAGATAACCGGCCCTTTTTATTTGCTGAGGTTGTCTGGGAACATATGACAAACAAACCTGCTGGCATTTCACAGCTGTGTGGCATGGACTCAATGTGGATGCACTGAAACTCCATGAACAGTAAGCAAAAGCTATGCTGGAAGAGGGTCCCACTTGCCTGCTCTGATCCCAGAGAAGGAGCACCGGCTGGAGTGGGAGCCAGAGAGTGTGAAGCCGGGGCGAGGGTGTTAGAGAGCACGGTCGCAGGATTTCTGACTTATTCAAAGATGGTCTCCTCTTGTCTTGTCTTAAAGCCTCAACCCGGTTACTTTCAGGAACAATTGGGCCACCCAAAAGTCTGAACAGGCCAGAATCCTTTGCCAATACTGTGGCGAATTGACTTCTGCTTTGCAGGAGTAGAAGGGTCAGTAAAGACTAAAATGCCCACTCAGCCCTCACACCGAGTTCACAAAATCATAAAGGTAAAACCGGTGCATTAAAGAGATTTACCTCCTTTGTCTTTTGTGGTAACGTGGGCCGAGGGAAGGCTATGCTCTTTAGAGGTATGTGAATGTGTTCCAGTAGTGACCCTAACTCAGTCCAAAATAATACCCGGTGGGGAAGGTGGCAGCCTCTTAGGAGCCTTTACTGTATGGTCATGCTCCCGCTCTGAGCCTCCTCATAGGCTGGGAGGAGTAAGCCATGACCCCGCTGGGTACCCCAATAACACCAACATGTGCTGGAACTGGCGAAATGTTTCATTCATATTTCATCATATTTCCCCTGCAAATATGGTGCTGTGAGCTGCTTGTATGTGGTGTGCAATTTCAAAGTATGATTACAATAAGTGAACATCACAGAAACTGTACATGTACATGGTGTATTTTATTTAGGCCCACAAAGTAATCCATATTGTTACCATATGAACATATTTTTATTCAAAAACGATTTATTTCATCATTCTCCATAAAAACCTGATTAAGTGACAAAAATCAACACCTATGTTGCACATGAATGTAGAACATATAAGACAACCCAAAAGAAACGAATCCACATTTTTGTGACCTACCATAAGAAATTTCTAAAACCACATGTGTGCACATCTAACATCAATTGTGTTCACAGGGATCAACAATACACAACATTGTTTCCTGACACCATCCTATAACTTGGGGTGTATATTCATCTAATTGCAAACCAATGGCCTATTACACAATGAATACACTTGACATTGTGGAGAAGAGACGTTGACGCACTGTGTCAATCCTTGGAGCTACTGCCGTGCTCCTACTGTTAATGTGCTGGCCTTCATCAAGACTGAAACAACTAGAAAAAGTCCCTTAAGTGGATATGTGAGTATTGTTGCCTCTAAAAAAAAAAAGAAGTAAAACTGATGTGATTCAATCCACATTAGACCCTCTCCAGTGATTGTCTAATATATAGGTTGTGGTTCTCTATACTTTTTATGAAATATAACCAATTACCTTAGAGCATAGTAATTGTATTGCACATGAAAGATGTGTCTGGGTTGACCCTTGTGCTGCACTTAGAAGATTTGAGTAGTTTTGATTAACGTATTGTGTTGGGAAGATTCGGGTAGATTAGCCTGTGTACGGCGCTGAACATTTTTTGTATGGGCTAGCCATTGTATTGCACGTGATAACATGAATAGGTTAACTGTTGTACTACACTTAGAAGAAGTTGTGTAATGTAGCCATTTTGCTGCGCTCAGTAGCTTTTTGTAGGTTACCCCAGGTATTGCACATAGAAGTAGTCCATACGTTAGCCCTGTTGGGCACTGTTATCCCATTTGTTGCACTTAGAAGAATTGTATAAATCGGCCATTTCTGATGCTTGTTAATCTACTTAGATTCACTTGCTGTGAATATAGTCTGACAACTGATACGACACTTGAGGGATTAAAGGTATCCAGGAGGGGGGGAATAAACCAGATCTGAAGATAACTAATATAAGAAAAACAGACTCCCTGCCTCTTAGGGTCTGGTAAAGTAAGTAAAGCAACTTGCTAGACTTGTGGGGGATAAGTCACTTGTGTACACTCTTAACATCAGGTATACTTGTGTGCATGGAGAATTCAACCAAGCCACACTAAAATTCATCGAAAACTGTAACAATTTTAATACATATTTATAAAAAACAATTGTGATAAAACTTCATATAAAACATTAAAAATCTCCTAAAGTGACAAGTGCAGAACCTTCTAATGGTAGAAAGCCTCCAGGGGGTCTACCTGTACAGGGTGTAAGGTGCAAAGTGCAATAAGCAAGGTAAATAAATCCGTACCTATTTTACAACACACTTGAGGTAAACATAATTAGATACAATCAATAGTGTTAATTAAAACAAAATCCTAATGACCATATTTAAAAACCACAAAAAGGAAGAACAGATGGAAACCCAAATGTAGAGTACTAAACAATTCAGATTACTCTATGGTTGGTATTTTTGTTTTGTACAACTATTAATGGCAACTTTAAGAGTATTAATCTCGTTCACACCATTTCTTATTAATGTTGGTATAAACCCTACATGTTTCGTTCCTATGGAAGGTAAGTTTGTTACAGGAACTTCTTCAGGGGTAAAGTCTTTCCAAAAGAGGGAGAACCCAGGAGGGGTTTTACTAAATTCGTGGTTACACAACAGCTCAGAAGTAAGAGTCTGAGTATCAGATGTCGTAAGAGCGGATTGACATGAACGGTATAGCTCCCCAGTAGAACAATTGCAATGTGACTTGTTCACAATTCTCCTCTCTGTTTAGTAGAGTGAGGGCGTCTAGACCAGACCTAAACAAAAAAACACAAGACAGGGACCTAATTTGGGGGGGGGGGGGTCACCTAACTGTATAACTACACTATTGGTTAGATGTGGTATTATATGGGCGCTTACCGTAATATTAGTTAAGTGAAGCGTCCGGGTGGCTGAACAGGATCATTACATGGCAGTCACCACAGTCCCTGTGGATACAACGAGGGGGGCATATAGGTAGTCTGTCATCAACAGTTGCGAAATGCTAGCAATCGGGGAAAATGCCTGTATCCTAAATAATACGGCAAACCACTAACTGTGGATAGGAATATTGGGCTCGCTGTGTTACTGTAAATCGCCATGTTCACAGATGATTTGGTATAGATTGTAGATATTAGAGGCACCTGTAGGGGGCAGATATGTTATGTATTAGTCCTAGTGGGGCAAGGTCCATATCTCGTGAACAAGTAAAAGTAAAAATGCATGACAGCGTGTTGGATTTCTGTATCATGCAGTATCAAGTAAGGTATATGTATGAGCCACGTTACAAGAGTCCCCCACTACCAAGAATAAGTGTGGTTTCACTGTTAGCTATAGCGGGTTCCCAGGTGAACAGTGAGAGTGAGATAAAGCAAGAAACCGTAGCTAACACGTACCCTGTTACATTAGAAAACTACAAGGTCCAATCACCCAGGAGGATATTACATTCGCCTAGTTGGGGTAAAGTAAAGGACAAGCATATCTCGTAACTGGCAATGGGGTGTTCGAAAAAGGTAAACAATGTCAATTGCGGGTGGAGTCGCGTAGGCACCAAGGTGAACCAAGCCAAGATACGGGTGCTTACCAGCAATAGACGCACTGAGGGTGTGTGCAGCGGGTAGTGTGAGCTCATAAAGGTCTGCTCGCAAACAAACGGCTGACCGCTTTGAAAAGAAAACCCATAAATGAACGATGGAAGCTGATCAGGTGACGTTCGTGCGTGCAGGGCGTTGCGCGTCATGATAATAAAGGCAGCAGAGACTGTGTACTCCATAGCGGTGCGTCCGCCATGATGGACTAGTGCAGTGATTGCCGGAATTGAATGTAATGTAACCTAAAGAAAAGGAGGAGCACGCCAATGCGTTTAATGACAGTTAGATGCATTGTCGGGTAAGCAATAAAATGACTGTAAATACAGTCATATATATGTAAAAGTCGCAGAGTGGCTTATACTCGACTTAGTAATGAGCTTAAGTGTGAGCATACAGAGTAGCTGTATTACCTCGTATTATGTAAACAGTAGATGGAGTACACAGTGGTAACGGACAACAAAAAGTCGTGTGTGTGTGTGTATATGTGTGTATATATATATATATATATATATATATATATATCATGAAAGAACACTGTAGTGGGTTAAAGCAGAATATCGCATCATTAAGACAAGAACACACTCCAGTCAATGTTTTCGTTAAGGCCCAATACATGACTTTTAGTAAGAAAAATCATTTTTTGCTCTTGTACACTGAGCATATGTTTACTGTTACTTTCATTGTCGGAATGTCCAATTTTCATTACCACGTCCATCTTAATTCTTCAGGTTTGTGGCCCACGCTATTAAAATGGCCTACTAAGGGTGCATTTAGTGTATTGGTTCTAATACAACTTTTGTGTTCTCCAATTCTGATCTTTATTTTTCTTTCTGTTTTACCAATATACAGTCTCTCACAAGGGCACCAGATTGCATGTACGACCATGTTTGTATTACAATTGCTAAAGGATCTCTGTTCCCACATTTTAGGTAATCCTAAATCTATCTGTTTTGTCCTTTTGGTCTGTGCACAACAGCTGCATGATCCACACTGACTATGTCCGGTTGGTTTAGGTAGCCCCCATTGTTCAGTAAGTCATTTCTTGTTGTTAACTCCTTAATGTTCTTACTCCTCTTAAATGCAAATTTCGGTTGTGAAAGTGGGTAGTCTCCTTCTAAAATGTGCCAATTGTTCTTAATTATTTTGGAGATTTCATTAGTCAACGGGTTGAATGTACTCACAAAAGTTCATCTGGGTATTCTTTTGTCTATACTCCATCAATGACTGTTATTATTGGAAGCCCTTTTAAGGGAGCGTTTAACCACTTTCTAGTCTGACATCCAGTGGTAACGGCAGAGTATTGCATCGTCTCTTTTGAGAATCGAAAGGGGACGTCGACGTGGGCCTGTCTGTAACACTATCCCTAACGTGACATGTAGTGTACCCAAAATCCCTCGTGTGTTGAGGTCCCTCAGATTGTTTTTTCCCCACCCAGCTATCTGGTCGCCCAAATGCCGAGCTCTTCATAAAACCTTCAGTCGTTTATTCTCATTGTCACTCCTTTCAACGGTTGATTCCTGTGCCACTGCCGAAGACTGCTGACAACGGAATTTCAACGGCTGTTATCCGGTCGGCACTGCTGACCATGTGGCCGGGGCTTCTGGTAGGCCTGTACAGTAGGGAGAGTGTGGCCGGGGTGGTCATTCTTTTCAAGAATGCCTTTCCTTTTCCCCTTTCTTTATTTCCTTAGGTTTGTCGCCGCTATCACAATCGTGTGCTATGGACAGGACTCAATTAGATTTTGTCCTTCCTGTAAGGCAAAATATCCATAGAAAGACTAGCACCGTCTGTGCAATAGTTGTCTTCTCCTCGACCACAACAAGGCGGCCTGTTAACTCCTACGTCCCAAGACTATTAAGGAGCGCCATTTGAAGCAGTGGGCAGCCTACGGTATGTCGCAGACCGGAAGTAATTCCCCAGCCGCCCAGTGTGACGAAGGGATTAGCGATGACCAAGGCTCCATTTCGGAAGCCATTGACCTTACGGCGGAGAGTTCTCGATCTGCAGCATCCGTCCCTGGCCCCGATAGGCACGACGCAAGTCCTGCTATGGGGACAATACATCCCGGCGACAGGGACGCACCAGATTCCCACACAAAGCACACAACCCACAGTTCTGCTTCGGCTGTCCAGTTGAAACACTCCAAAGCGCCAACGGGCACGTCGGATACTTCGACAGTGCCCGCTAATCTTTATGATCGGCAGCCCACCCTGCAACCGTGACAGCGGCATGCGTCCGGGCAGTCCAAGAGTAAGGGCGCTAGCACCAAAATGCAGGCAGCCATTGAGACGCTTCAGAGGAAAGCACCGACCCTGCTTAAGGCCCCGGTGGTGCCAAAAATCAGTTGAAAGAGAAAGAACGGCCTAAAGACGTGTCTAGAGACGCGTCACAATGCCCAGAGCCCCGAAAAGAGTACTCTGAAAGCCCTTTCTTTGTCCAAGACTTTAGGAGAAAAATCTCGATGTTCTGCAGGGGAAAATCGTCAAGAAGACCCCTTTCCTCCTCTCCACTCCTGGTTCATCATGGACCCGGGAGAAGTTTGAGGGGTGCATGAACAGACTGGAGAAGTTTGTTGAATTCTCAGAGAGGTTTGCTCTCAAGAGGCCTCGTGAGGAGCATCCTTATACGCCTATGGCCAAGTTTCATAGGACTTTTGAGGATCCTTATGAAGAAAATGTTTGACCTGACTGATGACGAGGTTCCTATAAATCCCTACGTACAGGGTGATGATTCCTTTGGGGACCCTTCTGATGATCCTGCTGGATCCCATGGATAATTGGGAAGACAGCCATCCGTTTGATAATCAACCTTTGGCGTCCCCCTACTCCTACCCCGGACCCTGACACTCTGTGTATGGATTCCCCTCCTACCACTCCAGCCTGTCAGGCCTCACCTGTGGATGTTCAGATGGCGTTTAACGCATCTTAAAGAAGGCGGCTGAACATTTCCAAATCGCCACACGGGAGGCTGTGTTGTATTAGGATTTTGTAGAGGACATGCTGAAGGAAAAGCCTCCTGCCAGTTGGGCCATTCCGTTACTGAACTCTATCAAGAGACTTATAGCGCCTTCATTGTTAACACCAGCTCAGACCAGGGTGGTTAATCCCAGGGTAGAGAAGTTGTTTCGCCCTTCTCCTACCGACAGCCTTTAGATTAAAGGGCATGCCACTCCGGATTCCCTGGTAGATAGGACTATGAGAAAGAGGGCGGGTGTCCCCCTGTCTACAGGTGAGGCAGCGCCTGATAAAGAAGGCAAAAAGCTGTATGCACTGGGGAAGCTGGTTACGACTGCTGCTGCATTCTCCTCCCGAATAGCCAACAGCACCACTCTGTTGGCCAGCTACTCAGATGTACAGTGGAACCTGCTGCGAGTGGGCCTTTAATAGGTCCCTTAACCAATGTGCTGTCAGAAGACAAGCAAGTGAACCACAATTTTCAACAAAAAAAAAACTTTGGACGCTGCTGAAACAGCGGGAAGGACCTTGGCCCAGGGTAACCTACTAAAACTACACGCCTGGTTGAGGAACTCTGGGTTTAAGCCTGAAACCCAAGCAGCCTTAATAAACAAGCCGGTTGAGGAGACCAACTTGTTCGGCAAGGCCGTGGACGAAGCACTTGAGACAGCCAAAAAGGAACATGAGACTCTGAAGCCCTTAAACCAGATTACCCAGAAGCCTTCACAACAGAAAGGGAGCGGCTCTCGTTGTTACTTTCTTGGGCAATCTCGCTCCCCTCAAAACTAGTATGTTTCAGGAAACAACTGGCCGTCAGGACAAGGATCTAACACCACCTAGAGGACAATGCCGTGGGGTAGAGGCCGGAATTCCACCCCCAGAGGCTCCCCGGCCTCAGGTTAGAAATGACCCTCAGATCCGGGTCCCCTCCAATCCCTCCCCGGTCAGGGAATGTTGAACATCATTCCTTCATGCATGGGAGGGGATAACGGACCAGTGGGTGCTCAAGACTGTCGCCTACAGGTATGACTTCTAAAAAAAAAAGTGTCTTATCTATTGATTTATGGGTATAGAATGTTGCCGACCGCCAAATTCAAGACACCTGATGCCAGAAAACTTGCGCATCCTGCTGCAAGAGGTTGAGATCCTGCAGGAAAAGGGCGCCATAGAAGTCGTCCATCTTCTACAGGTAACAAGGGTATTTATTCAGTGTACTTCATTGTACCCAAAAAGGATCTCACCATGCGCCCTGTGCTAGACTTGCGCTCAGCGAACAAATTTGTCAAACCTGAAACGTTTTGTATGGTCGCGTTGCAGGAGGTAATCCCTCTGCTGAAACAGGGGGATTACATGGCAACACTGGATATGAAAGATGCATACTTTCATATTTCAATGTTGCCGGCCAAATACCTAAGGTTCATGATGGAGGACAAGCACTCATGACAAGCACGATCAGTTCAAAGTACTCCCCTTCACCATTGCCCGGTGCCAAGGGTGTTTACGAAGGTAGTGAGTGGCAGCAGTGCACCTGTGCTGAGAATCTGTTCCGGTTTACCCTTACCTTGACGACTGGATCCTAACCGGGGATTCCTACGGAACATGCCTGTTGAACACTCAAAAGACGATAGACCTCTTATTCAGCCTGGGATTCTCCATCAACGAGAAGAAATCCAGCCTTGACCTTGGTCAAGTCAAACAGTTCCTAGGGGCTCTAATTCGAACAGAAGATGGTCTTGTCTTCCCCTCCAACGAGAAGGTTCAAAACGTGCTGTTTCAGATCCCTCAATATGTAGCCGGTCGAGGAGTGACGGTACGCAAAGCCATGCGACTATTGGGAATGATGGCGTCCTGCATTTGCTTCGTTCCTCACGCGCGTCTGCATCTTATGCAAGAGTGGCTCAACAGCCAGTGGTGTCAGGCCAGTGGACAATGGGACGATCTGGTAGTTGTCTCGCCAGCCCTTGTACTCTCTCTGCAGTGGTGGTCGAGGGAACACCTCTTGAAGGGAAAGGCCTTCACCACCGCCACAGTAGAAGCCACTCTCACGACAGACACATCCCTCACAGGGTGGGGGGGGGCTCACCTGTTTCAGCAGACGGCGCACAACGTGTGGTCCCCAGAAGTAGCATCGAACCCCAAATATGGTGAAGTTGTTAGCCGTATTCAAAGCATTGAAAGCCTTTCAGACACAGTAACAGGGGAAGACGGTCCTGATTCTCAGACAGCACCACGGCCATGTACTACTTGAACAAGCAAGGGGCCGCACACTCTGCAGGGCTATCCAAGCTGTCCCTGAACATTTGGAAATGGGTTCTCAAACGCAGGATGTCTCAACACGTTCCAGGGGAACTCCATCTTCTAGCGGATGTGCTCAGCATAGACTTCCCACTGCCCGTAGAGTATGAATGGCGACTACACGAAGACATCCTCTCCAACGTTTTCGCACAATGGGTTTCCCAGAGATCGACTTGTTTGCAACTCTGGAGAACACTCAATGCCAAGATTATGCCTCCAGGTTCCAAGGGGGGGAACGGTCTATGGATAACCTAGTCAGGGAAGTTTTACGCTTCCCGCCCCACCCCCGCAGACTCCCCTACTCAACAATATCGTGTACAAGATGCACCAGGAACCAGTCGCCATGGTATTGGTGGCCCCCATGTGGGCCCGCCAACCCTTGTTCTCTCATCTGATGGAGATGTCCCTATCTTCGAAGGGATTGTGTCCTCCGACGTATTCCTTATCTTAGATAGAAATCCTTCAGCTTTGCTGGCCTCGGAAAATTTTTTCGCCAGAGGGCGCTGCGCGTCGATGATCGCCGAGTCGATGACCCTCGACGGCCTCCGTGCCGACGTCGACGTCATCCTGCCTATAAAGGCCGCGCGCAGCGTCCGTTGCTCAGTTCCGTTTTTCCGCGCTTCGTTGTGCCTCGGAACACCGTTGCTCAGTTCTCGTCAAGATAACGTATATAATAACTACTATTTACCTCGATATCGATGGCATCCTCCTCCGACCCGACGACCCCTCGGTCCGGTTTCAAAAAGTGCCGAGACTGCGGGAAGAAAATGTCGTTGACGGACCCTCACAGGGTCTGTTTGTGGTGTCTGGGAATCACGCACCAGAGTTCGGAGTGTGAGGAATGCCTTTCCATGACGGCGAAAGCCTTGAAGGAGCGTAGGGGGAAGCTCGAGAGAGGTAGGTCAACTTTAACTTCCTCGAAAGCTTCTTCGGTAGAGTCGAGACGTTCGTCTCCTCACCATAAAAAACACTCTCGATCTAGATCACGAAGTGGCTCCCACCACTCGTCGACATCGAGACACTCGAAGAAGAGACGTAGGAGATCCCCTTCGTCATCTTCGTCGAGTTCTCCTGAGAGAGTTCATTGCCCCACAAAACGCAGCTCGCAAGCTGAGTGGGAGGAATTCAGGAAAAAGATGCTAAGCGTCTTCGAGAAAGCGGCCTCGTCCCCCTCGAAGACAGCTGAGGGTGATACCCCGGGTAAAAAACCCAAAAAATCTAAACGCCGCGAGTCGCAGTACCCGGCGGAAAAGTCAACCCGAAAGCGCCTCGAGCCATCGGGAGATAAAGCATCATCGACGCCATCGTCGAAAACTCCTTCGAAACAGAGGTCGGCGCCATCGACGCCGTTGTCGAAGGATTCATCGGCGCATCAGTCGATCGAGTCGACGCCGACGTCGACGCCGATATCGACGCCGGTGAAGGAAAGAACCACGGCTACTCCACAGCCAACGGTTAGACAAAAGACCTCCGACTCGACGCCGAGAACGTCGACGTCGTTCTCGAGCAGGACTCCGATCCTTTCGAGTTCTTCGAGGCCTAGTACACATTTCTCGACGCTTTTCACGGCGCCTTCGAGTACTTTCACGTCGGTGTCGACGACATCGACGTTTTCAAGGCCTGTGATGATGGCTCCTTCTGCATTGGAAATGGGGTTTATACCATTCCAAAAACCAATGTATCCCCCTTTAACCTCGATTTTTGAGGAAAGGGAGGATTCAGACCAAGATATTGATTTACAGAGGACCACATCACCAGAGCCAGAGACTTTCGCCTCTGAGGAAGGAAGATTAAAAAATCTTCAGGATGCACTTCAGGAAGCTAGTGGCTTGGACACTTCTCCTGAAGCAGAATTTATCAAACCAGACCCAGGAGAACATGCGGAGACTCCATATAGAGCTCTGATGTCTAGAATCATAGAATTTATGGGTTGGTCTGCACCTTCTCCTGCCTTTCAGCAGGATGACCTCACTGACATACTGGACAAGGGCCCACAGGAGGATCCTGTGGTTCCATTTCACTCTGCTCTACAGAGAAGGATTTTGACAAACTGGGAAACGCCAGAAATTATCCCGGCAGTAAATAAAAAACTGTCAACAAAATACAGGGTGGCTAGTTCTGACCCTGAATATTTGTCAAAACACCCTACTCCTGAGAGCTTGGTTGTACAGGCTGCAACCTCATCAGGCAGCACATCTGCATACCCCACTGCTCCGCAGGATAGGGATGACAAAAAGTATGATGCCATGGCTAAGAAGGTTTTTTCTGCCTGTAGCATGGCGTTAAAGTCTATTAACGCGACCTGTACGCTCGCTAGGTTCAGCCACACCCTTTGGGAGTGCGCTTCATCAGCGGCTGACTGCCTCCAAGAAGGAGAGGAAAGGGACGCATTTTTAAACATCATCAGGGATGGTAAAGATGCGATGTGCGAGACCCTACAAACTGGCCTAGATTCTGCTGACAGTATCAGCAGGGCCATGGCGGCAAGTACCACAATCCGCAGGCATGCGTGGTTGAGGAAGTCTGGTTTTGCCTCTGACGTGCAGACCAGGCTTTTGAATATGCCCTTTGACGGTTCTACCCTCTTTGGAAAGAAGGCGGATGACAGTTTGGAGAAACTGCAAACGTCCAAGGCAGCAGCCAAGTCATTGGGAGCTGCTATCCGTCAGAATACCTTTCGTCCTTCGGGATCATCGTGGAGAGGACGGTCCTTTCGTTACTATTCCTCATATGGAAGGGGCAGGGGACGACCGGCTCAAAGAGGCCAAGGAAGATTTACCCGTGGTGGACGGGGTAGGGGAAAGAAAGCCGCACCCGCAGGAGCAGGAGCCACTTTACCTTCGGCAACTGCATCAGCCGCTTCAAAACCACTCTGAGGTCTCCCCTCACAGAACACCAGTAGGGGGCAGGTTAACTCACCATCTGACGGAATGGCAGGCTATTACGTCAGATGCTTGGGCTCTGGAGACAGTGGCCCAAGGTTACTGCCTGCCCTTCCTACATATCCCTCAGAGTCATCCACCGGGGAACAACCCTTTGAAGCTTCCAGATCCGCTCCTCTTGCAGGAGGTTTTAGACCTGCTAGAGAAAGGTGCCATAGAACTGGTACCTGTAGCGGAAAGGAACAAGGGTTGGTACTCCCCCTACTTCATAATACCGAAGAAGGACGGAGGACTGAGACCCATCTTAGACTTACGGGAATTGAACAAATTCCTCCGAAAGGACAAGTTCAAGATGGTGACTCTCTCTCAGATCCTTCAGGCCCTCCAGCTTCAGGACTGGTTGGTATCTCTAGACCTCCAGGACGCTTATTTCCATGTGCCGATCCATCCCAGGCACAGGAGATACCTGAGGTTCGCAATTGGCAGCTCTCATTATCAATTTCGAGTTCTGCCATTTGGGCTAACCTCCGCCCCGAGGGTCTTTACCAAGCTAATGTCGGTTGTGGCTGCAAGTCTAAGGAGGGAAGGGATTCATGTCTACCCTTACCTAGACGATTGGTTGATCAGAGCTGTATCTTCGGAACAGGCTCAGAGACAACTAGATTATGTTTGCCACTTCCTTCACAAGCTGGGCTTCTCCCTCAATTTAAAGAAGTCACAGATGATACCATCACAGAGACTCCAATTCATTGGAGCAGTCCTGGACACTTCCCTGGGAAAAGCCTTGCCACCAGAGGTGAGGGCTCGAGATATTCTGCAGATGGTCATCAGATTTCAGAATGCCCAATATCTCCCAGCCTACGACTTTCTGAGGTTGCTAGGCCTCATGGCATCCTGCATATTCCTCGTGCCGGAGGCTCGCCTGAGAATGAGATCCCTCCAGTGGGCACTGAGAACTCAGTGGTCACAGTTCTCAGGAAGGATGACAGATCTCCTTCGGATCCCGGTCAAAGTAGCCCGAGACCTTCAGTGGTGGGCCTGTCGGGAGAACATCCTGAAAGGAGAAATGTTTTGGCAACCATGGCCGGAGATAACAGTAGTCACGGATGCCTCACTCACGGGGTGGGGAGCTCACGCCAACGACTTGACCATCAGCGGTCGTTGGTCTCCATCGGAGTCCAGACTACATATCAACCTGTTGGAGCTGAGAGCCATCAGACTAGCGCTGAAGGCTTTTCTGCCGTCTGTACGGGGAAGAAACGTCCTAATAATGACGGACAATACAGTGGCCATGCACTACCTCAACAAAAGAGGAGGCGTAGGCTCACTACCACTGTGCAGAGAGGCGATGCAGCTCTGGTTTTGGGCAATTCAGGAAGGAATCTCTCTATCGGCAATTCACCTAGCCGGAGAGAAGAACTTGACAGCGGACGCTCTGAGCAGGCAGAGCACAGTCTCTCACGAGTGGGAGATAGCTCAGGAAGTCCTTCAAGAGATCTTCGCCCTTTGGGGAACCCCTCAAGTGGATCTGTTCGCCACCAGTATCAACAGGAAGTGCGACAGATTTTGCTCAAGGGAATTTCCCCCGAGAGGAGCTCTAGGAGATGCGTTCGTAGTGGACTGGGAGTTCCCACTTCTGTACGCGTTCCCTCCGGTCCCTGTCATTCCTCAAATGATCAGGAGGTTGAGAAGGTTTCGGAAGACCATGATCCTAATTGCCCCGGATTGGGCCAGGAGAACGTGGTACCCGGACCTTCTAGACATGTCCATCTGCCCTCCAATTCGACTGCCATACAGAGAGGATCTTCTCTCGCAGAAGGAAGGTCAGGTTCTCCATCCAGCCATCAAGACCCTCAACCTTCACGCTTGGTGTCTGAAAGGTTGAGGTACAAGGATTGGGACCTTCCGGATGATGTTATGGAGGTGTTGCTTTCGGCCAGAAGGCCGGCAACTAAAACTCTATACCGCTGCCGTTGGAACAAATTTTGCAGCTGGTGCAGAGAAAAGAATATTGAACCCTTTTCTTGTGGTACACCTATGGTGTTGTCATTCTTACTTTACCTGGCTAATTCAGGCCTACAGGTTGGCACAATTAAGGGCTATCTCGCAGGGCTATCAATCTTTAAGCGCACTGCAGAGGAGCCTTCATACTTCAAAATTCCATTGGTAATACAATACCTAAAAGGATTAACTAATGTTTATCCCCCGAAACCTTTTCAAGTTCCCTTATGGGATTTAAACCTAATTTTAAACTTCCTAAAGGGTGCCCCTTTTGAACCACTACACTCTTGTTCATTGAAGCTTCTCACCCTCAAAACTGTTTTGCTAATAGCATTGACATCTGCTAGAAGGGTTAGCGAGTTGCAAGCCTTATCGTGTAAACCTCCACATACAATCTTTTACAAGGACAAAGTTGTTCTTCAGGTGAAGCCTAACTTCCTCCCGAAGGTAGTCTCGGAGTTTCACATCACTCAGAAGATTATATTACCTTCTTTCTACCCTCCTCCTCATCCGGGGAAGGAGGAAGAGAGACTGCACAGGCTGGACCCTAAGCGAGCCTTGAGCTTCTATATCAGCAGATTGGCTAAGATCAGACAAGCAGACCAACTCTTTGTAGGTTATGCAGGACATAAGTTGGGCCTTCCAATAACAAAACAAACCATCTCCAGATGGATTATTTTAGCCATTCTGGAGTGCTACAAATTGGCAGGAAAGGAGCCTCCTCAAAATCTAAGGGCTCATTCTACCAGGGGTATCGCAACATCCTCAGCCCTTCAAAGAGGGGTGCCAATTCGAGATATATGTGCGGCTGCCACATGGTCGTCCGCACATACATTTACCAAATTCTATAGCCTGGATTCCTCCTCTAGTCAAGAAACTAGATTCGGCAAGGCTGTGTTACACTCTGTCCATTCTGGAAGGGTAACATAACTTTTATTACTCCCGCCTCCAGTCACAATACCACTGCTATGGGAGTCTATCTAAGATAAGGAATACGTCGGAGGACACAATCCCTTCGAAGAACTAGTTACTCTTACCTTGTAACGTTCTTTCGATGGGATGTTCCTCCGACGTATTCCTTATCGACCCTCCCATCCATCCCCGCAGTATGACTTCCTGTGGGTTTGCAGCCTATGCTCCTTCAAGGTGATTAGTCTAATCCAAAAACATTACTGGGGACTACAAAACGGAACTGAGCAACGGACGCTGCGCGCGGCCTTTATAGGCAGGATGACGTCGACGTCGGCACGGAGGCCGTCGAGGGTCATCGACTCGGCGATCATCGACGCGCAGCGCCCTCTGGCGAAAAAATTTTCCGAGGCCAGCAAAGCTGAAGGATTTCTATCTAAGATAAGGAATACGTCGGAGGAACATCCCATCGAAAGAACGTTACAAGGTAAGAGTAACTAGTTCTTCTCCAATGAAACTGCCTTGCCCGTACAACATGTTATCTCAGGACAAGGGGGACCCATGCACGAAAACCCTGAAATTAGCAGCCTAGCTCTTGAGGTCATAGAGTTCGGGCACCTACAACTCCCTCAGAGATGCATGGACATACTTAGGGAGGCGAGAAAACCTAACGCCCGATATTGCTACTCCAGTAAATGGAACCGCTTTACTTGGTGCAATTCCAAGGGTGTCAATCCTATTGATTGCTCTCCTACTAAGATTGTATTGTACCTGACTCGCCTACTAGACTCAGGCCTGGTTTTTAATTCCCTGAAGGTTCACTTTGCTGCTCTCTCAGCCTACACTACGTCACAACAGAAGGTGTTGTGGTGGAAAATACCAGTTAAGGCTTTCATGAGAAGGGGTTAAAAGGATTCACCCCTTTCTCCCCCATTTCCAACCCGGCTCCCGGATGGGACCTAAATGTGGTATTTAGACTTATGGGGTCTCCTTTTGAGCCTATGCATAAGGCAAGTCTCGAAGATCTCACCTATAAGACAGCCTTCCTAGTGGCTACCACTTCTATAAGGAGAGTTAGTGAACTACCGGCCCTTTCAGTTCTAGACCCTTTCGTTACAGTTCAGAGATAAGGTGGTTCTGCGCACTCGCCCTCGATTTGCGCCTAAATTTATTTCCAAGTTCCATGTGAACCAATCAATAGAAATGCCTACTTTTTTCCAGAACCCCACTAACATTGCTGAAAGCAACCTACACACATTATATGTGCGCAGGGCAGTCATGTTTTACCTGGAAAGAACTAGACCACTGAGAAAGACAAACCAATGTTTTCCTTAAAGTGGCAGCTGGTAGAGAAGGGGATACTGTCTCTAAATCTGCCATCTCAAGGTGGATTGTCAATTGCATCACACTCCGTTTCTCTCTTGCTAAGAGAGAACTGCCCTTCAAGTATAGAGCACATTCTACTCGAGGCACTGAGGCTTCCATAACTTTCATTGCAAATGTTCCCCTAGAGTCAATTTGCAAAGCGGCAACCTGGCGTTCTGTACACACCTTTACAAAACACTGTTGCCTAGACACTCATTCTAGATCTGATTCTCAGGTGGGACAAGCAGTATTAAGACGTCTTTTCACTACTGTTCCGTCTCACAACCCACCTCCAACTCCGGGTACTGCTCGCTAGTCTATGCACAGTATGTGTTTCTAAGCAGATTAACAAGCATAGAAGGCGTACATTGTATCTGCTTAGAATCTCATGCACCCACCCTTCCTCCCCGCTCGGGTGGAAGGAACGTAGACATTTTATTACGTTCTCTCTTTTATGCACTTACTCAAGATAGTCATTTGGCTCCCTCATGGCAGATAAAATACAATCGGAGGGACCCCGACGCGTGAGGGATTTTGGGTACATTACACGTCACGTTTGGGATAGTGTTACAGACACGCCCATGTCGACGTCCACTTTCGATTCTCGAAAGACAAGATGCAATACTCTGCGGTCACAACTGGATGTCAGACTATATTTTATATGCACTGCATGTGAATCTAAGAAGATAAAATCATCAAATTCTATTACGATGCGTAATGAATGTCCTATTGTGCCTAGGAGAAATGCATAGGATAGCTCTTATATTGCACTTAAAAGAATTCCCTGTTTGCTCTGTTTGCTTGGGGCTCCCCAGCCAAGCCCCCTGAACAGTCTGAAGCAGCCCTCGGGTAAGAGACCACAGCCTTGTTTCCTTATGTGATAAAAATGCCATACCTGTCGTTAGATGCTTGAAGTCGCAGTGCACACGTTGATGATTTGAGAAAGTAGCCATTGCATTACACTCAGATTAACGGTGGCGGTGGCCTGTGTGTTCTGGCCTTTTATCTGCGTGAATGCAGAAAGTAGCCAATACTTTGAATCTAGGTGGATGTAGAATGTAGCCATACTTTGAATCTGGGTGCATGTAGAAAGTAGCCATTGAATTGAATCTGGGTGATCTTAGTTTGGCAAAGATATGGAATATAGGCATGAGTGTAGCCAATGTATTGAATCTATGGCACTCCAGGCTTCTGGAATTTAGCCGAAGGCATGGCTGCGACCCACACACATTGGCTATCCTAATCCATTCTGACACTTTGCACAACACTTCTGCCATAAGAATGCAACTACCTTTCACAACAATTGGAACTGTAACTACACACATGGCTTTTCTCTTGCATACCCCCAATAGAATACCACGCTAAACAACCTCTCTTAATCCATCCACATGCCAACTAGACATGGGTGGCTAATGGCTACTTGTCCACCCCTTTATATCCTCTCATTGGCTATAATACATAGACGCATACTAGCACCTCCTCTAACTTCCCATAACTTGGACTTTTGTCCCCCAATGGCGTTCAACCTATAGCACGTTGTGGCCATACCAATGGTGAAAGGCGCTATACCAATGACGCATTACATTACTAAGCCATAAGGGGGCCAGAATCAGCACCCCTCCCCACGATTGCTGAGCTTAGCAGCGTGGCACCTGAAATCAGGTCATTGAGCCATCTCGGTCTTGGGAAGACAGTATGCAAATCATTCAAGCTGTAAGAAAGGGCTCCACAAGATGGCAATACAAGATAAAATGTTTCCAGTTTTGTTACTTTAGTGTAGAGCGTGAAAAATGTTACTGCTTCATTGGACTTTTTATTTATTTTCTAGCCTAGTGGCTTCAGGCAATAAAGTTGAGGCATGCAGGACTTGCCTATGTGCTTTGGGTGTGTTCCAGACCTAAAGCAGCAGCTCCTTTTGGATTTCCAATCATGTGATGAAACCTCATTTGGACGGACAGTCTTCTTTTTCCTTTTGTTGGGCCTCCTCATCCCAAATGGGACTCAACATAGTCCTCACGGCCCTTTGCCACAAAACTTTTAAACCCATGAATGGTGTTAGGAAAGATTCCCATGTATGAGAAGTTTTCCCTCCAGTTCTGTACCCCCCAAATTCTTGCTGCTGTTTAAACACCATAGTCTAACTTTGCCAGTGGAGCACAGCCTTCAGTTGCGCTCCACTGGGCTTTCGGTCACTTTGTTATGGGGAAACCGACATACCCTTAAAGACAGTCGGTACTGGGAGACTTGGTTTCCCTTGGTCCTTTCCAATGTTGCAACTTTTTTTGAAATATAGTGCAGAATGTACCTTACAGTACAGTGTGCTTGGATCTTCCTTTCATTTCCGAAGGCCATAGACTTCCTCAAAGGATTTTTCAGGAGAAGTACAGATGTGTCCTGGACAGCTTATCTTTTCGCTTTATTTTAACCCTTTCTTGCCATGCAAACCACATTTACCACGGTTGGCACAGGAAGGTGGCCTGGCTCCAAAATGGCCATGCCACAAGGTTCTTTGTCCTGTCCTTTGTCCATCTTGCCCCTTTGCCTTCCCCAGGTCGAGACGGCTAGGGGCAGTCCTTATTTGGGCATGCATTCTCCCACGAAACGGCAAGCTTTTGTGGGCTTCAGCATGCCTTGTGTGTGTGCGCCTCCAGGTTGTGGGTTGGACTGGATAGTTCCAATACACATCCTGGGTGCCAGTGAGTCTGGTATGCTGTGAATGACTGGGACCCCTGTGGTCCGTGATTGGTGCACCTCTGGTGTGCCTGTATGCGAGCAGATCTCCCATTGTGTCCTCTTCGTTTTGGCGCAAAGGAGATTCTGGATAAGAGACGGCCCCAAACACCCACACCAGGTCGATCTCTTGAGTTCTCACTGAACGAAGGATAGGATCCGAGTATCCTGAAACAAAGAAGCCTAGTCGTGGAACTGCTGGTGACCCGCTGGAAGGTTTGGCACCCTGAGCCCACTGTTGTCCTGCTGGACCCCTCTGCATCTGATCGAACTAAGTGGTCTGCGAAGTCGCTTCAACCCATTGGAATAGTTGGACCAACTATTCTCGGCATTTATCAAACCCTGCAAGTAAGCCTTCTTGAAAGTGTCCCTGGCCAACCAGTGGGCTTACCAGCTTGTGCAGGACCTTTGTTCGGACACCACTGTTGTTTCAAGGAGACCCTTGAAACTTGGTACATCGCAAGCTCTATGTTGATGGCACTCGTACTAAATTTTGTACAGTTGGCATTCCAGGGTCTAGAATAAAGGGTGAGGGCCACTCTCCTTTTCACAGATGGCCTGAGCTATCGAACAATTCCTAACTTCTGGAGCCTGTTTTTCCCTTTTAGGGAGACCCTCCATGAATAGTGGGTGTAAAGACCGGAGGGGCGTGTCTGTATTTCTGCTGTCTATATGGTAGAGAGAGGCACAGAGGACCCCAGCCAAGATTCTCTATTGTTATCGTGGTTGAGCAATTGTGGCCTAGCTTCTCAGGAGGTGATGCAGGCTGGTTCTTAAGTACAGTGTAGTCCCCAAGCACCCACAAAGGAATGTCCGCACACTGTATTAGTTAAAACAGTCTTTATATAATTGTCAAGGTTATGTACAATATCACGATGACTCGCTTTGTACTCGGTTACGTATAATGGCAAATCTATACATTTCTACGTGGTACAACAATTACTATTCAATCTCTTTAAAGTGCTCCAACTGTACGGTTAAATGTCACACAAATCAATTCGTAAAGGAAACCAACAATAGATAGAAGAGGAAAGCAGTTGGTTAGAACAATTTGCATAATACTGGCCATGTTACCTAGACACAGTTCTGTGTGGAGATCCCCCCCCCCCCCCCAACCTGGGCAACCTGTAGAATAAAGATGTATCACAAGCCCAGTCCATATATTGTTCACAAGAGTCTTCCCAATAGTTCAGCAACCCCAAAGTACCTGGCCTTGTAGCGTTCCTCGTCGGGGAATCAACTGCCCTTCTTGAGTGCCCTCCCTTTAAGGCAGGAGTCATGGGTCGTCGAACGTCCGGCGAAGAACAGGGTGAACTACGGCGGTGAAGTGGCAACTTCCTTCTAGCGGTGCTCATCGACGGGGAAGCGTAAACGTCCTGCAAGGAAGAGGCGTGTGGGGCACCTCTATGTCGATAGTTCAGGACCACAAAGAATTTAGAGAACTGTGGCCCAGCAAGGGCATCTAGTCGTCTGTGTCTCTGTGGTCTTTGGGTGGCAGGAAACCCACCAGCGGATGCTCCTCGGCGCATTGACAGCCTGGCCTTCTCCGATGGGATAAGGTGGACGGCGGTGCGGACGAGCATGTCTGTGAATCGAACGTTCTCGGGCAATGGGAGCACGGTGGCTCCAGTCGGCGGCGACGTCGGTAGTCGACGGTGGCGGACAACAGTCCGGGTGCTTCTCTTTGGGATTCCGCGGCAGTCCCCGTCTCCGGTCGGCAGCCTTTCGTAGGTCTGTCTACCAGGGAGCTTTGGCAAAGATCAGCTGGTGCACGATGGTAGCTCGGGAAGAGGGCGCCTTACCAGGTCCTCTCTGGGTCAGTCCTTGGAGACATGGCAGCTTTCAGATTGATGAAGAAGAGCAAGGGCAATTCTTCTCTTCCAGCAGGGCTTCAAGGTCAAGCTTCAGTTTCACTCCAGTTCCTCTTTGTAGTTTGGACTTCAGCTTCTGAACACAATTCCTAGCAGTGAGAGGTCCACAGATATGTTGATCTCCCATTCTTTCTAATGGGTCACATTCGGGCATCCAATCACTTCGAAGGGCATTCAGCAGTCAGCCAATCAGGCACTCGGTGCATTCAGGCCATTCTTCTCCAGCCAGACACTCAACAATGTGGATTCGGACAAGTACCATGCCATTCAACACTACACGCTGTATTCATACCAGTTCCGGGCAGGGCTGTCTCGGTCATTGTGTCCAGCACCAGATACCAGACATCCACAACAAGAAGTGTAGATTGTCACACACTCCATTCACCCAGATCCCACCCACAGGTGTACCCACAACATACGGTCGTTGGGAAGGCTCCAGCCAGTCTGGTCGGCACTTCCCCATACTACCATATATGGAACTTCCACCCAACAGCTAGTCAGGGGAAAGGGACCGAGTCCGGGCTTCCCGGGACTTCGGGAAGATCAAGGTAACAGGTGATGGAAGGCAAGAGGCCACGCGGGCCATCTTGTCTCCATCAGGAATCTACCAATTCCAATGACCGAGCCTGGGCATCCCAGAATGGAGGATGCTCAGGGCACCAGTCAATTCAGCATGGAGCTGCCACCAGCCCGTACCCTGCTCTGTGGGCCACCCACAGGTGCCCAAAAACATACACTAGGGGCACAGAGTTGTACCCCGACCCATGGGTGCCATAGGGGTATCCAATGGGTCTGTACACCAAAGCAAAAGAGAGGGCTGCACCGCCAGGAGTCCCACATGAACTCCTGTGCGGAAAACACAACAGAACACACAATAAAAAACAGTAAAGGACAAGGATACGGAGGCCCTGTCCCTCCGATGCATTTCAAGCATCACAGTGGGAACGTATTCTGCATCACCTCACCCACCTTCCTGAGCTGCGAGACCCCGTTTTCGCTCTTCTGCACTATTGCGTGTACCAGTATTTGAAAGTACATTGAGCGCTAGGCTCCTCGTCGTAGGGACTGGACTGCCTAAAGTGTATTTGTACCACTTGCTTCCTTTCATTTCAGGTTGTGAACCCATTCTGTACTCTTTACCCTTTAGGCCACTTGGAATTGAATATCTTTCACAAATTCAAATTCCATCTCCTGGAAAATTGGCTTTGCCACCCACTGTCTGCTTCTTTTGGTAAACTCCTTGTTGTAACGAGGCATCCCGAAAATTTCAGCAGTTTTTGCTTATTCCCTTCCAACGTTCTCATTTTGTGCAAGTACAGCCAGTAGTGTTCTGGCCTCCATACCGTCTAGGCTAAAATGCAACCTTTTAGGCCTGTACTTCAGGCACAGATTATGGAACACCTGTGAGTGCGGCAGAACTCAGTGAGCCTCTAGAACCTAAAGCTCTGCTAGGATAACAGTAAACAACTGTTTTCCATCCCAAAAATCACTATCTTATGTGTGTATGCTGCCTAAATGCAATTACCATATTACTTTGTAGATGCACGTTATTCCTGATAATACGGTAGACCTGTCAAAAACAAGTGTGCACATTGAGCAACTACCAACTAAGAAGTGGCCTTTTCAAAGTATTGTAAAGTATACCCATGTGTGTGATTTATTGTGCTAAGTATTTAATAGTGACTTGTTTAATATAATCTATATTTTAATGTACATGAACTGTTTCTTTGATGTGCATTATGAACTAGGTTGTGTACTTACCTACAGGTCACATCTTCCTCTTAAGGTAAGCCTGACTGCTCTGCCACTCTACCAAGGTCTCGGAGTAGTACAGACTGATACTTGGATGGAATTGTGGGTGTTGGCGGGTGCCACACTTGGATGAAATTGTGAATGTTGGCAGGCGCCACACTTGGATAGAATTGTGAATGTTGCCGGGCGCCACACTTGGATAGAATTGTGAATGTTGCCGGGCGCCACACTTGGATAGAATTGTGAAGGTTGGCGGGTGCCACGCTTGGATAAGATTGTGAATGTTGGCAGGCGCCACACTTGGATAGAATTCTGAATGTTGGCGGGTGCCACACTTGGGTGAAATTGTGAATGTTGGCAGGCGCCACACTTGGATGGAGTTGTGAATGTTGGCAGGCGCCACACTTGGATAGAATTGTGAATGTTGGCGGGTGCCACATTTAGAATTGTGAATGACAGCCAGTGCCATACTCAGATCGCGAATGCTAGCAAATGTCGCACTTAGAATTGTGAACTGGCAGTCGCCACACTTGGATGGAGTTTTAAATGTCATCCGGTGCCACGCTTGGATTGGGAAGGTTAGCTAATTGAGTTGGCAGATAACACGCTTAACTAGAATTGCGAATGACAGAATTGTGAGTGTTAGCAGGTGCCGCACTTGGATAGGACTGTGAACATTGGCCTGCGCCGGACCCAGATATAACTGAACGATAGCTATGGCCACACTTTGATAAAATGTGTAAACATCTACCTGCACCGCATCTGGATAGGATCGTAAACTATGCCTTGCACTGCATCTAGACAGATTTGTTGTCCATGTAGATGGGTGCCGCCACATTGGGGTTGGAACTATGAACATTGGCTTGCGTCGCATCAGCTGCCTTGAAATGCATCCAGACGGATTTGTGAATATTGGCAAGTGCCACATTTGGTTAGAATTGTGACCACTGGCCTGCGTCGCACCCATTCTATATGAAACTCAAATCTAGGTACAGCCTCCATCCCTGTCGATTGCAAGGTGAAACGTAATGTATTGTGAAGCCGAAGCCTCTCCCACATTACAAGACTCTGAGGTCAAGGCATAGCCTCCATCTTTGTCTAAGGTCAGCAGCAAGACATACAACCCACTAACCAAAAAGCTCACAAAACTCACACAACCACCTTTCGCACACCAAGCCGCATGCACTTCACCACACTGCAACAACAAACACATAAACGGCATGAACAGCACACGAGGTCTATCATCGATCCATTACTCGCACCAAAGCTCAGTGCACGGTGTATACTGAACTAAAGCTGCCAACAGGACACCATCTCACTATTCTACTCCCTCTTCCCCTTACTAACCCACCTGCCTTCTCGTTTGCAGATCTGCCTGAGCGCCTGGGGACCAACTCAGTTGGTGACGCTGTGCACTACAAATACCTTAACATTTAACATATGTATTTTAGTAGGATTGTGTTTGAGTTTCAACACACAGTAATTATCAACAGTAATACTTTTAAACCAACACAATCCTACTAAAATACATATGTTAAATGAAGGCCTTGAATATAATTTTTTAATATAGATGCATCTGTCAGGGAGTGAATTGTAAGTGTCCTTTACTCTGTGTGCTCATTGAGGTCTTTCAGTCACCCTCACCGCCCTTGAGACCTAGTCTTGACCGCCGCCAATGCTACCTTGATTGGTCTGGCTTGTCCAGAAGGTTACCCTGTTCCAAGAAACTAGTCTGGCCTTCTGAACCTCTGCCCACCAGGTTAGAGTTCAGAAATCCATCTTAACAAATGGCTGTGATGCTGGAATTGCATTGAAGGTACATGGCTTCCCTGTCCTTGTCCTGTAGTCATTTTTCATTTGTGCTCTGTATTGTTTTCTGCCCAGGAGTCCATGTGGGACTCCTGGCAGTGCAGCTCTTCCTGTTTTTGGTTTGGTGACAGACCCATGGCACCCATGGGTGGGGGTGCAACCCTCTGCCCCTAGTGTGTTTTTGTGCACCTGTGTGTGGCCCACAGAGCAGGGTATGGGCTGGTGGCAGCTCCATGCCGAATTTGACAGGTGCTCCGAGTATCCTCCATTGTGGGATACCCAGGCCCTGCCATTGGAATTGGTTGATTCCTGATAGGAAACAAGAAGGCCCCTGTGGCCTCTTGTTTTCCCAAAGTCCTGGGAAGCCCTGACTCTGTCCCTTCCCCCTGAATGGCTGTTGGGTGGACATTCCATATATGGTGTTGTTGTGAAGTCCAGGCCAGACTGGCCGGCCTCTTCCCGGTGACTATGTTGTGGGTACACCCTGTGGGTGGGACCTGAGTGAATGGAGGGTGTGACCAATATGCACTTCTTGTTGTGGATGTCTGGTTTCTGGTGTTTGACACAATGACTGAGACAGCCCTGCCCGAAACTGGTATGAATGCAGTGTGTAGTGTTGAATTCGCTGGGTATTTGTCCCAAAACACATTCCTTGTTGCGAGTGTCTGAGAGGGAGGAGTGTGGCCTGAATGCCCTGTATGCCTGATTGGCTGACTGACTGCTGAATGCCCTTCTGAGTGATTGGTTGCCTGAGTGTGACCCAGCGGAATGAATAAGAGATCAACTAATATATCTGGGGGCCTCTCACTGCTAGAAATAAATCGTTCAGAAGCTGGAATTGAAACTAACATTGAAACTGAAGCTGAATCTCGAAACCGAGCCTGAAGAAGGTTGACTGCTGTCTCCCTTCGCCGAAATCCGAACGCCATTGAGACTGATCCAAGAGAGGACCTGGTTAGGCGCCTTCTTCCAGTGCTCCGAGGGACCATCGAGCACCACTAACATTAGCCGAAGCTCCCTGAAAGTCACACCCTCGACAGGCTTCCGACCAAAGACTGGGACCGCTGAGAAAAACTGAGGTAAGCACCGGACATTCCGTCCACCGTCGTCAACCAGGGTTTGCAGGTTTGCTATAACCGCTGAAGGCCTGTCTAAGCCATGTTGCCCAGAAGAGGGGACCGCTTGATGCCATGCCATCGAAGACCGGAGCTGCAACGCTCCTTTGCCTAAGACTTTTGATTCACTGACGCACTCGTCCGCACCGCCGCCCGCCTTATCCCGCCGGAAAAGGCCAGGCCGTCAACGAACCGATGAGCATCCGCCGGTGGGTTTTCCGCCACCCAACGACCGTAGAGATGCCGGACGATTCGATGCCCTTGCTGGGCCACAGGTCTTCACAAACTCCTTGCGATCCTGAACTATCGACACGTAGGCGCTCCGCACGCCTCTTCCTTGCAGGACTGCTCCGCACCCCTCTTCCTTGCAGGACGTCTTCGAATCATCGTCGATGAGCACCCCTCGGACCGAAGCTGCTGCCTCGAAGCAGAGTTCACTTTCTTCGAGGGATGTCGACGATCCGTGGCTCCTGCTTTAAAGCTCAAGAAGGATCCGTCGCCGACCCGTCGTCTAACTCTGCTAATCCAGGTACAGTGGGGTGGTAGAACATTATAGAAAAAAATACGACTTATTGAACGGTATTTGGACTGGGCTTGTAGTGCATCTTTATTTTACAGGTTGCCCAGGTGGGGGGGGGGGGGGCAAGGAGGGGGATCTCCACACAGAACTGTGTCTAGTGGTAGGGGCCAGTTTCTTCCTAGGTCTATGATTGGTTACCTTATTGCGTGACATTTGAAGAGTATAGTTGATGCACTTTAATGAGATCAGATAATAATTGTGGTACCACTTAGAATTGTATATATTTGCCATTGTAGATTTACTGAGCACAAAGGGAGTTATTAGATTGTGTCTATAACCTTGAGCCTTAATTATATAAAGACTGTTTTACAGTGTGTGGACATTCCTTTGTGGGGGCTTTGGGACTACGTTGTACTTAAGAACCAGCCTGCATCACCTCCCAAGAAGCTAGGTCCTGATTGCTCGTCCATTGCTACCGTAATAGAGAATGTTGGCTGGGGTCCTCTGTGCCTCTCCTCTACCATATAGAGAGCAGAAGTACAGACCCCCCCCCCCCCAGTCTTTACAATGGCCTCCTCATACATCAAGCTAATCTCCTGCAAAGTTGCTTTACTAATAGCCATCGCTTCCGCCAGATGTGTAAGTGAAATTCAAGCCTTTGCATCCAAAGAACAGTTTGCGGTCTTTACTAGGGATAAGGTGGTTCTTCGCACTCGCCCTTCCTTTTTACTAAAGGGGGTGTCCGAGTTCAACATCAATCAAGAAGTTGCTCTTACTGTTTTATTCCGATGGCTTGTTTCTTGTATTCTAGAGTGCTATGCCTAAAAAAGAAAAAGCTCCCTCAACCTAAATGCCTGCATGGTTATGTTATGATGGTCAAGACACTGTCTGTTGCCTTTCAGAAGCATGTCACAAAGGCTACTACATGGGCCTTCATCAGCCTTTGGCAAACACAATTTTTAGGACCAGAGTTTCAAGGCTGTATGTCCAATTTGGACACGCTTCCCTGAAAATCTTTTTAGTTAAATACGGAGGTTAGCACCATTCACCAATAGTTGGATGCATGCTTGTGAATCTGCAAAAAATATGAGGAAAGTGGATGGGATGTAGGCAATAGGAAATGTTATTTACTGTAGTGACTGCTGTACTTTTAGACCAGGGTCACCTTTCCTCCATATGCCTGCCCTCTACGCCCTAGCCCCCTAAAATGTCTTCGCTTCCAGTCCGAGCTTGACCTCAGCAGGTGGAAAAGGAGTGAAGGACGAGGTCCAGAGGCAGGGCCTGTTGCCGCTTATGCACAAGGTCCCACTTTTTTTTTGTGGTTTTAAACAAAAACACTCACCTGTCCCATAGGATGGAATATCCCAAAACTATCTAGGAAAGGGGAATGTGAGCTAGGAGTAAGTAATAGCCACTATGTTGAGGTAAAAAAAAATCTAATGGATTGTGTCCTCCCACGTAGTCCTCATCTTAGATATTCGTTTCGTCAGCTTTGCTGCTTTGGGAAAAAAAAATCCACACCAGAGGGCGCTGTGCTAGATGTCGTGGAGTCGATGTCCCTCGAGGGCTGTCGTAGAGTGTCGACGTCATTCGAAGTATAAATGGCTCGAGCCACGCCCTTTGGCTTTAGTTCCGTTTTTCTGAAAGCTTTTGCTTCGTGTTTATGAAAACGGCGCTTCAGTCTTTCGAGATGTCTTCATCTAATCCTTCTACCCCTAAAACTGCCTTAAAAAAATGCCAGATTTGCGGGAAGAAAACTTCCATAACTGATCCCCATCGAGTTTGCCTCTGGTGCCTGGGGTCCTGACCATCGAGTCGACGACTGTGGTTCCTGTCAAGCTATAAAGGGTAAAGCTCTCGAGGAACGATGAGGTAAATTGGTGGTGGGGGAGAAGTTTTCTAGGGCCTCTTTGAAGAAAGATAAATTCTCTGCGGAGTCTAGGTAAGAGTCCCGGCGTAAGTCAAAGAAGTCTAGATCGAGGAGTCGGTCAAGAAAATCTTTGTTGAAGAAGAGGAGTCACTGGTCTCCCTCTTCTTTACCTTCTGATACAGGGGTTATCACTTCTCCATCTAAGCATGATTTGCCTAGAAAATAGGAGGCTTTTAGAGCCTCAATGATGCAAATCTTGGAGAACGCGGCCCTACACCATCGAAGAAATCGCATGAAGACCATGCCCCAGGTCATTCTAAGGATGACCGAGGACGTTCAGAGACTAGACGCTCAAAATTCGGTGAGAAATTGTTGAGGGCGTTGTCGAGAGAAACCTCTCCGATACATAATAAAAAGAGCAAGACGGGCCTATCTGTGCATAAACCGAAGGCGACACCAGACAAAATGGCGTCTGGTTCCAAACCATCATTGAAACCTGCGTCAAAGGTTTCCTCGACACCTCTGTTGAAAACTTACTCGACACCAGTGTCGAAGGCTCAGTCGACAGCTTCCTCGACGGCGCCTCTATCCTTCGACCTTATCGAAGCCAGCGTCGACAACATCAACGCCTTTGTCAGGGACAACATTGATTCCGGCACCATTATCGACGCCATTGGCAAAACCAAGGTCGATGCCATCACAAACCACAGGTAACATTTTTCACCCTGTACCAAGAAAAGACTTTGAAGTTTATTGCCTCTATGAGGAAGAAGAATCCTCGGAGGAGGAGACTTCCCCTTTTGGGGTGTGATATACTACTAATATGGTACAAAGAATGTTCCTGAGGAAATAATTGACCCTCAGTCCAGAATGTCTGACCTCTATGACTGTCTCCAAACAGCTAGAGGTATAGACGCGTCGCCTGAATTGGAATTCGACAAACCCAGCCTAGCTGATCATGCTGACTCAGCATATAGAATTATTATGGATAGGGTGGTGGAGTTAATGGGGTGGAACAGAAATTCACCCATCTACGACAAGATGACATGACGGACATTCTCAGTCAAGGTCCTCAAAAGGATCCTGTTCGTTTTCACACAGCACTTCAGAGGAAGGTAATGGCTGCATGGGGAAACCCAGATTCTGGACCGGCGGTAAACAAAAGTTTTGTTAGGAAATATAGACCCTCATCCTCTGACCCTGACTATTTAACTAAGCATCCTACACCTGACAGCTTAGTGGTCCAAGCAGCTACATCCACCAGACCATCTGCATACCCCTCTATTCCCCCAGACAGGGATGATAAGAGAATTGATGCCTGGTCTCGCAAGATTTTTTTCTTCGAGCACGATGGCTTTAAAATCAACAAATGTGACTTGCACCCTTGCGAGGTTCACATACACCGTGTGGGATTGTATTAGTGTGGCGGCTGAACACATTCCTGAGGGCGAGGAACGAGACGGCTTCCATGCGATTGTAAAAGATGGAAAGGAGGCTATGGGGGAATGCCTCCAGTCAGGACTGACACTACGGACAGTATCAGCAGGTCCATGGCTTCTAGCACAGTGCTACGCAGGTTTGCGTGGCTGAGAAAGTCTGGCTTTGCACCGGATGTGCAGGCCAGACTTCTCAATCTGCCATTTGACAGCTTGGGATTGTTCGTCAGCAAGGCGGATGAGAAAAGCTGCAGACCTCGAAGGTGGCGGCTAAGTCACTTAGCGCCTCCATACGTCAACCTCAGCAACACTCCTACTCGGGCTCAACTTACTGGAGGGGGGGTCGTCCTTTTCGTTTTTATTCCTCATTTGGAAGGGGGAAGAGGACAGGCTAATCAAAGAGGACAAAGAAAAAATCCTTGTGGTGGACGAGGAAAGGGTGCTAGATCAGCCCCCGCAGAGGCAACTGTCCCCTCAGCCGCTGCTGCAGCCGCCTCTAAGCCACTCTGAGGCCTTGACCCACAAGACCCCGGTAGAAGGCAGAATCTTTCAGCATCTGAACGAATGGCGGGGCATTACTTCAGATGCTTGGGCTTTGGAAACAGTGGCGTGGCTCAAGGTTACTGCCTTCCTTTTCAGAAAAGGCCTGAGGACCATCCACCGGGATACAACTCTGTCAAAATTCCAGATCCGCTCCTATTGCAGGAAATTTTAACCGTGCTAGAGAAAGGTGCAATAGAACATGTACCTGTAACGGAGAGGAACAAGGGTTGGTATTCCCCATACTTCCTGAAGAAGGATCGAGACCCATCCTGGACTTTAGAAACTTGAACAAGTTCCTCAGGAAGGACAAGTTCAAGATGGTAACCCTTTCTCAGATCCTTCAGGCTCTCCAACTCTAAGACTGGTTAGTATCATTGGACCTTCAGGATGCTTACTTTCATGTGCCAATCCATCTCTCCATCTCAAGCACAGTAAGTACCTGAGGTTCACGATTGGCAGTTCTCACCATCAGTTTTGAGTTCTGCCATTCGGGCTGACCTGCGCACAAGGGTTTTCACCAAGCTGATGGTGGTAGTGGCAGCGAGTCTCAGGAGAGGGGGGGATTCACGTCTACCCTTACTTGGAAGATTGGTTAATCAAGGCACGTTCCCCCGAACAGGCCCAGGAACATCTGAGCATGATTTGCCACTTCTTGCACAGATTGGGCTTCTCCCTCAATTACAAGAAGTCAAATCTGATACCATTCCAAAGACTCCCAATTCATTGGAGCAGTCCTGGATACTTCCTCAGGGAAAGCCTCGCCTCCCGAGGTGAGAGCTCATCACATTCTGCAGATGGTAACAAAGTTCCAGAATGCCCAGCATCTACTGGCCTTCGATTTTCTGAGGTTGCTCGGCCTTATGGCATCCTGCATTTTTCTGGTGCCAGATTGAGAATGAGATCCCTTCAATGGGCCCTCAGGACTCAATGGTCCCAATTTCCGGGGAATATGTCAGATCTTTTGCAAGTCCCGGCCAGGGTGGTTAAAGATCTTCTATGGTGGGCTTGCAAGGACAATATTCTCAAAGGAGGATCTTTATGGCAACCACGGCCAGAGATAACAGTAGTGACGGACACCTCACTTACAGGGTGGGGAGCTCATACCAACGATATGACAATCAACGGTCGTTGGTCTCCATTGGAGTACAAACTACACATCAATCTTTTGGAGCTGAGGGCAATCCGACTAGCACTGAAGGCCTTTCTGCCCTCTGTACGGGGAAAGAATGTCTTGATAATGATGGACAACACAGTGGCCATTTACTACCTCAACAAGAGAGGAGGCGTGGGGTCACTACCACTGTGCAGAGAGGCAATGCAGCTCTGGTTCTGGGCAATACAAGAAGGAATCTCTGTCTGCAGTTCACCTAGCCGGAGAGCAGAACACGGTGGCGGACGCTCTGGGCAGGTAGAGCACAGTTTCCCCATGAGTGGGAACCAGCTCACTAAGTCCTTCAAGAGTTCTTCACCCTTTGGGGAACGCCACAAGGGAATCTGTTCGTGACCAGTGTCAACAGGAAGTGCAAACTGTACTGCTCAAGGGAATTTGCTCCAAGAGGAGCTCTAGGGGACGTGTTCATAGTGCACTGGGAATTTCCACTCCTATACGCATTTCCTCCAGTCCCCGTGATTTCTCACGTAATCGGGAGGTTGAGAAAGTTCAGGAAAACCATGATCCTAATTGCCCCGGATTGGGCCTGGAGGACGTGGTACCCGGATCTCCTGGACATGTCCATCTGCCCTCCAATACGTCTTCCACTAATAGAGAAACTTCTCTCGCAAGTGGAAGTTCGGGTTCTCCATCCAGAGGTCAAGACGCTCAGCCTTCAGGCATGGTTTCTGAGAGGCTGAGGTACCAGCAACCAAATCCTTGTACCAGTGTCGTTGGAGCAAGTTCAGTAACTGGTGCAAGGATAAGAGTGTGGGTCCATTCCTATGTGGTACACCTATGGTACTTTCTTTCTTATTGCATTTGGCCAATCGGGGGCTCTTGATTGGTACAATAAAAAGATACCTAGCTGCGCTTGCTATTTTTAAGCCCTCCTCGGATGAGGTGTCTTACTTCAAAATTCCATTGATTGTGCCGTTTTTAAAGAGTCTCACTAACGTGTACCCTTCAGTCCCATTTCAAGCCCCTATTTGGGATCTAAATTTAGTATTGGAATTCCTTACATGCATTCCTTTCGAGCCTTTGCATTCTTGTTCGCTAAGGTTCTCACTTTGAAGACAATCCTATTAGTGGCTATTACATCAGCCCGCAGGGTGAGTGAGCCTCCTCACACCATCTTCCATAAAGACAAAGTTATACTTCAAGTCAAACCTTCATTTCTACAAAAAGTAGTCTAACTTGTCTCAAAAAATCACATTGCCATCTTTCTATCTTCCCCCTCATGCAAGTAAGGAGGAAGAAAGGCTCCACAGGCTGGACCCAAAAAGGGCTCTCAGCTTTTACATTTCTAGATTGGCGACATTTCGGCAAAGTGACCAACTTTTTATTGGATATACCAGCTACAAATTGTGCCTGGCAGTAACAAAACGGACCTTATCCATATCATTACTTTTAGCAATTGTAGAATGTTACAGGCTGGCAGGTAAAGAACCTGCAGATGGGCTAAGGGCTCATTCTTCTAGGGGCATGGCGACTTCAGCTTTTCAGAGGGGTGTCCCGGTCCAAGGTGTGTGCAGCGGCCACCTGGTCGTCAATGCACACTTTTGTGAAACGCTATTGTTTAGATTCCACCTCATCCCAAGGAAGTCTTTTTGCTAAGGCCGTTCTACATACGGTCCCTGAGTAGAATGAACTAGTATTCCCTCCTCCAAATTTTTCACTGCTTTGGGAGTCTAAGATGAGGAAAACGTGGGATGACACAATCCATTCGAAGAACAAGTTACTTACCAACTGTAACCTTCTTTCGATTGGATGTTCCTCCCACATATTCCGCATTGACCCTCCCAACCTACCCCGCCGTACAGTTAACGTATTTTACACTCTGTGTTCCTTGAGAGCTTACGGTCTAAGGGTATGCCTTATCAACTCCTTAGTTGAGAATATCGAAAATAACAGAGAACTGAAGCCAACGGGCGCGGCTCGAGCCATTTATAGTAGGGATCATGTCGACACTCCACGGCAGCCCTCGAGGGACATCGACGCCACAACATCGAGAACAGCGCCCTCTGTTGTGGATTTTATTTTTTCCGAAGCAGCAAAGCCGATGATACAAATATCTAAGATGGGGAAAACATGGGAGGAACATCCAATTGAAAGAACGTTACAGTTGGTAAGTAACTTGTTGTCATACTGCTGCAGAAGTGCATAGAAGCCCAGCTAGATGCTGTCGAGCATCAAAGACTAGACTTCAAGGTATTGTAAAGAGGCCCTGTCCCCTAGTCCACTTTTGGTACCAAGTGACTTTTAGCAAGCGCCCTTCTTTACCCAATGTTCTGCATTCTCGGTTTCTTTTAAAGGCGTGGGTTTTTAGTGTTTTTGATTAAGAAAACAAAATAAATTCCTAGATTTTTATTGAACCTCAGATTGGCCATTGTTTTGTGACAGCAGACATTGCATGCAGCGCAAAATAGATTTACTGTGAGGGGACGGCCACCTCTGCAATTATAGAAAAGGGGCCCCCAGTGCTTTAGTTGGATATGGAATTGAGGAGGTTTCTGGAAATAGGATGTGGCCAAAGTATGCTGGACGTTTCCTAAAGGAGGGTTATGTGTCTTGGTCCAGGGTCCTCTGTCCCAAATACAAAATGAGGCCCTTCAAACATGTATTTCGGTGTCGGCATGGTCTCAAGTGGTCTTGTCTGCATACTGAAAATAAACCTCCCTTTGGTTCATTTTCTAAATAAATTGCCATCTATAAACCATTTTCTCACGCCGTATATAAGCAATTCATTTAGTGAGTAAATCACTTTTGCTTTGTAACCAAACGACCCAGGCCCTGTGAAGTCTCTGTTTAGGGTTTATGCTCCCCTTCTGGCTGCCTGTCCTGTGATAAACTACAGCGTATAACCCCCCTGGCTCCAATGCTATAACTAGGATTTTGCCACATTATAAATCCACACTGAATGACTAATGGTATGTACTGCCTAGGGAGGCACTAGTCTCCTCAAATAAAAATGTGTGTCGCTTTCAGTGTGCATTTGCTTGCCAGAGACACTTTTTAAAAAAAATCTTTTTGCACCATCCCTGAAAAACCATGGGCAATCTCCCATTGCCTTATGCATTGGGCAACCTCTCCATTGTAATCTATGCACACCGCAGTTGCCCGAGAAGGGGGTTGTTTACAGGAGACCCACAATAATTTTGAAATTGAGCCCCCCCATGCATCTTCTGCAGGCCCAAAAGTCACCCATGAGAAAGGGGAGGGAGGGTACAAATAGAACCAATATAAGCTGCATCGCATAAAATCAAAGGCCATTTTGGCAACATAAGAATTGGGACATATTGTATATATGTCCCATCTGTAATAGTTCAAGCCTACAGCCCTTCTAGGCATTATTTTCAGTGGCCTGCCTGCTGATTTAATTTATAACACCGTAGCAGTAAAATGACTGCGTCACCATTTGAAGGTCAGGTGTTGACTGTCTGCATACAGCTTCCCTGCACATAATTCCATGTGTTAATCACTTTGTGATTAAGTCTGCCTCTGCACACAGGTTTTTCACATTTGCTCATTTAAGATTGCGCTAGGTGCTTGCGAAGGGACTGAGGGAGGATATTTTTGGGGGCTCACTAGTCTTGACCTCAGCTAGCCCCGACTGCCCACTTCATGCCCTGAGAGGATCTGCTTGGTGTCTTTCAAGTGCTTGGACATCCATGAAGAGAACGTAGGGCACTGGCAGAAGGGAAAACGTGCATAGTACGATAAATGGGCAGCAGAATTTGGGTGGGGGGGGTAACAGGCCACAAAAATTGGGGTGGGGGCTGGTATTAAAAATAGGCTTCATAATTGGGGCGGGAGGTTGCACTTCAGAGCCGTCCAAACGAATGAAGGACTCTTCTCGCCATAATATTGACACTGGAGTGTAAGTAACCACTTCCCAGGATTACTGAGAGAAACCTAGGTTTGCATGGATCCCACTTTGTCAAGATTTCTTTCTAGGGGGTTATACTTGACTTGGAATTTCTCCAGCCATAGTTCTGTAGACCTCATTTAGCATCTTAATGTCTGATTTGGTGATTTTGATGATTGGTGATTTTCATTTTATAAAGTTCACTTTGAGGCTCTTTCTTGTTCTGTCTGGCTCTTTGGCGAAGTGTAGTTCATGAGGTTATTCTGTTTTTTTAAAACTCTTAATGAGGTTTGCCCAGGCTTATAGTGCAGGGTAGTCTTGATTCTATTAAAGACAAGTAGGCGAGCATTAGGCTTTATCTTTATTAGTGCTCTCAAAGCCTTTCAACTTTATAACATTTTAAACTTCTTTAAACCTTAACACAGTTTTTTGTTTCCTCTGAGCTCTTCTGGGGGCTAAAACACAAAAAAGGGAGGAGAGTTTTAATACCAAGGTAAAATGTCTCCAGGAACTACCAATCCCCATAATCCTCAGGCCTTCGGTAGTTCTGGTCTGCCCTTTCTGCCCAGTCATGCTCAGTCATTGCCTATAAGTAAGTCCCCTTGAAAGCACAACTACTTTCTTTGGCAGCTACCTCCACTTTAACTGAACACCAACAGTCAACTTGAACCAAATGATCAACTTGAACATGCCACTGTGCCGATACTCTGTTCATCCGACGAAGAGTTACCCTCTCGGCTCATAATCGCGATCTTCCTCCCTGGTCTTACTCAGGTCGCCTTCTGCTCATTTCCTGAAACAAACGGAGACGCTATCATAAAGGTGGGTCATGCGTATACATTTCTTCTTCAATACAGTTTTGCAATACGACCCCTTGTGTAATCTGGGTGGGATATAATGCTTGCCTCCTTGTCTTTAATAGAATCAAGACTAGCCCCACGCTATAAGCCTGGGCAATCTTCATTGTATGTCAAGACAGGAGGCGAGCATTATGCTTGTTCAAAGCTTTCAATCACTCAATTCGCAACCTGAGAGGTTTGAAATAAAAAGTCCTAAATGTTGATTTGTTAGACCAATCCGCTGACTTCATGATATCTTGCAAAGGTACTCCTGCGGAAAAGGCTCCAGATGCCATTGCGCCTCTCGCTGAATGCGCTTCAAACTGAGATGTCAATACCAGCCCAGGGCATCACTTCTCTAACCAATCGCACAATTGTGGCTGTTGCTATTGTGTGAAAAGGCTTCATGTGTGCAATTAAAAGCTAGGTGACCACTCTGGGCCTCGCCTCTGCTGTAGCTACCTCATAGTCCTTAATGCACTGAGCTACGCATAGCTTACTACTATTCGGTATGGGTAGGAAATAATCGATGAATATGACTTAGTCCTGTTCGCCACGTTAAAGGCTACTCCCTCCGGATAGAAGATCTTTCTGTCCATCTCTAGCGCTTTCACCTCTGATACCCTCCTGCATGCTATTAGACATAGGAGCCTGGCTAACTGTCCATATAACTGTGAACGCGAAAGATCCCTATTCTCTGGCCAGGCTAGAACTAGTTGAACAACTACTTGTACATCCTAGAGTACTGCGTATTTGGGCTCTGGGGGTTTCCGTATTTACACTCCTTTCAGCAGACGCTGGACTGCTGGGTGCTCCCCTATCGGCCTCCCATCAATTTTGTTGTGACCCGCTGAAATAGCAGACCTGTAGACGCCTATTGTCCTGTAGGCGCAACCATCTCCGCCAAGAAGTTCAGTACATGTACTAAAGGGGCCAAAACGGGATTAGTGCGGAAACTTGTGCAGTAGACCGACCAACACTACCATGCGGCAAAATAGCTCCTGATGGTGGAAGCGCCCAGGAGTCCCCTAATGCAGTCGGCAGAGAGTTGCGAAATGCCCTGCAGCTGCCATAGTTGCCTGAAACCTTGCATGCCATCAAGCGCAGGTTGCCCTCCACTACTAGCGGGTGAAACTGGCCGCTTGGGCTCTAAAGAATGTCGTTCCTGTGGGGGAAGCGCACTCAGAAAATCTGTGGAAACTTCCATCACTACTTGAAACCACGGCTGGGACTTCCACATCGGGACTATCAGCACTAAACTCTGCCTGCTCTGCAGACTTTCGCTAGCACCCTCGTCAGCATGACGAAAAGCGTAGTGCACTGCTCCTGCCCAGTGTTTTAGGAATGCGTCTGTCCCCACTGCTGCTGGATCCATCCTCCAACTGAAGAACTTGGGGGGCATTGAGCTTGGAAGGGAATCGATCGGTGTCCATGGGCCCCCAGATGTCCTGAATTTGCGCAAAGATGCCTGGGAGTAGCCTAGTTCCATGATGGCTTCCTGATCTAGGGTGACGAACTGATGGTAACCCAAGCCCCCTCTGAGATGTCTGATCTTCAATCTCTGAAGAGCTCTGTAGTGTAGTGGCCCTGGAAATATGGCTTGTATAGAGGTCACGTGGAGGCCTACAATCCAAGTAAGATTGCGAAGGGAAATGACCCTCTTCGCTACTACGGCTCTCAGTTCCTTCTTTATGGCCTTTATTTTTGCATATGGCAACTCGAGAGAGGCCTATCTATAACGAACCCCAGGAATTCTATTCTCTGAGCTGGTCGAAGGTCCGATTTCTCTGCGTTTACGATAAAACCGAGGGAGGATATTAGGTTGCATACCCATGTGGCTTGCTGTCGTAGGTCGGTGGCGCTCTGACCTAAAATGAGGATATCGTCCAAGTAGATGATGATCCTGATCCCCCCTCTCCCGAAATGGCTGCTGCCACTGAACGCATAATCTTGGTGAAAGCCCAAGGTGCGGACGCCAGACGGAAGGGGAGGCACATGAACCTCCAGATCTGTGCCCCACCAGAAACAAAGGTACCTCTGATGCTCTACCGCTATCTGGATAGTAAGATGCACATCTTTGAGATCTAGCCGTATGAGCCAGTCTCACGTCCTGAGTAGGTCTCGAAGGAGGTGTAGCCCCTCCATCTTGAAGTGACGGTACGTGATCCATTCGTTCAGACTTCAGGTATATCACCGGCCTGACTTTCTCCCCTCTTTACACTAAGAACATGTTGCTTAGGAAACCCCGGTCCACCTGTACTTCTGGCTCTATCGCTTCCTTGTCTGCAAGACTGCGTAATTCGCTGGAGAGCAGCTCCTGCTCCTACTGGGGCATGACTATCGCTGCTGGTTCTCGCGCTTGTGTGGGGTACCCTACAAATTCTAGCTGCATGCCTGAAATCGCTTGCAGCACCCATGCGTCGCTGGATAACTTGCGCCATGCATACAAAAACGAAAGCGTCCTGCCCCCTACCTTCGGGGTAACTGATTGCAGGGTACTCACCGGCTGGCGCACACTGTTGTCTGTCGCCACCTCTCCCCCTACGGTTCCTGGGGAAACGGGCTTGAGCCGGGAAGAAGCTGTCTTGTTGACGGCTCTCCCAGTATTGCGCTCTAGGTCCCTGGGGTTTTCTGTGTGCTCCGAACCGACCGGACGCCCGACCTCTTGGCCGTCGGTCCCTGCAAAAACCTGCCCCGGAATATTCTTCGGATGTAGCTCTGTGCTTTCTCTAGGGCGGAATATGTTCTGACGAATTGCGCCGTTTCCTTGGCGAAAGCGTCACCGAACAAAAGGCCTTTCGTGCCCTCTCTCACCTCATATGAGGCTAGGTCTCTAAGCTTGTTATACAAGACTCCTCTTCTTTCTGCGGAAAGGACGCAGTTTGTATTGCCTATTAAACAGTCTGCCCGCTGGCCCCAGCTGGCTAGGACTCGGGCATCCACTGGCGTTCCTGTATCCATGGCCTTCTCGGCCAGATACATAAATTTCGTGAGCGGGCCCGCCAGGTCTAGGAGTTTGTCCTGACCTCCTCACCACACACTGTCCACTCCTTTCCTAATGTCTTTTGATGTTTTTGTGACAAAGGTCACCATCTTTAGATACAGGTCTGGAGTATCAATCATTTTTCCCAGCAGTTCAGGCCTTTGGCATTCTGCCCTCAACTTAAACTGGACTTCTCTGTCCAATGGTCTCGAAGTGTTGTGCCATATACTGTGCCACTCTGGGTGATGGCACCCAGTCTGTGGATCTAGGATGTCTTATAGCCTCTGGGTCAAACATGTCTGCTAGACCCTCTTCTTCTCCCTCTGGAGGCTGTTCGAGGACGTTGGGTTTCTGATGGACTTCTTCATCCTCTTACTCTTAATCTTCCGGGGTGTAACGGGCATCCTCTTCTTCTCCTTCATTTATTCACCCCTGGGGCAGGGGGTCGAGAGCCTGGCAATGTCTCCCTCGTCAAAGGCTTTCTTCAGCCTACTCACTGGGTCGACTGGATCTTGGGGTCTAAGGTCTACCCCTTCTGTGTTGCTCAGGGGTGTCAAAGAGGAGGTCCTCTTCCGAGCTTTCTTACAGCTCTGCTGATCAACCCCCGACTCGGGGTGTCTTGCTGAGGTCCCCTGTCCTGGTCTAAGTGCCCTTCTTTTCCTGGACTTCTTCTGTTCTGCCTTCTGCTCATTAAGCATGGCCTCCAACTGGTCCAGTCTCTGAGCTAGGGGCAGCACTCCTTCTGAGACTGCTTGTGACAATGGGTCACCCAACACCCTCTTAAAACTGAAGGAGAGGTCCGCCTCTCCTGCGGGCTCCTCTTCCCCATTCCTCCGAGCTCCATTCTGGGGAGGTGCTTTGGGACATTCTACTGCTGCACGGTCATGTGAGCTTCTGTAGGGAACTCTGCTGTTTAGAAGGCCCACTGAGTGTCTGGCTAGTGTGCTGAGCACATTCTCATATTTTTTTTTAATTTTATTTATGAGCCCTTTACTGCTTGTATTCGCACCACGCCGTCAATCTAACGAACCCTGCCCAAGGTGCTTCGTTCAACTGTGGCGCGGTGACTGCTTTGAAACTGTCGGGCGAGCTACTGTGCAGGTGAAAAACGCTTGTGCTCGTTGTTGCAGTAGGGAGGCTGGGCCGGCCGGCTGGCTCATGGGGGCGCGATTGCCTGCAACTCCGGCTTCCCGCAGTGAATAGTTGAAGGGGGGAACGAAAGGGGGATGTTACTGCGAAGCACCTGGGTCTCGCTCGCGACTATAAACCTTTCAACACGAGCGCGGTCATAGAACTTCAATTATTCTGTTTCACTGGGAATCGGTTATTTAACGCTTGTGCGTGATCATTACAGTAGTTTGAACGTTACAACAAGCAATACAAACATCAGTATGCCCTGAACTACGTCCCAATAGTAACGTGTGCAAATACAACTGTGACGGCGAGAATCCCAATCTCTATGCCTGTAACTACATTCTTATAGTAAACGTATGCAAAGATTCACTTATCTGTGAAAGCAGCAACAAAGAAAGAGGAGTTGTGCTTTTGAGGGGACTTACTTGGAGGCAGGGACGGAGCTGGGTTGGGCAAAAGAGGCAAACTAGAGCTACCCAAGGCCCAAGGATTATGGGGATTGGTAGTTCCTGGGGACATTTCAACTTGATATTAAAACTCTGCCCCTTTTTTGTGTTTTAGCCTCCAGAGGAGCTCCTAGGAAACAAATGTGTTAAGTTTTAAAGAAGTTAAAAATGTTATAAAGTTGAAAGGCTGTGAGAGCAGTAATAAAGAAAGGCTGAGAGAGCAGTAATAAAGAAGATAACGCATAATGCTCACCTCCTGTCTCGACATAGAATTGAACTGTAAACCTTATAATGGTCAGGTTGGCTGTTTGATAACCACAGTTCGCATTCACACAGGTTATGCAAGCACTGTTTTATTGCTCAGACATCCTATTGTAGCTACCTTTAGTAGTGCTATACCTTAAACCTTAAATACGCATCCTCGTTTCAGAATGTTCTAGCCATATAAATGTTAACTGCATGCTTCCTGTTGGATTGGTAACGAATACGTGCTAGTGCTGGATATTTCACAGGTATTGCGCATGAGCTGCTTTTTGCATATAGCGCGCAAATCCTTGGGATAGCTAATTTAAGTGCATGTAATGGCATTTTAATGTTTGTGTCTGGATGTTGTGAAAAACGTGTTTGCCAAGATTAGACTTTGTGTTGCTTCACTTGGGTTCAATCTGAAATGCTTGCTGGCCTGTGCGTATGCTTCTTGTTTTTATATGGTTTAATTAATTCAAGTAAAAGGATTGAACAGGTTGCCTTCCTTTACTTTAAACTGGCACTCACTCTGCTTTCCGACTTTATGACCCCACTGCTTTTTAGGCTTGCTTCTGCCCGCATATCTGCCTTCCAGCCTCTCCTCTAGTTGTCTGACATGGGTGTTTGCTCTCAGCTTCCCTCTCCTTCCCGCACTGGTCTGTCTGATACCCCTTCCGTCCAGCACCTCCCCCCCCACCATAGTCTCCAGATTCCCTCCTTACTACTTGGCATCCAAATCCCACCTCCCTGGTGCTCTTCGTCCCTTGTCTCGTCTTGCTCGTATTCGACTGCAGACTCTCCTTTCTTCCCATCTGATATATTCACCTATGCCTGAGTCGCTATCTAGTCTAGCACATGCTTTTAATGTCTCTTCTCAAATCTAAAAGAATGTATTTCACTAAATATACCATGTCAAAGAAAGCAACTATAATTCAAAGAATTCCATTCTTGCTCTTTTTGGATTACAACCTCCGACTATATCTGCTCTCCACATCTTAGATGTGATTGTTTGGCAGGAGGCCCCTCTTGGTGTAAGAAAGCTCGTAGATGTGTCACCACCACTTTCTTTTCGTGAAAACGGGGGAGTTACTATTGGGCCTAAATCCTGCCATGGCTGAGGGATTCACATTCAGATTATTATTAGTATGGAAACTATTTCTACGTTGTTAAATAGACTATCACTCTACAATTTGGACGACTCATTTTTCTACGTTTTATGGGGGAACCAACATACGCCCCTACCTGCCCCACTCCCCCACATCCCAATTTATGTATATTTGGTCAAATCACCAAATGTAGTCTACCAAATTGCAGACTATGAAAAGACTGCATACCATGGAAACTATTCCTACATCAGTGGGGCTGGGGCAAATGCTGCGTTAAAGCTCTGATCAGACCTTTAATAATGGGTGACAGTGTGGTGAGGAATTGTTAAAGCAGCCATTCAGTTACTGATTCAGTAGTTAGGTTTGTAGGTTTCAAGGCTGTGATCTAAGTGGCCTCCACTGAAGCTGAGAAATATGAATAAGTATTAGGAACGATAGAGGGTGACACATTTGGCAGGAGACTATGTTTAGCATCATAGTCAAAACCCAGCCGTGCATGAAGGAAAATTAAATGTTGATGATACTCAGTGTTGTATATGTTTAAGCTTGTTTATTGGATCTATACAGCGAACATGCATGTTGGGTAGAAAACACACTTCTGAATTTTTGAGGTAGCACCCTGTAGTTTTTGCTGGCTTTTGTGGGTTTTGGACTTTATTTTTCCTCCTGGCCAGGCTTCGTGCAAAACCTGGGTGGCTCTGTTTTGGGTCCTCTGCCTGAAGAGTCTTTATGAATCCTAAGGCAAGGGTGTGTGGGGGTAAAAAGACAGCTTCAGAGCAACAGAGGTGGAGAGGCCATGCTAGGCCCCATTGTGAGAGTGAAGCTGGCTAAGTGTGGATTTCCATTGAAATATAAAAGCCAGTACAAAACAGTGATTTTTAGCATAAGGCCTAGTGAATATGCGAGAATGGGCCTCCCTCCATTTTGTTAGCATGTACAGGCACTCAGTCGTAGAAAAGTGAGACTTGGAACTGGAATATTGTTAACTGCGTCCAATGTATTCCAAGGACATGTGGCACTGCAGATGCTGACTTTGTGTAAGGGAACATGTGACAGATTAAAGGCCGCAGAAGTGCACACACAAGGAAATAAATACATTCGAAATACAGTGCATTTGGAAGCTAAAAAGGAGAAATGATGCCTTACATTTGGACAGTTAAGTCCAATGACAAATTGCCTTCATGAAGAATAAAGACTCAGTTTCAGCACATAAAAATGACATTCATAGGGAAAGGCCCAATTTACGTTTTGCATAAATTAACACTGGTTCCTATGTAACTGGCTTGTCTCTGGGCACTAGATTAATGGTGAATCTACCTCTATTCCAATGTAGTAGAAAATGATTGTATTCATGAACAGCATGCCTAGATATAATGCTACAATGTTACATGTAAGCACATCTTGTCGATTTTACAGCTGTATTTTCTGAAGGATGGGTGCAGCTGGTGTTTTCCCCACTAAACTGAAAGGTCTGTGCCTTTTTTTAAAAAAACTCAAGACCTTTGGCCGAGGACCCCCTCATAGAAGGTGGTCTGGATGTCAATTTGAGATATACAAAGAAGTAGATTGAAATTATGTGATTTACAGATCACACAACCAACAGAAATTAACTTTCAGGTGACGTTCCCCCTTGAAGGTGCATTAGCCCTGAGCAAAGCCCTTTGAAGCTCAGGAGAAGAGGGTAGAATAAACATTAGCCCGAGCAGATAACTGGTCACATGTTTATGGAGAAATAGAAAACTGCGAATGAGTCAGGGCCATTGTAAGAGTAAAACTGGGAGCACCTATGATGCATTGCCATTGATTAAACATTGAATACATGTTTTTGAATAATTGCATCAGGTGTCCTATTGAGCCCACCGGTTCATTTTAAAGGGAATAAAAAGCCAGTTGGGACCGTGTAAAAACGAAATGTTTGTGATGTACATGACTTAAGTTATGATCAAAATAATTCTGGCATTTTAATAAATCTGAGGAATTGGAAATATTGATAGAGTAATAGACAGGGAACTTAATGTTTGAAGTATGTAGTGTCAGAGTTGTAACTATTTCGGCACAGCGCCAAACCATGAACATTTATGGCTCTGCCCAGGGAGAGCGTGCTGAAATAAAATTAGTATTTTCCGACTTGCCATAAAATGTAGACTCCAAAAATGCATGTGGTTATCAGAAAAATGTGCATAGCTGCCATGTTGTGATTTTCAGAACCCAAAAATGTAAATCCCACATGTCATTTGGAATGACTAATCTTTCTCCTCCCTCAGTCTACATCATGCACACACCCCAACTCCTGGTCCTATCGGCAGCCAGTGGGAGTCTTGGTGGGAGTTGAAGGGAGAATGCTACCCAATCCTTACCATGGAAATTGTGATAATGTAGGAGTGTCATTGGCCCATTACGAGGTCAATTTTGCATCAGAACAGGGCTTATCCACTTGATTCCGAGAGTTAGCCTGCTCTCAGACTCTTGCGAGGAACAACTAGCAGAGAGGCCTCAATCCTTGCATCCCAAACCAGAATTACCAAGCATTGCTTCTCATTTGAATGTGTTGAAAAACGATTTCCCTTGGAGTTCCTTGTCCCAACTGTGCCTTTCAAATTAAAGCCAAAAAAAAATATTTTTCCCATTCAGTTTCTTACTCAAACCTTGCCTTTCCATATCAAACCAAAACGTTTTTTCCATTGTATTGTGAATGTTTTCTGTTGGTTAATTGTCTGTAAGTTGTGACTGCATGTTTCAAAATGTTACATGTGTTTTTAATAACGGAAAGTCATTTGGAGTCGATATTGGGTGTTACCACAGCATTGGTGGTTTGATGTTGGTTGATATTCCGTTTTGTCAAAACTTAAATATATATTCTTACTGTACACCAGCCTGGTTCCTAGCTCATGTGGGCTATAGGAGGGTGTGTGTTTGGGGTGGTGCAAGACTGGTTGGAGTTCACCCTAAAGATGATTCTGTATAAGTGCTTTGGGTGTGCGCCACCTTGCTTGGTGGCAGGAGGGGGAGACTCAACTCACTGAGTTGTGACTACCAAATTAATCGTGACTGGTGCACCAAAGGTACCAATAGCATCCCAGACAAGGTATGTCTTCTCTGTGGTATCCGGTAATATTATCCCCATATATATGGTCGCAATACATATGGTTGCCGGGAAAAGGCTGTGGCGACTTTATTTATGGTGACCATATGTATGGGGTCAAGGGGAGCGGGGACAGCAGGGGTGTCCCCCGCTTCTCTTGAAAGAATAATTAAAAGGTTTTGGGGGTTGCGTCAGTGTCCCCCCGCATGTTCAATGTGATACTGTCCCTGCAAACCAAGGTCATTTTTTTGGCATTTTTGTCGGACAATATTTTTGCAGGGACATTATCATATGGAACCTGCTCTGTTCGACAAATGGCAAGGCTGGTGGGTGCTTTTTTGCCTGTGTAAAATGTGTCCACCTGGTAGAATCCATTTTACCTGGCTGGGTTATTTTTGATTCCCTACTCAAACAGATTGTTTTTGTTTGCTTCAAAGACTCGAGGGGGGGGGGGTCACATCACTATCCTATGTCCCTGTTTGAGTATATGAGTGGAAATGACCATCCTTGGCCCCTGAATGCCTGTATCCCAGGACCAGGACTCAAGTCAGACTGAAAAACTGTTCTTACTGGCATATGACGATACCTATCTGGGATACTGTGGATTCATGAATTTTTGTGAGAGTCCTTACTGGGTGTTTTGGGAGGAATTACCTGCATTTGGCTGCCCATGTTTGGATTATGCTCGGTGTAATTTGGTGTTTTGCCTTCTGAAAGGGATAAAAACGGACTCCTTAGCTCGCCTGCTCTACTGCTGGAACTGCCTGCATTCCTGAAAGGCCTGCTGCTCAAGCATCATTTGATGTTCTGCCAAATCAGACCGCAAAGACTAGAAGAGACCGAATGAGGGTGCTTCCCACTGCCCCCCCCCCCCGATCCAGTGGGAGCCTCTGCGAACCGACTTGAGTGTCCTCATCCAAGAACATCAGACAAGTGTCCTGATTCCATATCCCCCATCTGGGAAGCTCGAGGGGCCTGTGCTGCATTCAATCCTGCACTGCTGAACTCCCCTCCCATAGTTGGCTCTTCTCCAGTGTAAACTTTCCTGCAATATTCGTTCTTCAGGGTCTTCTCAAGCCAACCTCTTCGTTAGACGATTGAGTAACCCTGCATCTCAGACTACTGCCAACTGCAGCTTCGCCTTTCAGATCCTCCGGCTCATATCCTCCAACAGGGATCACTGATAATTGTCTTTCAAAGGTTCTTTGCATCCCCCTCCCACCACCAGTTTGTTTATGGAAAACTGGTTGCCAAACATGAACAGTGAACGCCTATGAAAAATTACCAATTACCTGCTGCAAAACGACTTTTATGGACCCTAGGGTATTGCTCTCCTGGCTCTTCAGGGCTCCTGGCGGGTCCTTTTTTCATTTGTTCAAGCCACAGAAGACTGTTGGTAATGAAGAAGGGGGTTCAGAGTCAGAGGCATAGACATGGTAGGGCCTGAGCAGGCAAGGCCCTCCCAAAATCTGTAAATGCCTACTCGGCAGCACTGTGTTGGCATTTACAGATGTTAATGTCACTGCTGTGGGCCCAACTACATTTGGTTCAGGCCCCACTTGTTAGACAATCCTGGCAACGCCTCTGTTCTCAATACAGCTCCTTGGAGCATTTTTGTAGAACGTAACTTTACCGGCAAAGAGTGCTTTAAATGTGCACAACTGGTCTCTTGTTAGTGCATTTCGTTTCTGGGAAAAGCTCTTTACTGAGCTCAGAACATTTCTTGAAACGTTTTCTTATCTATTATATTGGATCATATTTAAAATAATCATATATCAAAATAGTGTGTGGACCTTCTCTTATTCTAGTATTTGTGAACGGTGTATGCTGTGTCTGAGAACCACCCTCCCCACCCGAGTTGGGACTAGGCCGCTCTGTTACACCACCACGTGGGGAGCTTGATGAGCTGCAAGAAGTAGTTTTAAACAATTTGTAAGGGCCTAACTAGGATTTCACTACTTGATGGAAAAAACATGTGTCTTCATAATTTTACTTTTTGGGAATCTAGGAGCCACTTTTTTGGATTGTTGACTTTTGGTGGGAAAAGGGTCTCTCTGGCTCCCCTTTTTTGCACTAGGGGTATTCTATCATGCTACAAAGGTTTCCAGGAGTAGCTTGTTGAAAATTAGATTTTAGTTTTGGCTTCACCAAAGGTGCAAACTATTTTACCACATTGGTAGCCTAATGTGCCTTTAGTGGCCATTTGGGCACAAACTTTCTTTTAAACCCTACTCTTGCCATTTTGTGTTTTGGGGCTTCCTGTTTAGGTGACCTGAAATGACTGTTCAGACCTTGTGGGCTCTTTGTCAACCCATAATCTCAGCCTTTATATTGGTCCTAAATGGTTTAGGCTAGTAAAGGTATTTGGACTCTCCCTCTCCTCTCACTTCCTGTGGGTTTGCCTGTGGCCAAGTGGCAGTTCCATTGACCAACCAAGGTTGGGCCAGCCCCCTTGTGCAAGGGTATGTATGCTTTGACTTTTGCTTTCTCTCTTGCGCTTCTGTTCCTGCAACTAGAGGTGGCAGGTCTGCTGAAGGAGGTTTTTCACATAGCCCACCATGTTGCCATTTTTAAAGCTCCATTTGTAAGTGCATTGCCTTGGACATATCCTGGTTTGGGTGTTTCCGCCTCTGGAAGTCAAGTCTCAGCATGTTGGAAACTCCTGTTGAATCCCCACATATGCTGGTTTGAGCCCACCTCTCTGGAACCATTTTCTGGGCGCTTTATTGCTGCATCCCACCAGGATGGATAGCTGCTGGTGTGCAGAGGCTTCTCCACATCGCCAGTTTTTCAGTTTGGAAAACCTGTGGGTCACTTCAGCTATTTGTCCCCATTCTGGGATGGTTTGCTGCTGTGCGGTTATCCTCTTTTGCCCAACAAGCTGCCGGGAGCGGTCTTTGAGAGTTCCTATGTTGTAGAATAGTATGTATTGTGAGGAGTCTGGCACAAACCAGCCATGATTTGGTTTTAAAGACTTTTATTGAAAATAGAAGGCTTTGGGATAATGCTTCGCTGGCCCTGCTCTAAGGAATTTCCCTACCTAAACCAAAACTAAGCACCTGTCTGTGTCAGAACGTCCATAACAAAAGAACTGTCCATGTCCAAAGTTCTGTTCTGACCCTCACACTATAAACAAAATTCGAAGGTGAAAATGGAAATATCTTTAACCGATAGTGGTTAGTAAAGTGTTCATAAAGGAAGAATAAATGGATCCAACACAAAGGTCCTTGTTTCAGAGGATGGTTCCCTTCCCCTTGATGATTCTTTACTCGCTGATTTACACACAGATCAGTTCCTTTTGTCTTTCTTGACCAAAAACACTGTCACACAAAGCTGTCTGGCTTTGTAGTTTTCTCTCTCAGTAAACCTGGTATACTTTTCTGTCCGGATTTTGCTCCTTTTCTTTCGGTTAAAACAGTTCCCTTTTCTGGTCCTGATATTTCCTCTCGTCTCGGGGCTTCTTTATTCCTGATACATTTCTTGTGACTGCCTGGTATATTGTCCTGGCGGGGCTTCTTGTATTCCCACACTTGTAGTTGCCTGCTATACTCTCCTGACAGGACTTTGTTCATACAGGGACTCTGCCCTCTCCCAAAGTTGCACAAATACTTTGTTGGATAATATATCTGCTTGATGTATTAGCCTGTGCAGGTTTCTCATGTACTTGCGCTGCATGCGTTCACATACTTGTTTTTCTCGTAGTTCAATTCCCCTTTTAATAATGAGTCCATTCACCTTTTCTCTTACTTTGTTTACATTTATTTTCATGCGGCGTGGCCGCCGATGCACCCCAGTGTCCCCAATGCCTCTGAGTGGACTCACCAGCTAGAGTTGCCGTACCTGGATTCTCCCGCAGTCAGCCTATGAAGGTTCTCAGTCTGTGTCCTTCTCGTGACCACTTTCTCTTTGTTCTGCCGTCTTCCGCGGCTTCCACTTGACATGTCTGTTTCATTCCAGGCTCCGGTAAGTGAAGCGCTGCTGTCACCTGCAAACGCCCAGGAGTCTCTCGCCAGCTCCTGGCGTTGCAGAGCGTGTCCTGTTCATGCAGCAGCTTCTTTCTTCATCGGTGAGCCGCTTGGCTCCATCACACCATTCTTAGCCTTTCGGTTTCAGTCCTCACAGAGAGCTGCAGCTCTCTCCCGCTAGCTGCAACCGTCCTTGACTGACTCCTTCTGCTCTTTAAATTTACTGGGTACAGGTGTATGCGAGCACCAACTAGAGTACTATCTGGGCTTGTGGCCTTGTTTGCCCTGCATTGCTTGATCCCTCTTCCTCGTTCCAGTATTTTTGGTGTGAAAAACTTGGATTATCGTTTTCACTGGTTTTAAATGGTAAATCAGTCCTGGATGCTTGATGGGTAGAACTGGAGAAAAGGTTTTCCCATCCTCCACAGAAGGGATGTATGACAATAGGCCAAGAGGGTATTAGAAATGGGAGGGTTGATTTCAGAGGAAAATGGGAGGGAGTACTATCTCACATGAAGAAGCCATGAAATCTCCCCAGAGGTTGTCTCCACCCCCCTCCCATTTTTTCCTCCCTCATATAACGGCCCCCCTGAGTCAGGATCAGGTAGCCGCTGCTCTCCCCCTGGCCACATGGGAGGAGGTCACTGCCGGGAAATTGGTGATGCCTTCTACTTAGTCACAGTATTTAATTATTGGCTCCCCAAGGTGTGGTATGGTATGCCAAGCTCATGTCCACATTTGTACTATCCCACCTGCAATTCTGGGATAGGAATGGACAGTGAGGTAGTCAGACATTGAAGTGTAATCAATGCAAGTATGTAACTTAGTTGTTCTCCAGCTTTACATCATGAAGATTAATAGAAAGCTATGTATAGCAAATCCTACCTGCCTCTATGAATCTCAATATTGTCCGTCCATACAAGCATTCACTCTTAATTCAAACAGTTCTCCTATAAATATATTGTACTCTAGATATTCTAAACAGGTCTCCTCTACATTGGCTTCGTTGGACAATTTATTTTAACTTCATAAGTCACGATGAAGCAATTGTGTTTATAAAACATTCAATTTTCTCCAGTATCACGGTAGTATGGTATTAGAGAAAGCTGTTTGAAGTACTGACGTTTTAAGTACATTTACAATAGGTTTACTTCCCTATACAGGTGTGAGATAGTGAATGATTTACTAGGTGCAGGTCACTTGACTGTAGACAATAGCCAGCTTGCATTGGTCTCCTGTAGCTTTGAATGCTAAATAATATCCTCAGGCTCTGTCCACTCTACACCCAAATGCATAGTGTTCTCAAAATATGCGGGTGCAGCTTTTACTAAGCATGCATGTGACTTTCGCTAAACGTGTTATTTGCAATCTGTATGTATGTATGTGTGGGGGTGAGACACTTGGAATACAGCAAAGTATTCATCTTTAAATTCACTTGTATGTGCTATTTTCAAGCTTGTATGTGTAACTTTCCACCTATATGTCTGCACAAATGTAATGCATTTGTGTGGTTTTCACCCCCCGTGTATTTGCAGACTGAAGGTGTACTATTCTCATGTACAATGTTAAAACTCCTTCCCTTCCACATTACACATGCGTCTGCCTGTGCATTGAAAGATGGGGAATGTGGGGATTTGTACTTCACACAATTCTTAATAAACCAAATTATTTATTTATGCTAATTTCTGTTGCGCCAACATCTGATCTGATTATGGCTTCCACCGGCTGCATTAATGCACGATCTCTCAGACAATAGTATGCAGCTACTCATACTAGGGTCCAAAGAACTCTAGACCGGCTTACGCAACAAATAATATTTTCAATAGTACTTTAACAAATGCAATTGAATATTGAAATGGTGCCATATTTAAATTTCGTTTTTCATACAAAATAGATTGGTATGTAAAGAAATAACATCTCGCTTTGTGTTCAAGGTAGATGGAGGAACACCTAGCATTGAGATATCAGCACCTATGTTTCTCTTTATTGCCTCCAGATTTTACTCTGTGCCATCTATTTGAAGAATTGGGACTGGCAGGGTTTTCATTTACCTTTTTGAGTCTAGCATCTGATTTTTGAGAGCCAGCGAGGAACTGTCGACCTGGAATCACTCATTCAGCAAACTCTTAGTTGGATATTTGGAAATCAATCGCCCATGGAATGGTCATCCTTCTCTCAATGGACTGACCATCTTCTCTCCTTGGATCAGTCCTCCAATATTCCATAATCCTCCTACCCTTCTCTCCTATTGTACTATTGGCATAAAATGATATATCATTATGACACCACCTCTGCTTTGTGACAGAGGTGTTGCTTTCCAGTCCCAAGATCAGTAAGGTAGGAGGGAAGACTACTCCTATTGAAGAGGCCACTTTGTTTTTATATTAATTACTGATGTCATTATGCTAAATTAATGAAACAAATATGTTCAGATTCTGTATATGGATGCGCACATTTAGACACTTCAAAGATTCTGCTATGATAAACGTTTGTGCCGTTAAGCTTTTTCAGCTATTCAGAATGTGGCATACTATATATTTTTTCATCTTTTACATATTACGTCCATCTACAAACTGTCAAAATGTTGTGTCGATTGGAGCTTGCATTGTGACACTGATCAGTTTGGTGATTAAAAATGTGATCTATGGAATTCCCCACGCGTTACTATACATCAGGTTTTCTAGTAGTTGAAGACGTGTTCCTACCGGTGGCAGTGGCGGTGCCTCAGATAAGATGTCTGTCTGCTATGCATAGTTCAGTGACCTTTCCCTTGGCCTGTGCTAATTGAGTTTTTATGAGATGCCTTGACTTTGGCAAATAATGGCAAGGCCTTTGGAGAAGAGACATCAAATCCATCAGTGTAACAGCTGGCACTATTGTTGGAACAAACTCAATCAAATGCCTTTGTATGTGAACCTTTGAAGGACTAATTTCCCTCTTTCTGACATGCATGCATAGCAGGAATAAAGCTTTAAATTAGGTTTTGGTTCTAGCCTACATTTCAGATCCCCAACACCCAGGCAGATCTACTCCCTTGAAAATATATAAGAAATATTAGTATCTTTCATGGATTATGGATCCTTACTGTGGTGCTTCGGTTGCCACGATTTTCTTTACAAAGGAATCGCCCTTTCTATTTTTGTTTTCCGTGGGGTGAGGGAGTTTATTTTTTTTCACCTTGCTGCGGCTGAGACTGGAGATTGCGAATTGAGCGGAGAAGTTAGACACTTGGGTACATACGTCTGGAGCCCTGTATTCTTTTCGCTGTCTCAAAGGTTTCTTCATGTGGAGCACCCCTTTTGTACAGTTGTCCTACTAGCGTCGGAAGAGAGGACAAAACATGCTGAGGCAGTAGCATCTGTGAATTAAGTGCATCTGGGATTGCAGGTGTTGTGTTCAGCAGCATTGGTGTTGGGCCTACCGGTGTCTGCTGTGGGGCCGCTTGTGTTTGGATCCCTTGCTTTGGAGGGAGAGGAGGTTCTGAGTAGTCATCTTCCTCAAAAAACACAGGTGAATACCCCTGTTCGAACTCAATCTGGTACGCCAGAATTTGGTCAGGGTAATTGTTTTTGGCTGAGGTGTCCTTCTGTGATGTGTCATAGTTGGTGATTTGTGTGGTTTTGCCGTCTTTTTCTGCACCGCCGACCAAGGTAATGGACGATGTCGACACCTGTTTTCTGGTCGTTGGCGATGTACTCAATGGGACACCTTGATTTCCTGTCTACGGGGTTGTCAACAAGTGTGCGCTGGATGGTGGCATTTCATGTGCCGTTGACGACCGTGTATTGGTTGATCTACCGTGCACAGTTGGCGAGGTTGTCTTTATCGTGGACAGGGTTGCCGTCAAAGAGCGGTTTGGTTTCTACATGGTTAGTACCATTGATTATCCCGCCGACTGGGAAGGTGATGTTGGAGCCCCTGTGACTTTGGCTGTGTTTTCCGTCGTCGACGAGGATTCCTTAGAAACCTCTTCACTCCGTATTTTGCCCATAGACAAGGTCATTGGCACCATCCTTGGTGAACAGGCGGGAAGTGCGGTATGGTCTGGATATTCTGGCCTTTTCTTTTTAAAATGAGAAGGCAGCAATCTCTCTTCAGACCTGGCCCTTCTTTTAGCAAAGGCCTTAACCCCACTGCTGGTGGCCGCCACGCTTTTAGATGATTCAGCCTCAGAAGGGAAGCACTTCACTTCATTTAGATAACAAACCTGTCTGGTACCTATCTCTGTGTTTTGGCACTGAAAGCGCTGCATATTTTGTAGTCTTCTTGTATATCTTTGGGGTAGAGGCAATAAAAACATTCATAGTGCCTATCCCCCTCATATACATTATTTAAGCCACAGTTCTCATATGGCTTAAATCCAGATTTATTTGCCTTTTCCTCGATGGGAAGCCCTCTCACTTATCTGAATAAGCGGCAGAAGACAACTGTTAATTGTAGAATCTCAGATTTTTAAGTAGAATAGAGTTTTCTCTCAGGAGAAAAGGAGGTTGAGGACTCAACATGGCGTGTGGTTAGAATCTGAAGATGGCCTCTAGAGTGGGGCTACATACTCGATGGCCCATTGGCTGAGACACAAAACACCCAAAATGACAGTGATGGGCTGCAAAAGTGAACCAGTTCTTCTTTATTCAATATTGTAATCTAAGGTTACCAAGGATTTCCAGCCTGACGGGGAATATTTAAAGCATTGAATCCATGAAAGATCCAATGCTGGATAAAGTGATCTTTTACATAATGCTGTAATAGGCTTTATGATGTTTTGACATTCTTATACTCCGACATAATGAAGACTGCAGCTTAAATATGATTTGTATTTAAGGATTGGGTTGTGAGAATTAGTGTTTTAGAGAGTCAGGCTGGGTTCTTATCATATTCTAGATTGCTTATGCCTTGTTTTAGTGTTTTTTACATAGGGAAAGTTCCTGTATAAATATGCTTATGCTTCATTCACGAAATGTCATCCGTATCAATAAGGCAACAATTCAGTGTTTTGGTAGTGAGATGTTTTGAATTCGGGATTTTCTTCAGCACTACAATCCAGTCAATCCAGTAAAACATTGGAAATATTATGTTATTGCACGCACATGCATGCACCTATTTTGGTCTATATGTTCCCAAGAAATGACGACATTGCTAACTCGTGCCTTCATTCAGGAAGGCCTTTTTCAGTTCACTTTATTTTAGCACATTCGTTTTGTTTCAAAGTTTGACGACGTGTTCCTGGAGTCTTTCTCTGCAAATTTCCACTCCTCGTTTGACGGTAGACCAAGTAGGAGGGCGCTGGTATCATCGCTGGCTCAGGGTGCAAGCCCCTGGGAACCAAATACTGGAAACTGCACCCATGAAAAGGAGCCTTGTACTTATCAGGTTGTTTTGTGTTGCTGGAGCCATTTTCACTGAAACTTGAGTCCTTAAGAAGCAGGCAATTATTTGTGATACTCCCAGGGGGGGTCTCTATGGTCCGGGGGTAGATATTCTTTGTAGGGGATGATTTACCATGTGTCCTGCTCTGCTACAGCTTAAGCTGACACTATTGGTTTATTCGACCTCTAGAACACTTCTTGGTAGTCTACTCTGGCCTTCCTTGTGGTTGATGGCTGTGGAATCGACCTGTGGGGGTAGATCTGATTTACCCTAAAGCGGATGGCCCATTGAGTGTTCTCACATTCGATCATATGGAACAAAGTCCTGCTCTGCATTTCTAAAATGGGACTGCATTTTTCACTTTGTGTCTGTCTAAAAAAATATATTCGATCTCATGTTAAACAATTCAATGGATGGATGAAATTCAACTAGATACAACAAACAAGTCCATAAGATTAGGGTTCCTTTATTTAACATGTTCAAACAGTATGGTCTCATAGCAAGGGTCAAATGAGCTCTCACAAATGATGGAAACCGGAATTCCAGAGACCTCAAAGCCCTACTTTGGTGCAATGTAGCCTCCCAAAGCCCTGGGCGTTCGAGTATTATGTCTCGTCTATTCAACTAGATCCGAATACCCCTGCGAATTTGAATTTGCAAGAATCCCTGTAATTTCTCCCGTAGGGAGCAGATGAAAGTAAAATCCCCCCAAAAAGATATGCAAACGTGTATTAGGAAATTTGCCTGAATAAGACCAGATTTGCTGGATTTTTTCTTCTCGCCAGAAGATCCTTATAATAGATGTCCTAATGAGGCAGCCCTAGCCTCGGATCATTTTCTTTTTAACATGGAGAGAGGGACAGAATCTTTTGGGATAGTCAGAATGTACTTCCGGTTCACAAATGAGGAATCTTCCAGAGGTACTGAAATGCTTGATGGGACGTACTCAAATGCTTGATGGGACCAACTCCAGGTTTGGGCTTGATTACATCGAGACGTCATTTGAATTACCAAGGAATGTGGGAGCCCCTCTACAGAGAACGAGCATGGGTCAAATGTATTTATGTATTCATTGGAAATTTGTATGGCGCCTATACTCAAGTGTTTCCAGGCGCAACTAGACAAGATTGTTAGTCAAGGGAATAACAACAAAAAACAAGACTGTTATATTGGGCTTGTGGCAATCCTACAGTGCGAGTGCTTGAGAAGGTGGTAAGTGCACAGGGTGAGGGGCGTAGAGGGAGAAGGGCAGGGAAGTGCTGCGGGGGGCAAGAAGGTAAGTGCGACGGGGGAATAGTGGGAAAGGGAGGATGAGTGCGGTGGGCAGGGTGGACAAGTTGGGGTAGTCTGGTAAAAGGAGCCCGGTGGCAAGTTCTGGCAAAGGTAGCAGGGGGGACTGGTGGGGGATGGTCAGGCCGCTGTATGACTCTGAAGGGACCGGTCCCCAGTCGTAGTGGCATAGGAAGAGTTAGCACGGAAGGGGGCAAGGAAAGGAAGAGGATTAAAGGAAAGTCTTGAAGTGTTCAGAACTTTAGAAGATCCGGCGAAAAGCAGCTCTTGGGTATCCAGCATTAACCAGTGTCCAGGTGCTACCACTGAGGAACAAGGACCTAGTACATTGCTTTCCGCAAATCTAACTTTCACATAAGATGGAAACATATAATTTTGTCATTATTTATGGCCACTTATGTTCTACATTTTGTAAAGCTGTCTCAAACGTAGCAACTGGTAGCTGTTGCTGTCAAGCTAACTAGGCTCATCTAGGCTACAAGCGGGAGCTAAATGGCTCCCAGCTCCCCTCAATTTCAAACCCTGCAGTAGTCGAGCCTAGAGAGAAACCTGGTTCTGGAGACCTTGAGCTTCTGGGTGAAGGTGAGTAAAGGTAGAATGCCTCTGAGAAGATGCAACTGAAGGTTGGACCCGGTTCTATGGAGTTTCTTCCACTCAGGAGGGTCTACGACTGCGTTTTAGCTCACAGCACCCTTCACAGAGGAGAAATATCTATTTGCATATCAGTCTTTGTCCCACCCACAAGGGCAGTCAAGCACCGAAAATGCTAGGCAAATTTCCTCTAAACAAAAGTACCATCAGCAACCCAAGACACGTGTTTCAGCCTAATCTGGCCTCATTAATGAGGTGAATATGAGCATCTCTAAGACCCAGTGAGCAAGGGGTCCACGTCTGGATTACCCTGGGTTACTTAGGGTGAAACCCCAAGTGTTACAAAGTTGCCAAGGAGTGTGGGAGACCCTCTACTAAGAACGAGCATTGGTCAAATACCCAGTTCTATGGAATTACTTCCACTCAGGAGGGTCTACAATCGTGTTTTAGCTCACTGCACCTATCATTTGAGTACAGACCTGCTCTACTTTGAATAATGTCTTGAAAGGTGAAAGAGGTAACGGGAAAAACCTACTTGGGCGATTCAGGGCCAAGTTTAATGGCTACTGAAGGCAAGCCCCTGCACGCTCACACCAGAAAAAATACAGCCCGATAGGGAAAAAGGCCCAAGACACGCTTGCAAGGATAACAAGTATATATTTCTACAAAAATAGGAATGCATCAGTAAATAACTATTCTGCGGACGAACGTTCTGAGGTCCGTTGGCATGTGCGGCACATTATAAGCACAAACCGCGTCACTAGTGACGTAATCATATATAGTACAATTCTACAATACTAATTGGAGGTGGCCTATAGATTTAGGGCCTGCTCCATATGGGATGTCGGGCCATTGGTCCACCTTAATCTGTCCATCTTTGTTCACGTGGGTGCTGTCGAGCTAGTCATTCGTGGTGAGCTGACCTATTAGCTACTCTGACACACAATGTTATTCTTATGATTGTAACAATGCACCTGGCAGATACAGGATGGGCTCTGGGGAGAGCAGAGTTCACACTAACTTTCACACACTTGACTCGCTGCCAGACAGATCAGCAACCCCCAAGGTCCTCCACCTTAGTTGTGGGCTATAATTCTGATACCACCCTGCACCTTGCTGCACAAATCCTGTGACCCATTCCTGAAGGCACGATAGCCTTGCCTTCTTATCTTAGTGATCAATCGAGGTGTGCACAGGTTTTATGGTCTGGGTTTGGATGGTGCTGTGGCATGCGGGGATCATAGGATGAAAGCATGGCAAAGCCAGTGGCCGAAGAGAGCCGGAACGGTTAGGAGAGCTGTTCCACTACTTTTATTTTTTTACTGTTCACAGTTCCAATGCTTTTTCACACTTCACTTTAACACTCAATAGCAGTTTCAGATAAAATCAGAGGTGTGCAGTCATAATGTCGACATCAATAATGTCGACAGTCAAAATGTCGACAAATTAATGTCGAAAATCAATAATGTCGACATACAAAAATGTCGACATTTTACATTAATGTCGACATTTTTTCGAAATGTATAAATAAATAAATATATATTTATTGTTGTGTTGTATGTGTTGAGTATGAGGGGTGGGGGGTTGCAGGGGGTATTGGGTGAGAGGGGTTGGGGGGGACATCCCCATAGTAAATGATATTCTTTTTATTTATTTGTTTATTTCTTTATTGAATAATAAATAAATATATAATTACTATGTGTTGGGAATGAGGGTGAGAGGGTGGTTGGGGGGGGTGTGGGGGGGTGTCAGGGGGGTGTTGGGTGAGGGGGGGTTGGGGGGGGGGACCCCCCCCCCATAGTAAATGATACTTTTTGTTGGTTATTTATTTATTGAAAAAATAAATAAATATATAAATAATTAGAATGTGTTGCATATGAGGGGTGGGAGGGTGGTGGTGTGGGGTGTGGGGGGGTTGCAGGAGGGTGTTGGGTGAGGTGTTGATAGTGTTAAGGGTTTATAGTCATATTGTCGAAAAAAAGTCGACATTTTTTTTTCGACATTATGACTTTTTACATTAAAAGTATAGAATGTCGACATTATTATTTTCGACATTATTTTTTCGACATTTTTGTCTGTCGACATTTTTTTGTCGACATTATGACTATAAACCAAAATCAGATATTTGAACCCTTGAAAAAATGTGTTGCATGTTGCTCCATTTCTGCCTACTCTGTCCCCTGCTGGGGTCACAGCTCCACTACGTTTTTTTAGATCACTGGGCAAAGCTGTATTTCCCATGTGGGGATCGTTTGGTGCTGGAGGGCCTTGATATCTGTTCCATCGGATGGTACTGCCAAGAGGCGCTATGTTCCCTTCCCATAACCTCGCAGGGCGCATTCTTCCCAGGCGCGAGGGCCTGTAACTTTCTGCACAATGGAGGAGGTTGCGAATCTGAGACCTGGCAAGGGTGTGGGGCTGGTGTTCACGCTCATGCAAGGGGCCTAATACAAAATGCTGTTTGGCACGCTTGGGCCTAAAGTCTAAGATGGCTGCCATCTGCCAAGATGGCGTTCACACCTGTATCTACTGTATAGCTTATAATGCATGCACTAAGGTGATTGCACACCTCCCCCTTATGTGCACGCCCCTGCTCACTGGATGTGCTCTATTAGCATCTAGTTCTTGTCTGGTATCGCCTGGGGGGTGGGAAGACCCTCTCTCCTTCCCAACATTACCTAACCTATTTGGACACATACAGCTTTCCTGAAGCACTGCATCCCTTGAATAGAAAAGGTGACTGGGGAAAACCTACAAATTCGACCTTGTCCTCTGTAGGCTGTAGGTGAAATAGCCCATTGGGACGCAGGGCAAGGTTGGTTACTGGAGAGGTGAAAAAAAACCTCGGCTGAAGAACAATGCTGCGATCATTGCTAGAATCCACCAACAACTGAAGCAGGAGATCGTAGCTGACTCGCTGCATAGTATGGTTTCATTTTGCGTTGACACTGCAGAATCGGAGGACACAGGGAAGCAGATTGTTCATATTAGCACAGTAGGAATGTTCATCATGGTGGTCCTCAAGCACTGCCACAGTTTTTGAGCACCTCACCTGACACACCTGCAAAATTCCCACGTTCTGTAGTCTCTGCATTCCTTGCTGCTCGCTGGGCCATTTGTGTGGTTGGCAATGTGTGAACGGCTGCTGCATTGAAAACATTACTGCCTACGGTCAAAGGGTGTGCATTGTGCAGGCAGCATTTCGTGAGGCACAGGCCTTGGCCCTTTTTTATTGTAACCTTTGCGGGCAGTAGAGAATGGGTTCCTCGCTGTGCACTCTTCCTCAGTGGAGGCTGACTTGGTGGACTCCTTCATACATCCTATTGAATGTTGTCCAGTCTTTGAAACGGATAAATCTTTGTGCATCCACAAGGCTTTCAAGACTTTTGGGCGATAGAAATGTGGAATAAGTTATTCTCTGACAAGTTGATGGGCAATGGCTCCATATGTAAATGTACTCGCTGCGGTGAATTCAGTTGAGAACTGAAGTCTGGTGTGGAACTTGAATAATTCCAGAACCAAATTGAGCTATTTTCCAAAAAGGTGTTCAATGGGGGCCAATGCTTCAGCATAGGCTAAGTCTAGCATGAAGTTGTTAGCCTGCTTCTGTTTAGGTTCAAGATAGGGCAAGTTGTAACCTTCAGCCCCTAGAGCAGTCAGTAAGAATGTCAGTTTTGTACTGGGTGCCAACTCTAGCCAATCATCGTTGGCCTAGATAAAACGCAAATGTGGGCTTCCGCTGCTCATAGGGAATCGCTAACGTACCTGGACACCGCAGATGTGAAATAAGTGAGCTCACTCAATGCATGATGATGCCAGATATGGTGTGACGCATTGCAATTGGTGCCCATAATAATTAAAAGTGAAATGGGAGAACAAAAGGATGTGTACCACTGAATGGTTATGATGAGCGTCCCAAATGTTGCCAAAATGGTATTCTTAAGTGTTACTGCTTGGTGCCCGCATATGCAGGTGAATGAAAGCTGCTGGCTGGATTTAAGTTCAAACAGGAACTTTATAGCATACAGGTTAAGTGGCACCGGCTCTGAGGACTGGGCACACAAGTTCCAGGATGCAAGCACTGTTAGAAGCAAGGGGCAGTTATAAAGTTCTGGTTGCATTTTTTGCAGAGACTGAGTTAACCTTGTTAGAAGAGGAGAGGGGTGTTGGGTGGTGGTGTGCATGCACAGAAGTGCAGGAGGTTCCTTAAATAGCCCGCCGCTGTCTTTGGTAGTTGCGACCAGGATGATGATTGGGATCTGCAGCTTTACTGTGCCCCTTATAAACGAATCCTTGTTCCCCCTCCCATTCGAATATCTTCCTCTCCCGGGAACTTCTTAAGCTACCTCTAATGGTTTATCCCTACCTAGTTTAATCGTGGAGCTTATTCTCATCTGTTCACTGTGTCCGTTCTATGTCGACATTATCCCCACCTTCCCACTGTGTTTTTTCCACATTCGGAATCTTTCTCTTCTGTCGCCTTAAACTGAAGAGATCAAGTGCATAGTCGTTGTGTCCACTCTCCGCCTTCCGTTTTGAGGTGTTCCCTTGATTACTCTCGGTGGTGCACGTTCATCTCTCCGATTCGCCTCCTGTTTCTCCCTTATTCTCCTGTTTCTCCCTTAAATCTCCTGTACTTTCAGATGATCTGTTGAAATGCTATAACTTCTTCGGGGGCCATGTCCTGTCTACACCACTGTGAAATGCCCTCTCGGGTTCCTCGTCCTATTTATGACCCCCCCCCCTCCGTATATGTGTAGCCCCCTCTGATCTCCGCGTTTCGATTCCCTCCTGCTGTCCATGCGCTCTTCACTTTTGAGTCTCTTCACAGTGACTGCTATCCCTAGCCTTCTCAGAGGCTGCGTTTCTGAAGCTCCGTGTGCTAGCTGCACTTTCCCCTCCCCCTCTCTTCATTGCCAGACTCTGGCGGGATGCCAAGTGTAAGGAGGTTGCCATGGCAACCACGAGATTGGTTGTGCTCGGGCACTAGCGGGCGTCAGTTTTTGTTGTTTTTTTGCAATCAATAAAATTGTGTTTCCACCACATTACTGTCGCTGATTCCTGCCTCACAGCGACCCGCCTGTAAAGTCCACCTAAATGTGTTTATATGAAGATGCGTGGCGACGGTAAAAGATAGATTTAGATCTTTGTTTCCCTTTGTTTTGATGTGCGCTAGTCATCACGGATAGAAGTCGTGCAAACATGCTGAAATATAAATGCAATTGTAACTATACGTGGTGTATTGGAAGGAGGGCGATTTGTAATCTTCTAATCCGTACGGTTGTTGATGTGGCCGCTGTCTTTGTGTGCTGGGATGAGACCGTTCACGGCGAGATTCTGAACACTGAATTCAGAACCGTCGGCTGACTGGGAAGGTTGAGCTAAAGCGTACATGATCGGTATGAAAATAACTAGCTGAGTTTGTGTGTGGAGGGGCGGTTGGGGTGGGGGGCGGTATATAGAGGAGGGGTGTTGTAACAAAGCAGCTTGGTGCTTCAAATCGTATAATTGGAACAGTAACCACCCACAACAGGTTTTTCCCGAACACTGACTTATTTGCTAGACACTGGCATGAGCTTTTAGGCTGCTGTCGGTCCAAGATCTACCAAAGAATGGATGTTCAGCCTTAGCGCGATTCTTTAGGGAGCAGATTTACCAGTTTATAGTTGTAACGTCCACCCAGTTCCCACTTATGTGGTCCTAGATACAGCTGGACTGGATCACCAGTCTTACGATTTGAATCTGGCTCTCAATGCTCGTCGGACTGTGGTAGATAAGCCAGAAATCTATAGAGAAACCTGCTGATGGCACATTGTTTGGCTTTCAGGTCAGTTTGTAAAGCAAAAATGCATCGCACCACCAGAATCAAGATCACGGAGCTCAACCCGCATTTGATGTGTGTGCTTTGCGGTGGATATTTCATTGATGCGACGACCATTATTGAGTGCCTACATTCCTGTGAGTACCTATCACCTCTTGCCCTTAACCGTGTGTACGTTAACCCGTTAAACAGCAGTTTCATGAAACTATATCTTACTCGAGAACACGAAGTGATTGCTAGTCAATTAAACAGGAATTATGCAATGGACGCATGAATGATGTATTGCTGATTGCCCTAGTCGCAAAACTGAACTACATTTATTTTAGTAAACGTGTAGAAATCATTTGGTTATTTACCCGACAAAGCTCTTTTCCTGGCTGGTGACATGATTGTTCTCTACTGTGGGGATGTGAACCCCCTTCAAAACTAGTGTCGGTTTTTGCACACTAAACTTATGCCCCTTGGCTTTTGACTTTATCTGTCTAGTTTTTTTTCTTTCTTGCAGTTTGTAAAACATGCATCGTGCGTTACTTGGAGACCAGCAAGTATTGCCCAATATGTGACGTTCAAGTGCACAAAACCAGGCCCCTCCTTAACATTAGGTAAGCATTTTTCATGATGCTGCTAATTGGTGTATACTGAGGGGTGTAAGCCCCCGCCTGTTGCTATAACAGTAAAGACCCACTTGCGGGAGAATCGCTCTGCTATGGTTTCTAATGACCTATGTGGAGAGAAATGTAAGCTTTCAAAATAACCTACTTGTTGGTGTAGTAAGAATGTATCTTTGAAAATTGCCTGCTTAATGCAACGTGTACTTTCTCCGAATAAGTCTTCCGTGTGCTCTGAAATACGTCTGTATGAGCACGATACAAATATCATAACTTATGCCTGGTTTTGTAACCTCTGTACTGATGTTCGTTGGGAAATTTTGTATGGGTCATGCCATAAATGAGAGTAGGACAACGTTACTTTTTACCGGCGTCTGTTTAAACGGTGATCTCTCGAAACGTGCTGAAAAAAACGCCTTTGCCAGTAAGGTTGATTGGAATAAAACAAATAGAGGAGATAGTTTAAGGGTTAAATAAAGAGTGGTAGGAAGGGGTAGTGTGCGTGAGGCAAATGGCCACCTTAAAAGAAATTGTAAAGGATGACCTTAAACTGCGAAATGTGGTCAGCCTTATTGGCAAAGTCGTTTTAAAAGACTGTCGTATGGACAGCTTAGACTGCACGTTGCTCAATATCTACTTTAATTGTATTTCGAGTTCATGTTTTTTATTCTTCTTTTTTGGTTAACAGGGCAGATAAAACTCTTCAGGACATTGTGTACAAACTGGTGCCAGGCCTTTTTAAAAGTAAGTGACTATTCGGTAGTAACACACTGGCTGTCTGCTTTGTAATTTAACAGTTTAGCAACATTGTGCTTTCCGCCTTAGATGAAATGAAACGAAGGCGTGATTTCTATGCAGCTCACCCGTCTGCTGATGGTAAATATAACCTCATTTGTTTACCAGACAAATGGTCACGCTGTTTAGTTGCAGAGTTTAAACCTTTCCCGTGTCTCCGCTTCCCCATCCCCCACATCCACCCCCACCGCCAACTGTGTTCTAGCTTGCCTAAAGAACAGCCTTGATGAAATGTGTTCAGTGGTTGACTTGGCTTCCTCCATGCAATGTACAACATTGAATGGAGGGAGCCAAGTCAGCCACTGAACACATTTCGTGTCCTTGGTCCAGCATCTTTACTTGTTTAGTACTTTTTTTGTAATGCGTACTCCTTGCATTTTTTTTAACAAGTTGACATTTTAAAACATACCCTTTTCCACCGACATTGTCATGCTCTATATGTGGGCGTGTCTTGTGTAGGTAGTGCACTTTTGAGGCCTGACTGAATAAACTGAATTATTTCCATGCACATGCTTTCAAAATGTGTCTGCAGTTGCCAACGGATCCAATGAAGACAGGGGCGAAGTTGCAGATGAGGACAAGAGAATAATAACGGATGATGAGATCATCAGCCTATCTATAGAGTTCTTCGACCAAAATAGGCAAGTATTTATGTTGGTATGCTAAACTTCAGCTGAACCTTATAAATAATGTAAACCAGTTTGAACATAAGGCATGCGCAATGGCACCTATCAACTTGCATAATGTGCTTAAAATAGAATATACATTAAATGTGACCAGTAAACTTGTAAAACATCGACTCTGGCAGCACAGACATCAACAGTAATATGTTAATTGCATTCTGACAGGTGGTCCAGGGGTTCCATACACTCCGCCCCCATGGCGGTGAGGCACCCTGCCATGCCTCCCTGCCATGCCCTTTTTGGGCGGGAGATACGAGCAGGCCCCTTCGCACCTGCACCAACTGCCTCCTGATCCCGCACAGCCCCCCACTGGCCCGACATCCTCGCAGTGAAAGGCAACCAGACTTCACCACTGTACCATTACAGCCCCTACCCTATTGTCTGACCATGCTGCTAGTTGCACCATGGTCAGACAATAGGGAGGGAGGTCACAGGGGACCTGGTCACAAAGGGGTTGGACGCCGAAGCAGGGGCAGTCCTTTTGGACCCCCTCCCCTGCAAGGGGGAGATGGAGGGGAGAAAAAAGAACATGCTGGGCATACAACTCTAAGACATGTACATGGGCAGTGTGCAAATCTAAGCATGCATACTCATGTTGCGGGTTTCCAGGACACCCTGAACAGAGATATAAGGGGGGGGATAGGGAGTTCAAGAAAAGTGAGTGAGGTAACTCATGTCGTGGGCACCCCGGCTGGCCACAGCAATCAGAGGGGATATACTCAGATTGTTGGTTAAAAAATCCAGCTTCATTAGCATGCAATAACACGGTGCTAATGGAAAAGATTGAAAAGGAAAGGGAATTGGAGGGCCATTTTGGGACCTACCTCTCATCTTGTATTTGCTCCCCGGTAGGGATTGTGCCCAAAAAAGGAGGGAAAGTTCAGGAGGATTCACAGTCTGTCCTTTCCAAAAGGGGCATCAGTAAATGATGTAATTGATGAGGATATATGTGCCGTGAGATATGCATCATTTGACGCCTTGAATCGACGTAGAGGACTAGGAAAGGGAGCAGTGTTAGCAAAAGCGGATATTGAATCAGCATTCCGGCTACTGCCGGTTCACCTTGATGATTACAGGCTACTAGGTTTCCAGGCGAAAGGATTATTCTATTTTGACAAATGTTTGCCAATGGGGTGCTCCGTCTCGTGCAGCTACTATGCAACATTCAGCTCATTCTTAGAATGGGCCACAAAGGAGGAGCTAAGAGGAGTAAGAGTAGTTGCTAAAAGTTGCTGCGGAGGGGGAGCAGAGACTGGCAGCAGGAAATCGGAGGAGATGGAGGCCAATGCTCACTCTTCTGGTCGGCCTTAAATGGCGTTTTTCGCACCACCATTCCCTCTCCACGCCCGCAAAAGGTGCCCGGCCCACCCTCTGCCCATTAGCGCTAGTCTGTTCCTGGCCAGATGCCTTTTGTCATATTGGTCACGCCAAGGGGCAAGAAAAGGAGGGGTATGTGGGAGCAGCAATGAGTTCCCCCACGCCCACCTCAGCCTGAGACTGGGCCCCTCCCCCCCCCAGAGGCTGCCTGAGTCTTCCACCATTGTCAGCACCTGCCCAACCCGGCTGCCTCTCCTTTTTGAACGCACTCTGTTAACCTTTTACTTTGGTAATGAGGATCATGTAATGTGATGTGTGCGATCAAAATTATTTGTGAATTATTTCTCTTTCCTGTTTATTTGGATTTTCCTAAGATCGGGACTGGAGGGATACAGCAAAGAAGTGGAGAAGTCAAAGGAAGAGGTAAGTAGCTATCATTTGGCAGCCAAGACATGCTTTAAAAAATTAAACCAACAATGGGTATTGACCTTCCATTTACCCAGTGAATGGGGTGGAATGCAAATTATTTGAGACGTTGTATAGCAGCTGGCACATGTTTGGTTTAGGTTTGAGACAACTGTTGCCAATTTATTGAAATGTGGTCCTATTTGGAATGAACTGGTAAGTCTACACGACTTTGGTTTGTTCTAAATGGATTGAAATCTGCATGTTATAAAGTCCTACGAGATGTACCTTCTAGAGTTGCGACTATTTCTTCTATTTATCTACAGGTGAACGACAAACGGTATTTGCGCTGCCCGGCAGCAATGACGGTCATGCATCTAAGAAAGTTCCTAAGAAGTAAAATGGATATTCCCAGTAGTTTTCAGGTAATGCTGCCGTTTCTCTCTGTTCATTGTGTAACAGTTTATAGAGAAGCCCCCCTCAACACGGGGAGTCCCTTGTCCCTTCCCTCCCCACTCTAGTGGTTATTCAACCAACTGTTTAACAGATTCTTTTTTTTTAGCCCTATCTCGGACACATATCATGCCCCTTGGATCCCTTGTCCCTGAGCGAACAATGAGCCAAGAACCTGGCTGGTGTACAGGAAATATATTGGTATTTCAATTAAAAGTAATAGAAATTAAAAGAAATGAGCACGAAAATGTTAAAAAAAAAAAAACTTTATCCGTGGCACAACACAGTCAACTTCTCTCAGCATAAATAAATCACAATAGTGAGTTAAAAAGACACAATCGCAATTATTCACTTTCTGTAAATTTTACTTCACAAAATAACACTGGTCAATAACTAAGGCATTTATGTACCGTTGTGCGATTTTGATTTTCCTGCAGGCTTAAAAGGCTAGCAGTAGGATTTCAATATTGGTAAAAATACATATGGCAATTATAATTTCGCCCACACTTTTGGTTAAAAATAAACAGTGGGTGATTTATCTCTTTAGTTTCCAGACACCCCCCCCCTTGCTTCCTTGCTTTGGTCTAGGTTGGGAAGTCAGACCGAAAAATTGAAATGCTTTGGGGAATTTGGGATTTCAGACCCCCCCCCCCTTAATGAAGGGCCTGTGTTGGGGAAGCTTGATAAAAAGGGTGGACCGATTTAAGAACTCCCCTCTGCCTTAAAGAAGTCGAGGTCAGCTGGACAACAAGGATTACCAAATTAAATTATAGGCTATAGTTTTCAGCACATACTGGGAAGTGAGCTTTGTTCATTTCGATTATTTTTTAGTTATTTATTTTTCAACAAAATTCCCCCTGTGGTGTTCTGCCAAATGGGGGAATTCATTAAATTAATATTTTTTGTTACATAGGCTAAGGATCTACACAGTTTTGCCCCCCACTCACCCACTATAAAGGGAAAGTATTCAAGGCAAGCAGACTCTTCCCCCCACCCTCACCTTTTGGTTTACCAGGGCTTAATTCTACTTACATACCAAGCCTCCGTTTAAGGTTCAGGAGAGACAGCTGCATCTCAGGGGACACTGAAAAGATTGGGCAGCGGACTGTTCACTCCACTCTCCAAGATGACCTTCCGCTCTCCACCACAGGACCCAGTCCGCTTTGAGGCCTTCCTAGAAATAGACAGCTCCAACCAAATGCTCTCTCAGCAATCTCCTCTGGTGTCTCCTTACAGCTGTCAGATGGTAAGTTTCAGCAGCCTTCCTGATGGTCTGTCTCCTCTCTCTGTCCTCCTCATTTTTCTGTCTTCCCCCTTTCCTAGTGCAGTCCCCCTTATATAGCGGTGATGACACCACCAGTTTTACAGTCTTGGGAATGTACCCTGCAATACTGCTTGCCACTAGGATTGAACAGTTACCCTTCTCTTTCCACCCAAACCCAGCCTCCCAGCCAGGATTGGTTTCGGTGTCTGGAGCAACATAGGTCTATTCCCATTTATCATTATCCTTTGTTCTCCTTTGAACGTTTTGGCAAAAACGTCATAACTCTTCTAGCAAACGCCATACTAAGCATATTTTCTGATTTAGCAAATCATGGAGAATTAGATAAGCCGACCACCAAATCCGTACGATGTAGCACGGCCATGTTGCACCTTTCTGCAGTTTCCCTTAAAAGCACAACAGTTATGAATATGTAAGTTATTGAGCATATCCATAATTTCAGTTTCCACCCGCTCACCAACTCACATTTGGAACATGTTCAAATCAGCCAGAAACCTAGTTTAACTGGCCATTACAGTTCCCAGAGTCACATGTAGATACATTTTATATCCCTAAAATCGCCTAGAAATTACATAAAGAATGGTACAAAATGAAATCCATCCACATTCTGGTTGCTGAGAAAAAGGCCTAAATGAGGAGTCATTTTAACTTGATTGTGAATCTTCATGTGGGACAATTTGGCTTCCAGCCAGTTGTTTTCACTGGGTCAGCCTGTATCTTCATCAGTCTCCTTTGTGTTGGATGCTTGCTCTTTGAAGTGGGTGCCTCCATTTTAACACATATTAGTCGTGCTCCAGCCAAGGGTGACTTTCCTTGAAGTCCCTGCTTTCAGAGCCAGCAGGTTTGTAGAACACTGAATTTCAACAGTGTTGAAATTTCTATCTGAACGTTTTTATTGTGTGTGGTCATTAAATGGGAGGTGTGACATCCAGGCTGGAAGTGGGAGTTTTCCTTTGTGAAGTTTTGCCCACAGCCAGAAACAGGGTCTGCCTTTGGCTGATATTTTCCATGAAGACAAAGTGGCTCTTCAAATGTCACTGGAGTTTTATAGGTGAAACATAATATACATTTCTTTTGTCAACCCACACATCGTGATTTGTTTTCCTGACTTTCTGTGAGCAGTGATATTTTATTCACTTTTGATTCTTAAAGCCGTTTGATTTTCACACACATGTGCAGGCCTTTTTTTGTTTTCAATGTTTAAAAATCCTGTTTTCCATGTGACAGGTATCTTTGATTTCTCCTTCTTTTGTAAATTAAAATACTGCTTGTCTCATTGGTAATGACAGATAGGCAGGCCCCTTTCCACATGTCTAACTTTACTTGAAAAACAAAAGCCAGGCCGTTTCTGTTTACAATCTTGCTATTCATGTTAAAGGGACTTCTGTTTGGGGCCTTTAAATGCACCTCACAATTGGTCAGTGAGGACTTGACATAATCTACCCCAGGCGTTTATTTATTGTACTTTGCCCCTTTGATGCGCCCAGAAGTTCCAGGGTAAAACATTTTTTTCATTTGTGGTGACCGCAATGTAAGACCATACTAGTGCTGCATAACTGCTTTCATAAACACTTGTAAAGGTTTCTCTCAAGGTATTGGTAGGTATAAATACATTCATGTGCTCATCCGCTCTTTATATGTTGTACCTTCCAACCTGCACAAGCAATACTGTTGGCTTTTTTCCCACCGCATTTAAACGCCCAAGAGAGAAATATTTGCCATGCTTGCATATAGAGAAGAGAGTGAAGTTTGTAAAGCCCTAAATATTGATGTTGCATCGGGGGAGTTAAATGAACAAATGAAGAGGGATGCCATGTCGGATAAATTGTTCAATTATCAGTTATATAATTGTCTTGTTATGCAATTATCTATACTGCAGTTTATTTTGTCATGTCCATTGTTCTTTGACACTTGGCATCAATATCGAAATATACAGGTGGAAAGAGCCGAACCGTTTAGAATGGTTCCTACTCCTTTCCTGAACCCGGTTTGAAGGGGATTGACCTTTTTTTTTTCTCGCCCAAGAGGTACGATCCCCCAATATATAAGGGTGGCAAAGATGTTTGACGTTCACGTCCACCACATGTCAGGAAGACCCACATGGTCTTATTTTACTTGTGCAAAAATCACATTAAAGCTGTCATAATTTCACATTACTGCTTCTTTAGATTACTGAAATTAATGTCTTAATATAAAACAGTCTTTTCAATCAGATGGGCTGGATTTATCCCCAAATGTGGGCGGTCTTTACAACCCCCCCCCCCCCCCAGCCAAATGTCTTTCCCTGGTCAGCTTGCACAGGGGTTGCCATGACTTCCCCCTTTGAAGTCCTCCAGTTTGAATGGAAGGGAACTCGCACTTCTTTGTGAAGTGCCAATTCCCCTTGGCCCATTGTCCCTTGCTGGGGAAATGCCGGCCAGGCTGACGAGGTCGCGAATTTCCACACCTTGGCCCTTGCACATTTGTAAAGGGGCTTCCTTTCTCAGGGGGCTGGATTTCTTTGAAGTGCCTGGCTTGCCAAACTGGTTCTGGAGTCTTCAACCTTTTTTCTTTTCTTTTTCTCTTTCTTCCCCAGAACTCAAGTCCTTTTGTAAATAAATATAATATACATTTAAACCACCCCAGCCCCACACATATAATACTGTTTCTGTGCGAATATTGGGATGATTTCACATTTAGCTTTCAAAAGAGCAGTTTTTCTTGCTTTTGCTAAAACAGATTGCACATGTGTGTTTATTTCAGTTCATTTTGAGATTCCCAATACGATTTCTGTAGCACACATTTTCTTTGGCATTAACTTTCTGAAAGCTTTTCATAGCTCTGGTCAGTTTCTATACACAGCGATCTGCTTGGCAAATGGTTTCTTTGAAACTGACGCATAGCAAGTGAGAGAGAGAGCTTCTTTTGAAGTACTGCACAGGAGTTATCTTGTTTCCAAAAGTAAATTCAAGCAGTGTTTCAGTAGAAATCCAAATTATTGGCCTTTCAAATGGTTTCCCTGCAAATCAGCTGCTCTGGGAATGGTTTTGCCTCACCTCTTGCTACTCAGCAGAAATTAAACATGCCAGGAGAGGTTTCCTAGAAGGGCGCAATGTTTGTGGAAAAAGATTCCAGAGCAAATTTCAAAGCCGTCATGGGAGTCATGTACGCAGTTTTTAGTGTTCAACATGACAGAACAGAAAAAGGTGATGCTGTTCTGAGCAGAGGTCATTTTCTGCTGGATTTATATGAAAGAAGCAAATGCCATTCTTTGTAGTGGCAGTGTTGAAAGCGTGCCACCCCTGCGACAGGGAAAGAAAGCACAGCTGCTTTTGGGTGCAATGTGCAAATATGGATTTTGTTGTAGGGGGGGGAGGGTTTGTTGGGGCTGGTAAATGTACCCCACAGCTTCTGTTCTTTAGAGCCCACCAAATAGGCTGCAAGTCTTTCCTGATAACATTTTTAAATACGTTCAGAAAAGGAGTAGGAACACTTCTGAGCGGTTTGGCACTTACCGCCTGTATCTTTGATATTGAGGCAGATTTAGTAGATCGATGTGTGTTGCAGCGATAGACCTATCTTCTGCCTTTGATACTGTTAACATCAAATTCTTTTGGAAGGAACTCGCTGTGATGCTGGAAATGCATTAGAGGAACAGGGCCTCTGAATCCTTGTCCTTTATTGCTTTATCATGTATGTTCTGACTAGTTTTCCATGCAGGAGTTCACGTGGGACTCCTGGCGGTGCGGCTCTTCCTGTATTCGGTTTGGTGAACAGACCCTTGGGATACCCTTATTGCACCCATGCGTGGGGGTACAATCCTGTACTCCTAGTGTATGTTTTTGGGCACCTGTGTGTGGCCCACAGAGCACGGTATGGGCTGGTGTTAGCTCTGTGCTGAATTGACAGGTGCCCTGAGCATCCTCCATTTTAGGATGCCCAGGCCCTGTCATTGGAATCAGTAGATTCCTGATGGAGACAAGAGGGTCCCTGTGGCCTCTTACTTTCCATCACCTGTGACCTTGTTTCCCGAAGTCCCGGGAAACCCTGACTCTGTCCCTTCCCCCTGACTGGCTGTTGGGTGGAAGTTCCATATATGGTAGTGCAGGGAAGTGCCGACCAGACTGGCTGGAGCCTTCCCAACATCCGTATGTTGTGAGAACACCTGTGGGGTGGGACCTGGGTGAATGGAGCGTGTGACGAATACGCATTCTGTGTTATGGTGTTTGACACAATGACTGAGACAGCCCTGCCCGAAACTGGTATGAATCCAGTGTGTAGTGCTGAATGCAGAGTGCATGTCCGAATCCACATTCTGTGTTGTGAGTGTCTGGATGGAGAAGAATGACCTGAATGTGGCTGATTAGCTGGCTGCCTGCCTAAATGCCCTTCTGAGTGATTGGTTGCCTGAGTGTGACCCAGCAGAATGAATGGGAGATCAACTAGTATATCTGGGGGCCTTCCACTGCTGGAAATCGTTCAGAAGCTGAAGTTGTTACTTGATGCTTATTCTCGAAGCCGAGCCGGAAGAAGGTGAACCGCTGTTCCCTTCCATGTAATCGGAAAGCTGCTGTGTCTTCAAGAACTGATCCAAGAGAGGACATCGTGCACCAGCTGATCTTTGCCAAATCTCCCTGGTAGACAGACCTACGAAAGGCTGCCAACCGTAGAAGGGGACTGCCGAGGAGAACGAAGAGAAGCACCGGACAGCTGTCTCCATCCGGAGCCGCTGTGCTCCCGTTTGCCTAAGAACATTTGATCCAAGGACTCCCTTGTTCATCATCATCGACCGTTTTCGTCCTGCTGGAGAAAGTCAAGGCCGCCGACGATGGAGGAGAATCCACAGGTGGGTTTCCCGCCACCTGAAAACCTCTGAGACACTGACAAAGCTACTGAAGCCAGCCATGATCACGTCCGTTCGCCTACGCCAGACACACATGACTCGACGCCCTTGCTGGGCCAAAGTTCTTCACTAACTCTTTGCGGCAACTACCCATCGTCGTCGAGGTGCACCGCACGCCTCCCCTGTTACAGGATGTTTTCGATCACTCGTCAACAAGCACCGCAAGGACAGAAGCTGCTGCCTCAACGACAACATTCACCTTTTCTTAAACTCAGAAGTTCGACCCGTGGCTCCTGCTTGACAGGGAGTGCACTCAAGAAGGGCCTGTCGATTCCCTGGCGAAGATCACAAGGCACATTGGGTTGCGGAACTATAGAAGAAAAGATGCTAATAGACAATATTTGGACTGGGCTTGTAGTGCATCTTCATTCACAGGTTGCCCAGGTGGGGATGCGGGGGGTCCTCATACAGAACTGTGCCTAGGTAGACTGGGCCAGTAGTCTGCCAATTGTCTTACCAACTTGTCTTCCTCCTAAGTCTATGGTTGATATCATTTTGCTGTGTTGATTCATATGCTATTTGAACTGAGTACAGCTGATGCATTTAATGGAATCGGAGTAATTGTGGTACCACCTAGAACTGTATATACGTAGCATTTTAGAATTGTCGGAGAACAAAGTATATTGTCATGATAGTGTATATAACATTGAACCTTATTTATATAAAGACTGTTTATACTAATACAGTGTGTAGACATTCCTTTGTGGGGGCTTGGGGATTACACTGTACTTAAGAACCAGCCCGCATCACCTCCTGAGAAGCTAGGCCCTGATTGCTAGTCTATTGCTACCATAATAGAGAATCTTGGCTGGTGTCCTCTGTGCCTCTCCTCTACCCTACCATATACAGAGCAAGAGTACAGACGCCCCCACCAGTGCAATTCTTTACACTCGCCACCTAGGGGTTAGATCCAGGCCTTCTCAACATGATTCAGATGCTGTACACGTGCAATTCTGCTAGGGTCCGACTAAACACTCTGGGTGACCTTTCCAGGAGCTTTCGTTTGGAGAGTGGCGTCTGTCAGAGCTTCATCCTCACCCCCTATCCCCCCCACCCCCCCGTTTAATTTGTACTGGGCAGATCTGTGGTTTGAGGGGGGGGGTCCTGGGGAGGCTTTGCTCCTAAATGGTTGGGTCTATCGGTCTTCTGTATAGCATTTAGTCCTTATGCACCACACTCCAGCGGGCTTACAAAGACTCCTAAATAGTTGAGAGGTACCTCCTTGGAATCCTCTGGCGATCAATACAGCAAAATCTTATGCTATGATATGCAGTAAGGGGCAACACAGTTATGGTTTTGTTGCATCTGGGGAGTTTGCATTTATGTAAAGTGATGCTTCTTGCACATTTTTGGTGTCTGTACAAGATGGCATTCATGTGGAGGGCCTCTGCTTGCAAGTTTGATAGCTGTCGAACCGGCCTTGTGAAGGCGAGCCCATACTCCAATTTAGGGGCTGCAGGTTGGGCGGGGAGGGAGGAGCCAGCAAGACTGGAGAAGGAGCGGCTGCAGTAGCAGCAGCCGGGAACTGGCTGAGGGTATGGTGACACGCCCTCGGCCAGGGCAAAGAGAGGAGCCATGGGGATTGCGGCAACAGCGCCAAAAGGCACCGTTAAAAAGGGATCTGAAGATGGAAGGAGAGCAACAGCTTCTCCACTTTCAACTACGTGACCCTGCCGAGCGCCTGGGATCTCTTGGACCCTCCTTGCTGCCGGAACCGTTGCCGGGGGAACCTCTGCCACACTCTAAGGACAAGTTTTGCTTCCTGGTTGTCATCGGCGAGGGGGGGCTGCCTAGGCTGCTCCTGGGATTCCTGCGGGTTGCCGTTTGCAACGTGCTTCAGTTAGCTTTTGGTGGGGCCTGGCCCTGGGCTTGCCGGATTCCAGTGGTGCAGGTAAGGAGGTGCTGCTGGGTGGGCTCTCCCTTGGTTGGCGTGCCTGGTTGGTGTCGGGTAGAGTTTTGCTCCTGTCGCGGGGCTCCAGGATCAGAGAGGGGGATGGGACCTAGGGGGCCAGATGAGACTGCCGGGGTTGTAAGGGCGGGGGGCCCAGGTGAAACAAAGGGCGTACAGGTTCAGACGCAAACAGGGAATATAGCAGAGCGGCTAGCTTGTTAAAAATTGGGACGGGCCGCTTGCCAGAGAAAAACTTAGTCAACCCCTAGCAGGCCTTGGGGATAGAAAAGCGATAATTATTTACATACGGGTTAGCAGCGTGGTGGTGGGGAATGTACTATTAGAAGTAATGTAGTGTGCAATTGTGCTACGTTTCTGTACATCTGAGAAAAAATTGTCAGCGTGCCAGACTGGCAATTGATTTATAAGAGTGGCAAGGCATGCTACAAGGGGTGCCATCTAGCCAAGGGATTAGGTAGCATGCATGTTAGTCTGTGGCGGTAAGCACTTCTACTTAAGGAACACTTGTGGGTGCAACAGGGTTTCAAAAACTCCCGACCGATGATGGATTTTGTTAAGCAGGCATTTTTCTATGCAAATGTCAAACGATTATGCATTGAGAAAATTGTGTTTTCAAAGCACCCAAATGACTATTGATTTAGCATGCACGTTAGTAGGCTGTGGTGAGGTGCCTATACATAAGACAAATTGTGTTCCAATGCACCCGAATCACGATTGAGTTAGTGGGTACTTCACTGTGCGGTGGTAAGAAGCTTATACGTTTTGAAAAGTGTGTTGCAAAACGCCTGAACGGTTATCGATTTTGCTAGTGTGCAGTTGTAAGGTGCTTGGAGATCAGGCATGTTGGGTGCATAAGGTCCGAATCAAGGCGAGCTGGTGACTGGGGGAGAAACAGGGTACAGAACACACAAGGTGTGCGAGAGGCCAGTTCGGATGGCAGGAAATAAGGAGGACTGTGAAAAGGGGACGAATGGACACGGCGAAAGTGGCAGCACTGTTTGCTCTACTGCAGGATATGGGTTTTGACTTAGTACACCAATGGCCAGCAGCAGGAGGGTATGGAAGGGGTCGGGTGGCAAGCAGGCCCAGAAGGAAGAATGGTGCTCCAAGGGCCGCATTCCCACCAGCTAAGAAAGGGAAAGGTGGGGGAGCGGCCAGGGGGCAAATGGTAGTGCCTGAGGCAGCCCATGCACCAGTAGGGGTTTCCCTGGCAGGCGGGGCACCAGGCACAATAGACACCTGGGCAGGTGCGGGAGTGCAGGCATGTCTCAAGCATGCGGCAGGGTGAAGGCAGGGGGGCATAGGGGAAAGCGGCAGGGATTGACCCGAGAGGAAGGGGGTCCGCTGAGGTTGTCTCCACTGGGCTACAGGAGGCATCACAGTCACCGGCACTGGGAGGCTGCATCAGTAACAGGGGACGGGGCAGGTGGGTGACCACGGGCAGATAAGGGAAGGAGATGCATGTGACAGGGTATAGGGCAAGCAATTGGGCATGAGCAGACGGGGATTAGCGGACCCACAGCAGGACAGTGGGAATCGGGTCCAAGGAGTGTCGGACTGGAAGTGAGGCATGGTGGGGGGGCGGCGCTGGGAGCGTGGGCGCAGGGCAGGGGACGGCAACATCAAACACTCCAATAGGTATTGAGAGCAGCCTGGCTCAGGACATTGGGAAACCAATGGGTGTGATGGGACAGGCACACACGCTTGGGATGGCGTCAGCAGGCACAGCCGGGACAGATGTGAGGGCACCAGCGCCCCCCCTCAATAACCCTTCAGGTATGTTAACATGGCACATTCCATTAAAATTAAAAAACAATATGGAAGGATACATTTGTTGATATATTTTTATTGTCAAACTATATGGTGTCTGAGGAGCTGAGAGAAGCGAAAGGGGCAGGCAAGGCAAAAAGGTGCAAGTGGAAAAGTCAATTGTAAATTGGACAACAGGTTTTGCAATATTTACAGCGGGGCTGCTGGAGAAATACCCCAAGCTACACCAGAAATATATTTTTTATCTATCTAATAATGACCATGTATTGCGCGAATGCACTTTTGGTGCATGGCTACACTATGATAAGAGATTCAGGACCTCCAAAGCAGGAGCATACATCTGGATTGGGGGACCAGGGCTATGGACTCATGGGCTAGTTGCACCATGGTCAGACAATAGGGAGGGAGGTCACAGGGGACCTGGTCACAAAGGGGTTGGACGCCGAAGCAGGGGCAGTCCTTTTGGACCCCCTCCCCTGCAAGGGGCAGATGGAGGGGAGAAAAAAGAACATGCTGGGCATACAACTCTAAGACATGTACATGGGCAGTGTGCAAATTTAAGCATGCATACTCATGTTGCGGGTTTCCAGGACACCCTGAACAGAGATATAAGAGGGGGGGAGATAGGGAGTTCAAGAAAAGTGAGTGAGGTAACTCATGTCGTGGGCACCCCGGCTGCCCACAGCAATCAGAGGGGATATACTCAGATTGTTGGTTAACAACTACCCTAGGGGAGAGGTGGTGGAATTACTGGTGAGGGGTTTCACGTCCCAGTAAAAGGGCCAATAGTATCAGAAATGCCAAGGAATCTGGCTTCATTAGCATGCAATAACACAGTGCTAATGGAAAAGATTGAAAAGGAAAGGGAATTGGGGGGCCATTTTGGGACCCACCTCTCCCATCTTGTATTTGCTCCCCAGTAGGGATTGTGCCCAAAAAAAGGAGGGAACGTTCAGGAGGATTCACAGCCTGTCCTTTCCAAAAGGGGCATCAGTAAATGATGTAATTGATGAGGATATATGTGCCGTGAGATATGCATCATTTGATGACGCCTTGAATCGGCGTAGAGGACTAGGAAAGGGAGCGGTGTTAGCAAAAGCGGATATTGAATCAGCATTCCGGCTACTGCCGGTTCACCTTGATGATTACAGGCTACTAGGTTTCCAGGCGAAAGGATGATTCTATTTTGACAAATGTTTGCCAATGAGGTGCTCCGTCTCGTGCAGCTACTATGCAACATTCAGCTCATTCTTAGAATGGGCCTGTCATGATCTCCGCTTCCAAAAGATCAGGACTTGCCCGACTCCCTTGGAAGCAGACCCATAACCCCGGTTCCGAGTGCCAGCCAGTCCCAATTGGGACCTTTTGGACCCTGTCCTGGCGCCAGTGGCACCAGGCTCATAAAGATGCCCAGTCCCAGCGCTGGAAGCGCCGGGCTCATAATGCTTGGGTGGACTTACCTGCAGCAGACCATGCTGCTTACTTACCTGCCAGTTGAACCCCTGATCCTCTTCTGTTTGGGACTACTTTTCCTGTTGGGTGGGGCAGGAGCCACTCCCTAGGTTCAGAACACTGGAACTCTTCTGGAAAGCAGGAACTCTTTTCTTACCTAGGCGTGGCTGTGGAAGGAGACACCTAAGCACTACAGGAGGCTATTTAAACCACACCCGATGGATGAATCTTGCTTTGCGTTATTCTGCATTCTCTGCAGCAGAACGCTCATCGTGTCTTTTGCTTCTGATCCTGGGCCTAAGGGAACAAAGGCTTACCATCCTGGAATCCAGTCTTCAGCAGCACCTGTAAAGACAAAGAAAGAACAGGTTAGCACTACGGTCTTCAGTGGCAGCTCATCTCTTACCTGGTCCATCGGCTGTCACCAACGCCTCGCGCTGCATTCCGGCATCTGAAAGACAAAAGCTTACCAGCTCTTCGCACGCTCCAGAGGCCTTCGGCGCTGCATCCCGCATCTGAAAGACAAAAGAAGGTGCGTTTAAAGACATTGGGCAACTTTATTACTCACGTGCCATTACTCCTTCCCACGCCGAATCCAGTGGGTATTCCAGCACCCTTCAGCTTCTCTAAAGCTCCGAACTTGTACCTGCAAGATAAAAGGGACAGTTAGTGCGCATCGTGAAGCAGGCTACAAGCGCTTACTTACGTGCTTCCAGGCGCTTCTATTCCTCACGCGGGTTCGATCCTCAACTCTCATCAGCCCGCCATCTCCGGAACCCTGCAAAACAAGAGATATCATTACAAAAGACTTTTAAGACATTTTAAGTGCCCAGAACTTACCGTTCGTGCAGTTAACGACGGACAGCAGTCCTCTGAGGTCAAGAGGCCTGCACCCTTATCCAGTGAAGAAACTGGTTACGGCACCCTGCCCCGAGGCAGATGGAGAGCTCGGCGTTCACTTACCTAAGGTGAGGGCGTTAACCTTTGGGGTTCTACAGGAGAAGAGAAAGGGAAGAGGAGAGAGGCACCCAATAACCCCAGTTCATTAATCCCTTATTTTCTATTTGCAGACATCTTACTCTTCGAGTCAGACATACAGTGCACAGAGGTCCAGGCCAAACAGCCAACCGTGTGTTACACATCACCTTTGAAGATACGGCATTCACCCAGTCAAGACCGGCGCCTCTGCGGGAATCAGGTGAGCGTTACAGAACGCAAAGCCTACCGCAAAACTCCCACCCAGGCGCTATGGAAACCTCGGATACCGACCAGCTAGCCCAGTTACTTGGGGAACTAAGAGCAGAAGTGCATGCAGCCCGTCAGGAAACGAATGCTCTAAGAAGGGAACTGATTATTTCCAAGGAGCGAACAGACGATCTCGCTAGACAATTGCTACAGTCACAAGCCGGACAAACTCCGTTACCCGCATCAGGGGCAAATCTTCCTTCAACATCCTCTACGAACCCAGTGCAGATCAACCTACCTGGGAATGTACCTCTGGCTCCGCCCGAACGATTTTCTGGTGACCCAAAGAGGTTTGCAGTATTTATTAATCAGTGCCGGTTGCACTTCTTATGCCGGCCAGCAGCCTTTCCAACTGATCAAGCTAAGGTAGCTTTCGTACCTTAGTGGCAATGCGGCAGACTGGTCAATCCCTCTAGTTAATCAAGATGATCCGGTTCTCCATGATTTTCAAGCTTTTCAGCTCAGTATGGAAAAACTGTTTGCAAGACATTCACAGGGGCAGGCCTTGGACAATGAGCTCCTTTCATTGCGACAGGGTAATCAAGACCCTTTGGCTTATATTGCGTCTTTCAACAGACTGATAGTGGAAACTCGATGGCCTGAGGACAAAAGGATTACGCTGTTTTATAGAGGTCTACGTGGAGAGCTCAAAGATGTGTTAGCCCAAGTAGTGAATCCCCGCAAGACTGTTCGGACTATATTGACTTAGTTGTTCAAATTGACCACAGACTGCAGAACAGGAAGGCCGATCGTTCCAAGTTTGATGCTCGAGTATTTTCCAAACCACCAACTCCTACCAAAGGAGTAGACTCCGGGGAACCCATGCAAATAGGGGGCCTGAAAGGACCACTAACACAAAAGGAGCGGGAAAGGAGAAAACAGCTGCAATTATGCCTCTATTGCGGAAACTCGGGGCACTTTCTTCGAGACTGTCCGGTGAAACCAGCCAAGAAGGCAGTAGGAGCTGCAGTTACCAGGGTCACAAACTCTTGAGCAGGGAAACGACCTCGCCCGACAAGAATAGAGGTCCTCTTGCCGAGCGTTAAAACCAGTTCAGTGACCTCGCATTTCGTGATACCTATGGTCCTCATTAGCCCTGAACATCCGGATCGATTACATGCGATTGAAGCTTACGTCGACAGCGGTGCCATCGGCAATTATGTGGATCATGAAATGGTTTCGAGGATGAATCTGACTCTTTGTCCAAAGGCTGTAAAGGACGTCATTACTACGGTGGATGGTACGGAGATAGCCTCCGGACCAGTAACGCATACCACCCAAGAAGTGACGCTTGTAAGTCAAGATGGACACCATGAGAAGATCGTGTTCGATGTGATCAAGGCCCCTCAGTTCCAGATTATTCTAGGAATTCCTTGGTTAGAGAAGCACAATCCTCAGATCGATTGGCGAGCAAGAACGGTTCAGTTTCCAGAATGTGTCTCTACTTGTCACCCTCGACCTGGTGTTGCACTGGCAGCAATTTCCTCGGAGGCTCCCCAGTTACCTCCTGAATACCTAGAATTCCAAGATGTTTTCCGGAAGGATCAGGCTAACTCTCTACCTCCTCATAGGTCTTATGACTGCCAGATAGACCTGATACCTGGATCTACTCCTCCTTGTAGTAGAATTTATGCCCTCACTGAGCCTGAGAATCTTCACCTCCGACAATACCTGGATCAATACCTAGCGAATGGGTTTATTCGTCCTTCCAAGTCCCCTGCTTCCTCAGCTTTGTTCTTCGTTCCAAAAAAAGAAGGGGACCTTAGAACTTGTATAGATTATCGCGCCCTGAACCAGATCACCGTTAAGAATAGATATCCGTTACCTTTGATCCCTGAACTCCTGGACCAAGTCAGAAAAGCATGCATATATACAAAGCTGGATCTTAGAGGAGCCTACCACTTGGTACGAGTAAAAGAGGGCGATGAATGGAAGACGGCCTTCCGCACCAAGTATGGGCTATTTGAATATCAGGTCATGCCCTTCGGACTTTGCAATGCCCCGGCCGCCTTTCAATATTTTATGAACGATGTCCTCAGAGAGCTCATAGATGTGTGTGTTGTTGTTTACATTGACGACATCCTCGTTTATTCTTCATCGGAAACTGAACATCGGAAACAGGTGAAAATGGTCCTCGAGAGATTGCGGCAACACAAACTTTTCGCTAAGTTGGAAAAATGTGTTTTCAACGTGACTGAAGTTGAATTCTTTGGATTCATATTATCACCTAGCGGAGTGCGTATGGATTCAAAGAAGGTCGATGCAATTCTCAATTGGCCATCGCCATCCTCCGTAAAAGGTGTTCAAAGCATGTTAGGCTTCGCTAACTTTTACCGCAGGTTTATCCCCGAATTCTCTCGAATAGTCCAGCCCATCACCGCCTTGTTAAAGAAAAACAAACGTTTTGAATGGTCTACCGAGGCGGAACAAGCTTTCCAGGATTTGAAGACTAGATTTATCTCTGCACCGATCTTAAAACATCCTCGCCCAGAACTCCCCGACATCGTTGAAACTGATGCTTCGAGCCTTGCCATGGGGGCAGTTCTGTCACAAAAGGACCCAGTAACCAATCAGTTGCATCCCGTGGCATTTTGGTCCCGCAAATTCTCGCCTCCTGAAATCAATTACACGATTACTGACAAGGAACTTCTGGCTATCAAGTCTGCCTTTAAGGCTTGGCGACATTATCTTCTGGGGGCCCAACACACTGTTACTGTGATTACAGATCACCGAAACCTGCAATATTTGAAAACCGCAAAAGCTCAATCCTCTAGGCAACTCCGTTGGGCACTATTCTTTGCCGAGTTTGACTTCATAATTACCTATCGACCTCGTACAAAAAACGGTAAAGCTGATGCCCTTTCTCGGATGGGAGTGGAAGAACATTTGATCAATCCTAAACCTGTACCTATCATTCCCGAACAAAGAATTCTAGGTGTAATCGCCACACAATCCATAGAGGAAGTTAAGGATAAAGCCAGGCTACTGGTAACTCCAGCAGACATACAGAATTGGCATCTGCAGGGAAAGGACTTTACGGTGAAGGACAACCTATTATATTTCCAAGAACGGTTATACCTGCCCAGCACAGATTTACAGAAAAAGGTAATCTCTTGTTATCACGATTCTTTAATGGAAGGACATCCCGGTATGACCAAGACCTCGGAAAGGATCAAGCAATACTTCTGGTGGCCGTCTTGGAAAAAAGATATCAGAGACTTTATAATGTCCTGTGGAGTATGCGCCCAAAACAAGAGTCAAAAGGAAAAACCAGCCGGCCTCTTATGCCCTATTGGTATCCCGCCTCGCCCTTGGCATACGCTTTCTATGGACTTCATCACCGATCTACCTCCATGCTCCGGATACAATACGATCCTATTAATCGTGGACCTATTCTCCAAGATGGCGCATTTCATTCCACTCAAAGGCTTACCAACAGCAGCAACTCTGGCCCTAGAATTTCTCGAAAACATCGTCCGACTGCACGGTTTTCCTTCAGTTCTAATTTCGGATCGAGGTAGTCAATTTATTTCTCATTTTTGGCGAAGTTGCTGTCGGTCGGCTCAAATTGATGTGAGACTTTCGACCAGCCACCACCCTCAAACCGACGGACAAACCGAGAGGACCAATCAAACTCTGGAACAGTATTTGCGCTGCATGCTACAACAAACTGAAAAAACTTGGAAAGATATCCTTTGGATAGCCGAATATGCCTACAATAACTCTGTCCACTCGGGAACTGGGAAGACCCCGTTTTTTCTTTTATACGGTAGTCACCCTCGAACCTCGGAGTTGGATCCACTCCAAGATCTTGGAACACCAGCAGTAGACCACCTGCATTCTACAATCACCCAAGCCTTTAAGGAAGCCGTTTCTCACCTTCAAAGGGCTAAAGAACAATACAAGAAAGGAGCAGACCAACATCGGAAGGAAGCCCCCCAATATCAAGTAGGAGATCAAGTCTGGTTATCCACCAAATATCTACCTCTAAAAGGACCACGCACATTCAACCCAAGATACCTTGGTCCCTATTCCATCACTACCATAGTAAATCCAGTAGCGGTCAAGTTGGACTTGCCCCCTCACATGAAGATACATCCGGTCTTCCACGTCTCTCTATTAAAACCCGTGCAACCTCAAACCCGACTAACTACATCTCCAAAACCTATTCTAGTTGATGGAGAACTCGAGTTTGAAGTCAAAAGCATCCTGGATTCCAAGATCTCCAAATCTAAACTATTTTACCTGATTGACTGGAAAGGCTACGGTCCCCAAGAAAGATCCTGGGAACCTGCAGAATATGTCCACGCGCCTCGTCTAATCAAAAGATTTAATCGAACATTTCCTAACAAGCCCAAACCCCCGGAGAAGCCCGGTTTGGGAGGGGCCTTGAGGGGGGGTGCTGTCATGATCTCTGCTTCCAAAAGATCAGGACTTGCCCGACTCCCTTGGAAGCAGACCCATAACCCCGGTTCCGAGTGCCAGCCAGTCCCAATTGGGACCTTTTGGACCCTGTCCTGGCGCCAGTGGCACCAGGCTCATAAAGATGCCCAGTCCCAGCGCTGGAAGCGCCGGGCTCATAATGCTTGGGTGGACTTACCTGCAGCAGACCATGCTGCTTACTTACCTGCCAGTTGAACCCCTGATCCTCTTCTGTTTGGGACTACTTTTCCTGTTGGGTGGGGCAGGAGCCACTCCCTAGGTTCAGAACACTGGAACTCTTCTGGAAAGCAGGAACTCTTTTCTTACCTAGGCGTGGCTGTGGAAGGAGACACCTAAGCACTACAGGAGGCTATTTAAACCACACTCGATGGATGAATCTTGCTTTGCGTTATTCTGCATTCTCTGCAGCAGAACGCTCATCGTGTCTTCTGCTTCTGATCCTGGGCCTAAGGGAACAAAGGCTTACCATCCTGGAATCCAGTCTTCAGCAGCACCTGTAAAGACAAAGAAAGAACAGGTTAGCACTACGGTCTTCAGTGGCAGCTCATCTCTTACCTGGTCCATCGGCTGTCACCAACGCCTCGAGCTGCATTCCGGCATCTGAAAGACAAAGGCTTACGTACTCTTCGCATGCTCCGGAGGTCTTCGCACTGCATTCCGGCATCTGAAAGACAAAAGCTTACCAGCTCTTCGCGCGCTCCGGAGGCCTTCGGCGCTGCATCCCGCATCTGAAAGACAAAAGAAGGTGTGTTTAAAGACATTGGGCAACTTTATTACTCACGTGCCATTACTCCTTCCCACGCCGAATCCAGTGGGTATTCCAGCACCCTTCAGCTTCTCTAAAGCTCCGAACTTGTACCTGCAAGATAAAAGGGACAGTTAGTGCGCATCGTGAAGCAGGCTACAAGCGCTTACTTACGTGCTTCCAGGCGCTTCTATTCCTCACGCGGGTTCGATCCTCAACTCATCAATCCGCCATCGCCGGAACCCTGCAAAACAAGAGATATCATTACAAAAGACTTTTAAGACATTTGAAGTGCCCAGAACTTACCGTTCGTGCAGTTAACGACGGACAGCAGTCCTCTGAGGTCAAGAGGCCTGCACCCTTATCCAGTGAAGAAACTGGTTACGGCACCCTGCCCCGAGGCAGATGGAGAGCTCGGCGTTCACTTACCTAAGGTGAGGGCTTTAACCTTTGGGGTTCTACAGGAGAAGAGAAAGGGAAGAGGAGAGAGGCACCCAATAACCCCAGTTCATTAATCCCTTATTTTCTATCTGCAGACATCTTACTCTTCGAGTCAGACATACAGTGCACAGAGGTCCAGCCCAAAGAGCCAACCGTGTGTTACACATCACCTTTGAAGATACGGCATTCACCCAGTCAAGACCGGCGCCTCTGCGGGAATCAGGTGAGCATTACAGGGCCACAAAGGAGGAGCTAAGAGGAGTAAGAGTAGTACATTACTGGGACATCTTCCTTTTCCTGGGTTCCCCGCGAGGTAGGCAGTGCAGAGATGCACTAGGGGCATTTCAGAAGATAACAAAGGAACTAGGGGTGCCATTGGCACAGGAAAAACTGAGGGCCCATTGTCCATTCACATTTGAAATTGATACCAAACAGGAAACTTGCCTGCTGCCTACCGGCGAAGAAGGTGGGGGCAATTTGGGAATCGGTGTAGCTATGCTTCCAGCCCAAAAAGGTGATGCTTGCTCAGCTGCAGCATCTAGTGTGACAGTAAAATTTTGCACTGAGAATTATCACGGTGGGGGCCAATTTTCACTGGCCATAGCGCTATGTAGGGCATCACAGAAAAGCATCACCATATCAGGTTATCGGCTTCAGTTAAAGGGGACCTCCCAGCGTGGAACAGTTTTTAGTGGGGTTCAATGGCCTACAGGTGTGGCCTGTGAAAGCGCAACATAACCAGGATATTGGGCTACATACAGATGCGGCAGGGAGCGTGGGTTTCGGGGGCCATCTGGGGAGATAGGTGGTGCAACGGCAGATGGCCGGAGGAATGGTACAACTGGGGCATGACCAGGAATATCACTTTTCTGGAATTATTCCCTATCGTGGTGGCATTGACAATCTGGGGCAAGGAACGCCGGGGGAAGCGCATAGTATTTTGGTCTGACATGTCAGTGGTGATGGCACTAAACAATCGGAGGGCATGGTGCTCAGACTTCTGAAACGCATATGGTGCTGATGTGTTTGCAAAGGGGAGTTTTTTCAATCTAAACATGTTCCGGGGGTACTCAATAACGTTGCTGATGCATTTACGTCCCGTCCCCTTTCCTCCATACTGTATGGGCGTCATTAGCGAGGGACGGGAAACGGTACTTTTTTCACCAGAAAAATCATCTTCCCCTTTAAATTTAGAGGGATCATGCGCTCGCCTGACTCCACCCACCAGCGCCACTCCTCGGTCCCCTTTTCTGCGTCGACGGGAATGGGCTGAATTCACCAGCGCTCCTGGGTTTGGGTTCGGCCGTGTAATACAACACGCTCTTCCCGGATATGCTCATATCTATCTTTTTCTTTTCAATTAAGTTCTTGGTCCTCCTACGCCTCGCTCCTCCCCGACGCATGTCGACTTTAGTGGGCTTGAGCAGGTGTCCAGCCTGCGAGGGGCTCTTCCCTACATCCGACCCCTGTGCCCTTTTGCCTCTGCTGCCTTGGCCCCGACCACGGCTGGAAAGGTTGTTCCACGTGCAACGCACTGACCCCATGGGCACTGAAGAACAGGCTAGCTCGGTGGAGGTAGCTCTTCCAGAAGTCACCTTCGGAGGACCTAAAGGACTTTGTCAAACATCACTCGAGGCCGAAGGAAGGGCCTCTATTCACCATCGCACCCCATAAAGGAGACTCCTTCCCAAGGAAGCGCCCGACCGGGAGGAACCTTTGGGTTCTAGCACACGTACCAAGGCTAGTCCATCTACCAGCCGAGGGGTCTCCGGATCCTTCCAGGGTCAGTGCTGAGGGACCACAAGGTTCTTTTACCGGGGTTACTCCCGAGGGGCAACGCCCTAGTACCGTTATAATGTCCGAAGGACGCCTTCACGCAGCACTACTGGCAACTCTGCCGAGGGCAATCCGCCTTCCAGATCACGCCTGAGGTGCGGGATAGGCCTTTTGTTCCAACACCAAGCGTCTTGGGCGGGGCTGGTTCCAGCAAGCCAGGCACCACGACTTCGGCACGTGGCACGCAGCTCGACAATGGCTGCCGGGCCAGACAAGATGGGCGCTCGTCCAATACCTCTTCTTGCCGAGCGAGTAGAGGAAAGAGTCACAAGGTGGGACTTGTCATCCAGGTGCGTGGCCTACAGTTTATCCATCAGCAGCGCAGGGCAGGTTTCCCCTGCAAACCAGCCAGAGTGTGCCCTGGCCCCAGTTGCCCTTAGCCACTCCGTCAATATCAACTGCCACCTCTACAGCCTCCGAAGACAGGTTCTTCGAAAGGTCGCTAGGGCTGATACGAACTCCCCAGATGGGGGGCGATCCTCTAGGATGCCATCAGGGACATGCTCCCCCTAGGTCACCCCACCGGCACTCATAGTCATTCCTCCTATGGCTCTGGTGATCAGTGGATCTGTATGCCTCCTGGGACAACAAGAAATACCTGCAGTTCGCCTCCTGGCAGGGGCAGGGCTCTGGCTCCCTGGGTGACGCATTCCAGATACAGTTGAACGGCATGACGGCATACGCCTTCCCACCCACACCCCTGGTCCACAGGATGAACTGCAAGATGAAGGAATCTCATCACCTCAGCATCATTTTGATAGCTTCATGGTGGCTGGCGAGACCATGGTTCTCCGATCTACTCAGCCTATCGGACTGGTCACCCATTCACCTCCCGCTTAGCCCGGCTCCTCTGCTGGCCCGGCAGGGAGGTAGGGTACTCCACCCTACTCCTCACAAGCTAGCCCTCGAAGCGTGGTTCCTGAACAGGTCATGTTGAAACACTTGAACCTCTCTCAAGCTAACGTAGAGATTATCCAGGGCGCTAGAAACAAGGCTACTAGGAACCAATATAGGAGTAAATGGTCTAGATTCTGTCATTGGGTCGACTCTAAGGGGATCGGCCCTCTTAGGTGCACCTTGGATGACGTGCTCTCCTTCTCTGCACACCTCACCTACTCTGGTGTACATGTGGACAGATTCCGCACCTATTTGGCAGCCACAGGGGATTACAGGAATTCAGAGGAGGGCCTCTTCTCCTCTTCCAACCCGGTGGTCGAGTGACATCTGGCAGGCCTCCACAGACTCACCTGCCTATAAAGAAACCACACCCTGCGTAGGACCTCAATGTTGTGTTGGGTCCTTGGCACACAAACCTTTCGAGCCAATGGTGTCCGCGGACATCAGGCTGGTCACCATAAAGACGGCTCTACTCGTGGGCATCACCTCCGCTCGCTCCGAGTCAGCAAGGTTCGGGCTCTGGTGGCATCAGAGCCCTACGCCACTTTTCACAAGGACAAGGTGGTCCTGCGAACGCACCCTGCGTTCCTACCCAAGGTGACGACCTCCTTCCATTTCAACTAGGAGATAGTCTTACCCACCTTCTTCGCCGACCCCAAGGATGAGCCTCAGAGGGTCTTTCACTGTCTGGACGTCCGACACGCTCTGAAATACTACCTGGACAGGACCAGGGACTTCTACAAGTCGGACACCCTGTTTGTCACTTTCGGTGGGTTAAGGCCCGGTTATCCGGCTTCTAAGGCCTCCATAGCAAGGTGGATGGTCACGGCCATCAAGGAGGCTTATGAAGGGCAGCACAAGCCGGTGCCAGCTAACTTGCATGCACACGCGGTCAGAGCCAAGGCCACTCCCATCGCATTACAACAGCATGTGCCATGGCAGGACATCAGCAGGGCGGCTACTTGGGCCACCCCTTCGGCTTTCTGTAAGCACTACTGTTTGGATGCCGCCTCTAGGTCAGACGTGGCTTTCGGACAGGCGGTTCTAAGAAACCTGTTTTCTTAAGGAGGTTCTCCTCTCCACCCTTGAGCTACATTCACTTGTAATCGCCCATACACTTTGGAGTAAAGGGGACGGGACGTAAGAGTAATTAATAGTTACTCACCATAGTGACTAACCTACTCTTAGTCCATAGTCTCCTTTCCTCCATACGTCCCACTATCCCCCCCCCTCCCTAATGTACTGGTGTCATTAGGCAATTCTGAATATTGTCGACGCGTCAATGGGGACTGAGAAGTGGCACTGGTGGGCGGAGTCAGGCGAGTGCATGCTCCCAGGGCCATGCCCCCGAGCGCCTCTAAATTTAAAGGGGAAGATGATTTTTCTGGTGAAAAAGGTTCCGTCTCCCCTCCCTTGCAAGGGACGACCATACAGAAAGGGGACTAAGAGTACGTTGGTCACTACGGTGAGTAACTATTCATTTTTAAGATGCAGGAATTCAGTAAGATGGTTGCCTCAAACAGAAAGGAGGATGACTCCCTTCCCCGGCAAACTCTGGAATCTGGGTGCCCCGATTTAGCACCCATGATCGCAAGATCTCTGGCCAGGAAGACTAAAACAGCTAATGAGAAAGCATGGCAGGAGTATCAGTTCTGTGAGAAGGAGGGGAGAGCGGAAATGTTCCACAGAGATTCATTGATAGCTTTTCTAGGACACCTTTATGTCACATGGGTAGCAAGTAAAGGTGGTTGCAATCTGGCTCATGGCCGGGTTGCAGAGGGAGACAAGTGACTTGTAAGGAAGGCATTAACAGGTTGGGAGATAATGAGGGGCGGGCTGGTGAACATGCGGCGCCCACTGGACCCACAGAAATTGGAGAAGTTGGTCCTGGCACTGAGTGGAGTATGCAGGAATAGTTACGAGAGCACACTCTTTAGGGCAGCTTTTGTCACATTCTTCTATGGGGCCTTCAGGTTGGGAGAGTTGGTAGTGGCCTCCAAAACCAACATGACTGGGGTGGGGGGAGTGCTTGCCTAATATGACGGCCATTTCTTTGGGGGGGGGGGCGCTGTTGTAATGGATTTAAAGACACAGAACACTCCAGACCAGGACTCTTTCCACTGGCAAGGGATGTGGCGCACAATAAAAACACTTTGAATTTTATTTTGAATTCTGCTTTGAGAAGGCACCCAGTACGTCTCTCACCCCCCCCTTGACAAACGCCCTGTGTCGCAATAGACCATGAACCAGGCCGGTGTGTAATAATACAATATTATTTATTTTTAAATTCAAAGTCAAACAAATCAAATTTAGGGCAGCAATCACCAGTTGGGTGATAATATACAGCGAAATGTTATGATACACTTAATTTTTTTTTTTTTTTTTATTTATTTGTTTACAATTCAATGAAAATAATTTTTACAAACAGTTGAGAGCGACAGCAACCCTTAATAAGATGCGCCTCGAGCTTTCATGTAGTTATGTCAGATTCCTGGTGAGAACGGGATTACCTCTTCCAGGTCAATGTAGTGTTTAAATGAAGTTGGTTAGGCTCAAGCGGACGTAGGAGTCCGAACGCGGAGAAGATGCCGAAGGAAGCTTGATCTCCCTTATCAACATTGTTGTGATGGAGTGGAGACTTCGGAGAATTTACTCTCGCTCGTGGTTTGTGAACTGGAACTGATCATTTCAAAGGCAGACTCCAGGATTTTGACAGTCGCAATTGTCCATCTGGTTTTTTCTCCCGACATTAACCTGTTCCACCACGTAATTTCTTCTTCCTCTCCAAAAGATGTGTGTTCGCAGACTAGTGTCGACAGATAGGTGGCTCGAATTTTTCTCACCTTAGGACATCTAAGTAAGAGATGTTTGATTGATTCTGTCGTAGTGGAATTGTGGCAAAGGCGACAGATAATGTCAGTTGAACTGGATCTGATTGCTAAAATTTCTCTCGTCAGCAGGAGGTTGAAACGAGCTCGCATGAAGAATTTTCTTAGCTGTTGGCTTGGAAACTTAGAACAGTATGGTATAGGTACATTGAGTCTGTTAAAGGTAGGTGGGAGATTCATGGTCAGTTTGTTTGAGCTTTCGATAGGGTCAGGATCCAGTCAAGTTCCTTTAACTTTCTTTTTACTCTTTCCGGATTATGCTTAAGATCTTCGACTGAGCATGCTATATCTGATAGCTTTCCTTTTAAGTTTTCTGACCATGCGGTTAAGTTCGTTGTTCGCTGCTTTGCGATTTCATCAGCTACGATTTTGTAGATTGATGGACTGTCTGGTATTAAGGTATTTCTGAAGAGAGTGAAAGCGTGTAGCATCACAGTTGTTTCTAACGACTGTAGGCCCAAGTCTCGTCTGATGAGATCCATCGAGGTGGAATTTGGTAGACCTAGAACTGATTTCCAAATCAAACTTTCTAATCTGCGCCAGATGCTGTTTGGTATGGTCAAAGTTGCTCCCATACCGTATGTGAGTGTAGGCACCACTTTTCCTTTGTAAAATTCAATCGCTGGTTTAAGTGAGAATTTACCAAATCTGTTAACTGTTTTCATTTGGGCTGCGAGGTTGCGCGCTTTGTCCCACAGGGCTTGTTGCATCGTGGCCTCCCTAGCTGAACGGTTGATGTGTACCCCTAGGTACTTAATGCTGGTAACCACCTCGATAGGAATTGAGTCCATAGTCCATGTGAAATGTGAATTGATCTTTTTTCCACCTTTTCCAATTATCACGATTTTTGATTTCTCTTTGTTGATTTTCATGTTATTCTCTCCCATGTATAGAGCCAAGTTGGATAGTTGGCGTTGAAGTCCGATACACTTAATTTAACTTTCTGACATTTGACACATAAACTGCCCACCTCCCTAGTGTGTCCAGAAGTTGGTCTGCATTCTGGGTGTGAAGTCCGGATTGTGGGCCATCTGTGTGAGTGGGCCTCCCCCTATTTTCATCCCCTTTCCCTGTAGCGCCTTGTCCCAATACCATAGGGTGGCCTTGGTTGTTTTCAGTAGTGCACCTCCTTTACCCCTGTGCCTTGCTGCTAAGAATTCCAGACTCTGTAGTGGGGGTCCTAGTTGCCTCCCTTTTCAGGGTTGCCCATCGGTTTTGGTTTTCCCTGGGCGCTCATTGCAACATTGGCGCCACCTGTGCTGGCCATAGGTACCTATGAAATTCTGGTACTCCAGCCAGCTGGCACCTGCTTCCACCCCTCGGATTCCCTGGTCAACACGAGCCTTCTGTGACAGGGGCTCCATGGTCATGGTGAAGATGTCTCGTGCTTTGCGGATCGGGATACTGCCTGTGAGCCGCCCGTTAATCATTAGACGTGTGGTTGGGTTCCTGAAATTAGCTATGACCATGCGGGTGAAGACCGGCCCACACCCACATTTTTCAAGAGTTAGTTGTAGAAAATCCCAATTTAGGCTACCGAAGGCCCTAGAGGCGTCGAGTGCCAGCACCGAAAACCGCTGCCCCGTCTTCTGCCCCCATTCGATAGTATGTATGGCTCTGCGTATTTACAAAACCTGCCTGGTCCGATGGATTATTTTCGGTTGGATATTAGTCAACCTCCGGGCCAGGACAGTGGAGTAGATCTTGGCATCCCCATTCAGCAGCGAAATGGGGCGATAGCTTGAGCATTCTGAGGGTTGTCTATCTGTTTTTAACAGAAGGACTGTGCTGGCTGGGTCTGTCCCCAGAGGTTTGCCCTGTGTCTCTTATTTGATTAAAAAGTTTTGTTAGGTGGCCAACCAGGGTAGTCCTAAATGTTTTATAGTATGCATTGCACAGTCCGTCTGGGCCTGGGGATTTGTGTCCTTTCAGAGCACTTATAACCTCCCCAACCTCTTCCTCTGATATGGGCGCCTCTAGCATGTGTCGGTCTACTCCTGTGATTTGTGATAAGGTCACTTGTCCCAAAAATGTTACTCGCCCCTCCCTCTCCAGATCATCTCCCTTCAGATTGTTTGTGTGGTATGAATGCATAATGTCCGCTATCTCGTTTTCCCCCCCTCATGTTGCCTCCCTGGTGCCGGAGCTGGGTGATGTGGTTCCGGGTTTTCTGCTTTCTCAATTTGGCCGCAAGGAATCGGTTAGCATTATCCCCATTTATATTGTAAGAATGTTTAGGGCGTAGGAGGAGTTGTGCAGATTAGTCTGCGAGGTGTCTCTAGGACCGCCCTAGCTTTTTTAAGTTCCCGCAAACCTTCTGTGACACTTGTAGAGTGCCTCAGCGGTTCCTATTTCGGCTTCTAGTTCCCGCCTCTTTTTATGAAGTTTGCTGTATGTGCGATGAACCCGCCTGTACCACTGCTTTGCTAGCATCCCAGATGGTTCCCCAGTCTACCCCCTCTGTGATGTTTTCTTGAAAGTAGTTCCTCAGGGCCAATTCTATATCCGCCCTAAGGGCTTGGCCTTTTAGAATTATTTTATTTAGGCACCATCTCTTTCTGGTCTGCAGCAGCGGGGATGTTGGCTCCATTTTCAAGGAGACCAGTGCATGGTTTGATGGGCAACGAACCCCAATATCTAGCCCCGTGATTTGTGGGACCATGGTGTCCGAGACAAGTATCATGTCGATTTGCGAACAGCCCTTATGTGCGGCTGAATGATGAGTATACGTTCTTTCTTGTGGGCGGAAGAACCACCAGGTTTCTATTAGGTGTAGCTCTCTGAGGAATCGGGCCAGGGCTTGTCTATATGTTATCGTTAGGGGTGGCTGGGCGGGTTTTGTCCATTGTGGCATCCATTACCCCATTGATGTCGCCCCCTATCGGGATATGTCCCACCCCCCATTCTGCATGTTTTGGCAGCAGCCCTAGCAGGAACCAATCTTGTTTATCGTTGGGGGCATAAATTGCCACCAAGGTGACCTTTTGGCCCATCAGTATCCCTCCCAGCACCAGATATCGACCCTCAGGGTCCCTTTTTATGAATTGTTTCTCAAAGTGAATTCCTTTACCTAACAATATGCCCACTCCCCTTCTTTTGGTGCCGCTTCAGGCTATGTACTGTGTGGGGAAGGCTCTATGCTTTAATCTGTGCTCGTCTTCTGGTAGCAAGTGTGTTTCTTGTACCCACACCACTGAAGCCTGAAGATCAGAGAGCCTCCTCATAATTGATTTCCTTTTTATTGGGGAATTAAGCCCTTGGACATTTAGCGTCACAAATGTTAGGTCAGCCATTGTCAGGATGTATTTGTGTGCCTTCCATCCCGCTGTAGAGCTTATCTGCTGCCCTAGTTGTTCCACCTGTGTTGTACATAACCTCAACCAAAGTGTCATGTTCCTCTAGTCCCCCCTCCCCAATTTAAAACAACCCCATAAACTTCAACAACTATTACCATGGTTATACCACAGTAAATCACTGGGATGTGTTCCCCTCCACCCCCTGGGAATTTTGGGATCCGAGTCCCCTCCCACCAACCCTCCCCTCCCCCCCGCTTGCGTCGTTTATAAGATTTTTCCATCTTCCTCCATGTTAGCTTGCATTGTGATAATGCATTGCCCTGTGTACCTCAACCCTCCATTTCCATGTGTTGCCCCACCTGCTTTTGAATCAAGGCTTTCTTCACCATCGGGATGTAGCCCCGGTTTGTTCCCCTTATACCCACCACTCATGTGGGATTAGTAGGTTTGAGCTCTTTGTTACGACCTCTTGGACGGGGCCGTGCTGGCTTCTATTGTTATTTCTCCAGATTGGCCTTTCTCTCCATGCTGCCTGATGGGATGCTTTCTCTGTCATTACCTTCAATCCCGTCGTCCTCCCTCATGAGGTCATCCATGTCCTCTTCCTTTGTGATTGTGTATCGCTGTCCTTTCCACTCAAAGCAGAGTCTGGTTGGAAAGGCCCATCGGTAGTGTATTTTCCTGGATCTCAACCAGTTTTTTGACGACCCTTAAGCATTTCCTCTTTACAAGAGTGGCTTGTGCCAGGTCTTGATAAAGCTGAATGGGTGTAGATCGGAAGCTTATGGGTTCCTCTCTCCAAGCGGCCCGCATTATGTCTTCCTTTAATTGGAACAGATGTATCTGAGTCAGCACTTCCGGGGTCAGATTCTTATTGAGCTGAAATGTGGAATAGACCCTGTGAGTTTGGTCCAATATAATGTGTTTTTCGTCCGCCTTGCCTAGGATCTGCTGGAACAAGTGGTCTACATAGTGCTGTAGATCGGTGTCTGCCACGGACTTTGGGATCCCCTGGATCCATATGTTGCACCTAAATCTGTTTTCGGCATCTTCCCGTTTGCTCTGGACCCAGTCCATTTGTTCTAGTTCTACCACCCTTCTGGCTAGTTCATCATGCTCCTGCCTTTGTTCCGCTACTGTAGTCTCCACTTAGACTCTTCTCCACAGCCATGACTCCTCTATTGAGATCCGCGATAGACTTGGCTAGCTCAGAGGCACTGTCTTCAATGTCTTTTCTTTCATTACTGTAACATTGCCAGCAGATCGAATTTCTGTATAAGCGGGTCATCAGGCTCATGTTGACACTCCGAAGGAGGGGAGTGTATCTGGACAGTCGCCTGTTGCTGGTTGCGTTTGTGGTTCTCTGCGATTTTTGCATCAAGGCTTTGATGTCACCAGACATAGGTCCTTTCTGTTTTGCTGCTTGTTTGGCCATTCTTGCGGTATTGGCCGGTGTTTTACTGTGTCCTGTGGCACCTGCGATTGTCTTGCCTTTAGTCTCCTGCTCGCTTATGCTAGTTTGTCAGAGGTCCGCAGTGGGGCAGTGCCCTTTTAGGTTAATATGCAATCAGTTTTGTGCTGTGGGCAACTTTTGGAGTAGGAACCTTGCATCCAATGTCTTCTGGCTACCCGGTTGGCTGCGCTTATTATTCTACTCTCAGCCACCCTAAGCGCTTCACAGCAGCTCTGCAGTGAAAAAGGCTGAGAGTACGTCGCTTCTAGAGGATCCTTGGGGTTGCCTCCGTTTATCCACGTCCTCAAGGGGTCTTTGGCTGCACAGGATGTCTGCCAGGAGCTTGTCGCCTTATTTCTTCCTTGTTTTGGGCACACAGTGTTCTCTGGCATCCTGCGGGCGGTCCAGGCTGCAGCCGGGCAGGGAGGGGGTAACTTGGCGTGGGTCCTTGTGGTCTCTCTACTCCTTCTCTTCCCCACCCCCCGTATTTGTCAGTGCCTGCTCCTGCTGTTCACCCTCATGGGCCCTCTGCTTGCTGCTTCAGGACCGCCTTTGTCCCCGTTCTTCTAGCATTGCTCACGTAGATTTAACGCTTCAGGCAGAGCATAGAGTGCCATTCACCATATTTCCAGCACTAGAAAGTTTGCAAGCGCGATGGAACTGTCCCGCCTTTCATTCTTTCCCCATGACATATCTGCCTTCTTACCCAGCTGCAGCTTAAATTGTGTTGGGGGCTTGCCTCCTGTCGCCCTATGTCTCCGTTGTGCTTGTGTGTCCTTTTTTTTTCATTTGCGTGCTGTTCTCCCCCGGGTGCCCCCATTGTCTCCATACTGGGGGTGTTGCTCCCTGCCCTGACCTCTTTGTGCGGGATCCAGGTTCTGCTGCTCCGGCCGCCGCCGCTCCCTCCTCCGTATAAGGAGAATGCCGTCCCTGCGTGGGCGCCAGCACTATTGCCTACCGCTTCGGTCTTTGACAGGCTGCCCGCTGCGTGGGTTTCCTCTGTGTTGTCGGGTCCTTACGCCCGCCCAGCTGGGGGCCCAGACCGCTCCGCCGGGCACTTGTCACGCTGCGCCTCCGCTTATGTTATTTCTGTTTCTCCCGGCCACCCCAGCCGCTCCTTAACGGGGGTTTGCTGCTTTCTTCTGCGCCCTGCATCCTTGGAGAGGGGAGGCTACAGCACAGGCATCCATGCTTCTTAGTCTTCACTGGAACTGCTGCCGACCCGCTTGCCACAAGTTCCGCCCTCGAGCCGTGTGACTATTCAGTTTTTTAGCACCTCGCTTCACCAGGAGCAGATCTCCAGCTCCTGCCTATGCCTTGTCAGCCATCTTTGAGGAGAGCTTGCCGCGCGCCTGGACCCTTGGTCTCAGCTCCATCAGGAGGGCTCCACAACACCGGAGGTTTACACAGCGGGCTCCCCAGGTGTTCCGACACCCATAGAGCTTACTTTCGGATTGTCAGACACACTCAAAGGTGGGTTTAAGGGCTGCGGGAAGGTAAGGGGCCCAGAGCTCACCAAGAAGGCATCCGTTCCCGTCCTCGGCTAGCCACACCCCAAGAAATGTGTTTTTTTTTTTGTAGTAGGGTTTTCGTTGGGGCTGGCAAATGTACCCCACACTGTACAGGGTGTTGATTTTTTGTTTTAATAAACAGACCAGGAGAAAAAAGGGCTGGTAGTGGACCTAGCAAGGAATGGGAATGGAATAATCTGTCCAGTGGCGGCGCTGTGAGACTTGATGGCAATCAGGGGGATTGTGGCTCGCCCCTTGTTTAAGCACCAGGATGGAACCTTTGCATCTAGGTTCCAATATGGGGAAATATTTCAGAAATCTTTTACTGGAATAGGTGGGTTGGGTTTCACCCCGCACTCCTTCAGAATAGGGGCCTCCACAACTGCGGCCGGACTTGGAATGCGGGAAGGGGACATCATGAAGTTGGGGAGATGGAAAGCAGCAGCCTACAAGAGGTACATAAGGCACCACTTGGTCTGCTAGAAGCACCCTGGCAGGAACTCGAGAGAACAGGAAGGAAAAAGGAGGGGGGAGCGGGGTGTCATGAAATGAAGAAATTAATGACAAGTAGATGTATCTGATGCGTAACAGGTCTATTTTCGTCTATTAATAGAGGATGACACTGGTGCAAGTAACTTGGGTGATTGGTCACTCCTTCATAAAGCGGATGGAGAGGAGAGTGGAAGGACGACAGAAATTGCACAATGCAAATAAAGTGGCGATACACTGGTTTGGAAGGGTGCCATGCGAATAGGGCAAGTGTGCAGAATCATAATCAAACAGACATCACCTACCTGAGCCAGATGTAGTGATTATACATATAGGAGGAAATGACTTGGTACCGCTGGGACGGAAAGAACTTCAGATGGCACTGGTGTCTTTGGTTGGCCAACGTTTGCCCTCACGCAGTGATCGTCTGGTCACAAATAATTCTGAGAACTAGATGGGGAACGCCAGGGTCAGCAAGGCCCATGAACATTTCAGCAAGAGAATTGAAAAATGAACTGGCTCGTTTGGCTGGAGGGCGATTACAGATAGTGCCCAGCGGCTTGATAAGTGGTGTGGCCAATATGCATTGCGATGTAGTTCATCTGTCAGAACAGCGGGCAGACTTGCTGTTATAAAGCTTTTTGGCTGCGATGAGCACAGCACGAGCTGGGGTGGGGACCCCCGACCGGTTGGTTGAAGGTCCTGTGACAGGTGGGGGTGGACCGAGTGGTCAGTGATTTAGTGAACATAGGGTGCAACAGGGAGGTCTGCGATGCTGTAGTGGGACAATTATGCTTAGTAACGTTAAAAGGATTAGACATAGCCTAAAATACTTCCAAAGCAGAGTCTGTGTTTCTTCAGTATGACTGGGACTGCCTCCTTGCAAAGCCCATGAAGGCGAGCCCCTACTCCAATGTAGGGGCCGCAGGTTGGGTGGGGCGGGACGTGCCAGCAAGACTGGCGAAGGAGCGGCTGCAGTAGCAGCTGCCAGTAACTGTGCCAGTACCCTCGGCCAGGACAAGGAGAGGAGCCACGGGGTTGCAGCAACAGCACTAAAAGGCCGTTGCCGGGGGGGACCTCTGCCGCACTGTAAGGACAAGTTTCCATTCCACCCTCTGCTTTTGGAGAGCAGGCAGAGGTGGAGCAGCAGGCGGGGGTGGACCAGGTGGTCGGTGATTTACCGCTCACGCAGGACCCTCCGGCTGGTTAAGTGCAGTGATGAGAGCACAGTATGCTGGAAATGCATTGGAGGGACGGGGCCTCCCTGTCCTTGTTATGTAGTCCTTTTTCGTGTATAGTCTGTGTAATTGTCTGCCCAGGAGTCCATGCGGGACGCCTGGCAGTGCAGCTCTTACTCTTTTTGGTTTGGTGTACAGACCCTGGGGATACCCTTATGGCAGCCATGGGTGGGGGGGTACAACCCTTTACCCCTAGTGTATGTTTTTGGGCACCTGTGTGTGACCCACAGAGCTGGGTATGGGCTTGTGGCAGCTCCATGCTGTATTTGACAGGTGTTCTGAGTATCCTTCATTTTGGGATCCCCAGGCCCTGCCATTGGAATCAGTTGATTCCTGATAGGAGACAAGATGGCCCCTGTGGCCTCTTGCTTTCTATCGCCCGTTACCTTCTTTTCCCCAAAGTCCTGGGATGCCCGGACTCTATCCCTTCCCCCTGACTGGCTGTTGGGTTGAAGTTCCATATATGGTATTGTGGGGAAGTCCAGGCCAGACTGTCTGGAGGCTTCCCAGTGACTGTTGTGGGTACACACTTGGGGTGAGACCTGGGTGAATGGAGTTTGTGACCAATATAAACTTCTTGTTATGGGTGTCTGGTTTCTGGTATATGACAGACTGAGACAGCCCTGCCCGAAAATGGTATGAATGCAGTGTGGAGTGCTGAATGGCTGGGTACTTGTCCCAATACACATTCCTTGTTGTGAGTGTCTGGAGGGAGGAGAATGGCCTGAATGCTCTGTGAGCCTGATTGGCTGCCTGCCTGCTTGAATGCCCTTCTGGATGATTGGTTGCCTGAGTGTAACCCAGAAGAGTGAATGAGAGACCAAACAGTATATCTGGGGACCTCTCACTAATGAAAATCGTTCAGAAGCTGAAGTTGATGATTAACCTTCAAGCCAGCTGGAAGTATTGCTGCTGCGGTCCTTCTCTAATCTGAAAGCTGCGTGACTGTCAAGGAACTGATCCAAGAGAGGACCTGGCTAGAGGACCTCTTCCCGAGCTACGAGTGACCATCTTGCACCAGCTTGATCTTTGCCAAAGCTCCCTGGACATCAGACCCTCGAAAGGCTGGCGACCGGAGAAGGGGACCGCCGCGGAACCACAAAGCAAAGCACCCGGATATTGAAGTCCATCACCATCGACGACTGCCGTCACCGACCGAAGCCGCAGTGCTCCTTGCCTAAGACATTTGATTTAAGGACTCCCTTGCTCATCTCCGTTGACCGCTTTCGTCCTGCCGGAGAAAGTCAAGGTCATTGACAACTGAGGAGAATCCGCCGGTGGGTTTCCTGCCACCCGAAGACCTCAGACGAAGCTACTGAAGCCAGTCGTGGTCACGTCCTGTTCCCAGACGCCAAAGCCCTTGCTGGCCCAAAGTTATTCATTGACTCTGTGCGGCAACAAACACACTGCACGCCTCCGCTTGCAGGACGTTTTCGACCGATCCTCAACAAGCACCGCAAGAACCGAAGCTGCTGCCTTGATGACGGTATTCACCTTTTCTTCACCGAATCTCGATGACCCATGGCTCCTGCCTTAAAGGGAGTGCACTCAAGAAGGGCCCGTCGACGACTCATCGAAGAACTCCAGGTACTTGGGGCTTGTGGAACCTGTTAGGAAGGAATCAAGACTATATATTGAGCATAATTGGACTGAGCTTGTCAAAAACGCTTTATTTACAGGTTCCCCAGGTGGGGGAAGGGGGTCCTCGCACAGAACTGTCTTATGGTAGTGGGATAGACTGTTCTGCCATTGCTTGATTTAACTTGCTTTCCTTCTGTACTCTATTGTTGATTCATCTTGCCATCTGATTTGTATGTTATTTGGGGCTGTTAGCCGTGGACCCATTTCAAAAGAATCGATAGTTAAGAGTGGTACCACGTAGACCTGTATATATTTGCCTTTATAGTATTTCCAGAGTACCAAGTGTGTTATTGTGATTGTGTATATAACCTTGAGCTTAATTTATACAAACGCTGTATTTTCACTAACATAGTGTGTGGACATTCCTTTGTGGGTGCTTGGAGACTACACTGTACTTAAGAACCAGCCTGCATCACCTCCTGAGAGCTAAGCCTTGATTGCTCGCCACGTTTGACCAATTCGAGAATCTTGGCTGGGGTGCTCTGTGCTTCGACTCTGTCATATAGAGGGCAGGAGTACAGATACCCCCCCCCCCCCCTTCTTACCCCTCTAGTCTTAACAGGCTTCAGCCCGGCAAGCGGGTCCGATGGGAAGGTGGACAGAGAAGGGGAGGGGGGGCGCCAGGAGGCGGAAGGTATCGGGGAAGGGTGCCTCCTGGGATCACCCCCCAACATAGGGTGCAACGGGAAAGTCTAAGATGCCGTAGAGAGGACCTCACCGTTGCAGGGCACAGAATCGGCGGTTACACCTGGACTGCCTGTCACAAGGAGGAACTACTGTAAATAGTGTGGATTTGGTTTTTATGAAACAATGTACCGTTTGTGGTTCTGCAATAGATGGATCTTAAGGGCCGCGTTTAAACGTGAATGTGGCGATTATGTGCTGCCAGCTTACTCCATCAAACTTTGTGCTTTGTTATTGCCAGTTGGATAGAGAAAATGTTCTGCGCATCTAAAAATGTGTCCCATACTCTGGAATATTGTTTTTTCAAAGCATTATTACATTTGTGGGAAATGCATTTCAAACCACACTTCAGAGGCAACAGTCAAAAAACTGTTGCATATTGAACTAATATTGTAAGTCTAGAATTGCTATATAGGCCTCATTGCCAGTACTAAAAGATAGGAAATATAGATGAGATCAATGGATGTTCTTGCCTTTGTATTGTGCAACGTAATCGGTGTTCAGTGAACCTATAAAACATGTTTAAAGTATGTTATCTTTTCCTGGTGTACATTGTTGCACAGGCCTCGAGTCCAGTTATTTGTTGCATTGTTCAATAGTGCTACTCATCAGCCACAGTTGATGCCCCTCCTTTCTATTTTCAAAAGATTGATGTCATGTATGAAGAGGAGCCTCTAAAGGATTACTACACCTTAATGGATATCGCCTATATTTACACTTGGAGAAGGGTACGTACAAGAGAAGTGTCTGTTAGTGTAGTGTGAGGATGGCCGATGTCTTTCTTACAGTATGTTATTGTTTTGTTACAGAATGGGCCTCTTCCTTTGAAGTATCGAGTGCGGCCGAATTGCAAAAGGATGAAAATAAGCCACCAGATGTTAAATAATATGAGTGGGGAGCTTGAAAGTGACTCTGGGAGCGACAAAGCTGGCAGCCCTGCTGGCGTCATTCCCTCGACTTCTTCCTGCTTGCCAAGCCCTAGCACCCCAGTGCAGTCCCCACACCCTCAGTTTCCACACATCTCCAGCACCATGAACGGAACCAACGCCAACATCAGTCTTCAGTCTCCCTTCAGCAACAGAACACGCACGGTGTCAGTGAACGGCTCTGCAACTTCATCGGGGTGAAAGGTCGCAGAACCGCAATAAAGAGTGACCTTTTTTTAGAGAGCTTCATGCAGTTACAGCTTTATATGTTAATACATGTGACTATCCCACAACTCGCGTACTCTGTAGTTGCCCGGCTGGGATCGTGGCTGTGAACGAATTTGAGGCAATTAACTTTGACTGAAGGATGTTTTACTGAATATATTTCAGTTGGAAAGAAACCTGAAGTTTGACTCGAATTTCTGGAAGCGGACGTTGTTAGCGTGATCGATCTACTTACACCTTTGGATATGCCAGAGATTTATTATGGGTTTTTTTTGTTTTTTTTTGCAGTGGGTTTATTTGGACATGTGTACTCCAGAATGCTTTTCTGGATTACAATTTCCTGCTGCTGTACTTTTATGAATCTATGAAAAGTAAACTCGTTTTTATCTCGAACCTGCACAAAGAGGATGTATGCATAGAATTGTGCATTCTATGCCGCCACGTCACTGTGAATAGTATCGTCTGGCGGATCTCTTCTCCCCCTCGCCCCACCCTACCCCACATCCCCCACCCCCACCTCAACCCTCATATCTGGCCAGATCCGATCAAAAGGATGTCTGCTTCATTTGTACAATCTCCATGCTCAAAAGGCTTTGCTGGTTTATTTCATTGACTTCTTTTAATGATTCGCTTTTTTAAGGATCAGGTGGCATTATGCTTGTTAAAGAATGCCATATTGGTATATGACATAACAGGAAACAGTATTGTATAATATATTTATAAATACTATAAAGCTAATATTGTGTTTCAAGCACTCGGTTAGAGTTGTTAAATTGTCCAAACTCGCTCGACCTTTGCAGATTTTGTTCATAGCTTTCATATTCATGGTTTGACACACACTCCTGGGTTGACGTTTTAGTTATATACAAATGTAAAGCTAAATCATCGTCTGCAGGGGTGGTTTGTTTCAAGGGAATAAATTACATTATATTTTATTATAGAAGCGTTCACTAAATTGATATATGCTCCAATCTCGCCACCATAATATCAATGAACATGCAAACTGCTTCCTTGATGAACGCGTTGACAATGTTTTTAAGATTTTAAGAGTTGAGGCAAATAGAACATTGCAACGGAGTGTCCTACCTAATAATAAATGCGTTTTGTGTACACTTTCTTACAGGTCGAGGGTAATACAAATGAACCATGTATTTTATATCATGTCTCAAAGATGTGGAACCTGCCTTTTCTTTGTGTTGGCGGTGTGGCATTATGAGCTCTGCCAAGTTGTTGAAGTATTGGATTACATGGAAGGACTGAAGCTCATTTCAAACTGAAGCGCACGTGATTGTTTTCAGTTTGTGTTATGACCGAATTGTGTGCCTCTTCACCACCCGTCAGTTATTAATTCGTGAGGGTATTTATTCTATAATAAAAATATATTGTTTCATGTTTATCCGACACGTTGTATAGCTAAACATTTCATTGCCTCTGGTCTCAAAAAGCAGCACAATTCTGTTGGTCTGTCTTGCTTACAGTCATTAAATAATTACTTTTGAATATATCAGTGTGCTGTCTGTACGACTGGACTCAGGATTCGATGACTGTTCCAACACGGCCCAACTGCCTTTTTTTAAAAGTTATTTTAAAGCCAACTTGTAGTAAGGAGGGACACTTCGCTGCATAGCACAGGTAACTTTATTAAGAAACCCGGTGCCCCGCCTGCATCCGCTCCTCAATCATTCAGCCAACCTCTCCAGCCCCTGTAACGCTCTTCCCCACTCCACAAGCCCTCACCATTCAAACACAAACATTCTGGCACGCGGATGCAGGGTGATACATAACAAAGTATAAGCCAACATTGAGTATACAACACCATCCCCCTCCTTAAAATAAAGAAACAACCTGTAAAAAATCAATGTTACAGTATAATCAAAACAATAAAGGAACATTTTATAACTGAAAACAATCAAGATTTTGATTGTAGATTAGTTAATTATGTAGTCTTTACACCACACAGGAGGTCCTTTAACCCTACCCCCTTGTAAGAAAGAACCATGTGGAGACATATGTGCACTCTCATAGTCTTCACTCTCCTCCTGTGTGAAATTCCCAAAATGTTGTGCTTCCCTTTGTTCATTCACCAGATTTTCTTCCCCATTCCCGAATGGGCTCAATGGGGAATGGGGACTTCCAAGTCCGCCCAACTCGTGATCCCGCGCTATTAGCGCCGGGGGCTATGGCAGTCATGCTAATAGCCCCCGCGCTAATAGCGCTAACGTTACCGCCCAAGTCGTGATGAGGCCCTTAGTCTGGCCAATCTTGGAGATGCCTTGCACATGCCCTTTACCGATAAAACCTCTACTAATGGTTTATGATCAGTTTGTACCACAAATTTGCTTACCCACAGATATTGTCTAAAATATCCAATCGCCCATATGCAGGCCAGCAGTTTCCTCTCGGACTATCGACTCTCCGTATCTGTAATCGCACGAAATGCATTTTTCTTGTCCCAACTCTGAAATTTGGGATAGTACCGCACCTAACCCAATTCCACTGGCATCTACTGTGAGTTTAGTTTGTCTACCAAAAACAAAACCTAATAATTCTCTGTCTCACTGATACTTTTCCTGATGAAATTAGCTGCATTTTTGCATTGTTCATCCCATACAAATTTTACATCTTTTTTTATCAACCTTCTTAATGGTTCAGTTATACTAGCAACATTTTCCACTAACCTATTGTAATACTCGCATAATCCTAAAAATGATCTTAACTCATCCTTGTTGATTGGGTCAGGAGATTCTCCAATTGCTTTCATAGCCTCCACTTTCGGTTTGTATCCCTTTCCATTCACCACATGTCCCAAATATTCAACTTCACCAACTTTAAACTTGCATTTGTTTCTCAACAGTTAAACCCTTTTCATTCAACCTATCTAGTACATCATTCAATCTACTATCATGTTCCTCAGCGCCTTTCCCAAAAACAATATCATCTTGATATACCAATGTTCCCATCAGTCCCATCAATGTGTGTGCCATAGTTCTCTGAAAAACAGCTGCTGCAGACGCTAATCCAAAAGGCATCCGTTTATAGCGATATAAACCAAAAGGCGTGATGAAAACCGTGATGTCTCTGCAATTCTCTGTCAGTGCAATTTGATGGTAGGCATTCAATAGATCTAATGTGGTAAAAGTATCTGCACCTCCAATGCAATTTAACATTTCAGAAATTATGAGCAACGGGTACATGTCTACAATTATGTTCTTATTCACATCTCTTAAGTCCACGCATATTCTCAATTTGCCGTTCTTCTTCAAGGCCACTACTATGGGGCTTATCCATTGTGATGCTTCAATTTTCTCTGATATCTTCACCTTCAAGTCTTTGCAATTCTTGTTCTACTTTGTCAATTAAGGGAATCAGTATAGGCCTGGCTTTCTTGTGGGCCACTGGTATTGCATCTCTTTTTAATTTTATTCTGTGCATAAAATTCTTTAGTAATCCCAATTTTGTTTGGAATACATCTCCGGGGACTTTATCTCCTCTTTTAATCTTTTCATTGTTGCTTTTCACTAGTAGAATAGGCTCCTCTTTGCATGGGTCTAACCTGATTTGCAGTGCCGCTTGATCCCTCCATCCAATTACATTCACTCCTTTCTCTGCTACATGCACTTTTATTTGAGCCTGGCGACCTTTGAACTGCATGATGCTGGTGAGCCATCCCTTGATCTGGATTGTAGACCATTCATATCCTCCTGGATTTTTTGTCTGTGGTTTTAAAGGTACGCTACAGAGGCTGGAGAGGTTGGCTGAATATTGCGGGGCAGATGCAGGGTGATAAAGTACAAACCAACATTGAGTATGCAACACAACTGTTTTCAGTGTCACTAGAACTGGAATTCCTGTAGTCCCCATAAATTAAGGTGTATTGATCAGGTGGGTGACGGTATTTCAAGCGTATTGGCCACTTTTACTTGAGCCCATGATGCTAGTAGAGTATTGAGTCTACTTGTGTAATGACCCGCTGCACCCCATGATCCTGCTGGAATACTTTGACAGGTAAGTGTTGTTGCAAAACATGCAAGTGTATTGAGACTATAAAAGCATATCTTGTAATGTAAACCACGCCTCAATAGGTTTTAGTGGCGACATTACTTTTTAGCCACGGGCCGCTAATAATGGCGCCTCCACTTTTTATTCCTCCCACATATTGATTGCCCTTTATGGATTGTTGACGTATTTTCTTTTTAAATCCTCTCTTGCATTTCAGAATTACAATTTAACAGGGGTACGCCCCCCCCCCCCCTCTCCGATGAGCCGAAAAGGAAAGCCAGCCTCTATTTTCAACTGGCACTGGGGTCTGCATGTCAATTTTCTGGCAGTATGTGCTGCATCCAGGGTTAAAGACCGCAACTGCTGGGCTGGTGAGCCATGCCTTGTTCCTTGCAGGTTACATGAGTATGTCCACGCCCCCTGCCTTTGTTGTGACAGGAGGGGGAGATGATGCAGGTGACAACAGCTAGTGTTAGGCAGGCCTTACTTGGCCCTCCTGCTCTACCCTCGAAGCTATAATAGGGGGCTTTCTTGTGGGGGAGGATTACATAATCTATGTCCATTTCATTTAGCTATCCATTCCGAGCTATTGCTTGGTCATCGATGGCGGATATAGGGACATTGATAAGCCTGTGTCCCCGAAAAAGGCGCTTGGGCTAATCAGAACCCCCAACAAGCTAGGGAGACAAAATTGCCCTCCACCTCCTTTACCAAACTCTTTGGCATTGTCCTTTTTACTCCTACGTCCCGTCCCCTTTCCTCCATACTTGTGGGACATCGCTCCGTCCTGTGGAGCACTTGTAAAAAGCATCCAAATTTCTTTCAAAAATGTGTCCCTCCTCTCTTTCCTGCGCGGGGCCCGGCACGCGGCCGTAACCCTGCCCACCTTGGCTCCGCCCTGCGCATCGCCCATCTGTCCTTTTCTCCGCTCGATCGGGGCCGGATGCACTTGCATCCTCGGAAGATTTTCTTCCCTTTTTTCCTCTCTAGCTCTCGCTGGCGTTCGTTTACTAGTCTGTCTGTCTTTCAAATTAGACTTTCCAGATTGTTCATCGTGTCGCTTCGCGAGGGCGGATCCCCATCCTCTTTGTTTGGGTCCGGAACACCGTTGGGACTCCTGTTTTTACTGTTACTCCCTTTCGGTCCGGGCACTTCAACGTCAGTTTGAGCGATGGGAGGAGGTGTTCCGACGAACTCCTCCTTTGCATTTTCAGACATTCATCGACGAGAAGAAAAAACGACTGGTAAATTCTTTACTTTTCAGAGCACCCCGACCGTGGGATACCTTCTCGGGTTCCTCTCGGTCCGGGAAGGGCGTTGATCGCTCTGTTACCGGGGTTCGCCCTGAGGTACCCGTTGGGCCTAATAATTCTACCGGAGTTTTCTCCGAGGGTCTCCGTAAGGGGCCTGTAAACACCGGAGTACGCTCCGAGGCCCCTCCTTTGGGGGCTGTTTGTAAACCCAGTTCTACTGAGTCGTGGGGTACCGGAGTTTGCTCTGAGGCCTCTGTCGGCTTCCCTCAAAAATAAAACCGGGGTATGCCCCGAGGCCTTGGCTGGACTTGTAGTTACCGAACGGATGTTCGAAGCCCGCGCAGTAAAGGATGTTACCGGGCCTGGGTCTGAGGTCCCTCGTACAGAGGCTAAAGCTACCAACAGTTCTGAGAGGCCGGTCAAGGCTTTGTCGGTGAAAGCGCACCGTTCCCGCTCTTGTGGTGACACCAGATCTGTTGAGGGGGCAAAGAAGCAAAGTTCTTCTTTTACCGGCAGTGCCGAGGTCCTTCCTTCGAAGGCTCAGTTGGCGGTTGGTATGTCACAAAAACATTCCACGCCTCATAGTACCGGCTCGGCCGAGGTTCCTTATGTTAAGGCTAAGATTAAGACCCCTCATCCATCGACGGGGACCCCTGCCTCACTTCCTCATGTGCCGCAGTTCCCCTCAGATGAGGATAAAATGGCGCCCGTTCCCACCATGGCGGCCATTTTAGGTGCTACCCCTACAACTACGCCATCAGCTTCTGGTGTAGGGCTCAGTCTCTTGGGTGAACCTAAGGTCCCTTATACGCATCCTTACCGGCTGGTTTGATTGGAACTCCCGGATGCCTCTTCCGCACAATGTTTCATTGCCCGCGGGGGCGGCTCCTTTGATTTATGTGGATATGTCGGTGGAGGGGCCGGTGCGGCATCCTTCCCCGTTATGTCCCTGGATTTGTCTAACTCATGAGAGGCCTCCTCGGGTCCCGAAACAATCTACTGAGGATGCCTTTTTCGGTAAATTTCAAGCGCTTATGCGCACCGACCCCATGAGGGAATATTTCAAAGGGCTTTTCAAGGAGATATGTCCACTGGCGCCTCCGGCTCCACCTGTTCCTCCGGTGTTTCCGCTGGCGCCTCGCTTGCCCGTGGTGCCCCCCCCTGCTCTCCCGCCTTTGCCTCCATTGTCCCCAGTGGACAAGGCAGTGCCTGACATGGCTCAGCAGGATCCTGACCTGTCAGATGACCCTCAAGGCGATCAGGACGAGGACCTTCCCCGCTCATCAGAGCCTTTCATAACCGGGTTGTCATGATGCCTACCCCCGGAGCACCAGGCCAGGCCCAGCACCCCCGGGAGCAGGCATCACGCCCCCGGGTAAAAGCCCAGCGGCCCTTTATAGGGGCTCTTTGGACTCTGTCCTGGCGCCGTTGGCGCCAGGCTCATGTTGGACATCAGTCCTGGCGCCATAGGCGCCAGGCTCATAAGGGAAAGTGTTTGGTGCACTTACCTGAAGCAGACCATGCTGCACACTCACCTGATGCAGACCATGCTGCATGAAGAACCAAGCCAAATGAGGCTTTGGAGGGACTATTTTTCTGAAGGAACTATTTTGTTACTTGGGTGGGGCTGTGGAAGAATACTCACCTGGAACTTCTTCCAAGGCTATTTAAGCCACGCCCGGACAGCCACACGTGCTTCGCGTTGTTCTGCATCCCAGCAGCTGAACGCTCACCGAGTCTGCTCCTGCACCTGGACTCCAGTCACGCCCGCCTCGAACCTGGAACACCTGTAAGGAAAGAAGAGAAGAGATAGGTGAAAACCAAGAACTTATTCAACCTTCTTACCTGCATCCAGAATCTTCACGCCAGCGTTCCTGAAGGAAGACTTCCATTTAAAAGCACCACGTTGCTCGCTGCAGCGCCGCGCTTCCCTCACCTGTTCCCGAGACGCCGCCCGGCTCCATCGCGGCTCTCAGCACCGGTCGCCACATCTCTGCACCTAGGGGAGAGAAGAAGAGACAAAAGGTGAGCAAGGGAACACAAGAGGAAAGCTGAATTTTCAGCCATATTACTTACCGGCTTTTCTTGGTGAACCATTCCACATCTCGGGTCGGCGCCGCATCTTTGGCAGGTACCGCACCCCGGCCCCTATGGGGAAAGGACAAAAGACATTACTGGGGAATTATAAAGACATTTAGAGGGGTCGCCCTCATCACTAACTCACCTGATTTTACCACCGGCAATTTAACCCCTCAACGCATCGCCTTTGTACTGCACCTGAAATAAAGGACAGATCACAGGTTAGGAAAAACAACATAAAAGGAGGCTCACACTTGAACTTTTGCATCTTCATACTTGCGGCGTATCGCTCAGAAAAGTCAAGTGGATTTGCCAGCGCCATTCTGAAAACCAGTGAAGTAACTGGACGAACGTGCGCCCCTGCACCAGAAGCAGGATGGAGAGTTCATCCTTCCAAACCATAAGGTGAGCTTAAACCGGGGGTTTTGGAGGAAGTCGGAGAAGAACGAAGGGGGAAAACGGGGGAGCAAGCACACTATTCAGCAGACAGTTAATCCCCTTTCTCATCTGCAGAAGGATATTCCTACGGGCCAGACAAGCAAGATTTGGGGGTCCTGTTCAATTGGTGGTCCGAATTCTGCGCATCACACTTGAAGAGGCCACAGCAACCCAGACCAGACCAGCGCCTCCGTGGGAGCCAGGTGAGCGTTACACGGGTACTGGACATGAGTTTCTTAGATGTTCCGGTGCCCGAGGCAGCCGCTCCGCAGGAGGGTGTGCTTTCTGGGGCGTTCACCCTGTCTCCCTTGGAGCGTACTGGCCTGTTCCTGCAGAAGGACGTTCTGGCCGAGGTCCGAAGAGTCTGGGAAAAGCCACACTCAGGACTTTTTGTCAATAAAAAGATTGAGGCGAGGTACAGGCTGCTTTCTTCGGAAGAGGTGGCCCTGTCATCTTGTTGCCTCCCTCCTCCAGAGTGGTGGCTGCAGCCACTTTGCAGTCCAGGCCTGCAGCATCCTCTTCCATGACGGCTACTCAGGTTCTGGGAAAGGAGGACAAGCTCCTCGACTCCCTCGGGAGGAAAATCTTCTCGGCCTTGCAGCTCTGGCAGGCCAACGCCGAATTGATATTGGCGGGAGCTAACGTGCGGATGTGGAAACGTCTGTCTGAGTTTGAGGAGCACATCCCGGTCGAGAAGCTGGAAGACTTCAAAGGAGGCCTTTCCGATGCCAGGGCCTTGGCCCAGGATCTCCTGGAGGCTGCGGCTCATCACGTAGACACCTCGGCTCAGGGCCTGATGCTTGAGGTTGATACCTCACGGCAGGCGTGGCTGCATGCCACTAAATTTTCTAAGGAAGTGCAAGACAAGGTGTTGGACCTTCCATTCGATGGTAAGGAGCTTTTTCATTCTTCTACTGATGTAGAGCTCACCAAAACCAAGGATAGCACTCAGATGGCTAAATCGTTGTCTGTTCTGATTAAAGCTCCTTTCAAATCCCAGAGACCGTTGTTGCAAAGTCGACCTTCCTCTAGTTTTAGGGGCTTCCTCGACCGCAAATCTCGCAGAGTGGATACTCCTGCGGGGAATAACCGCTGTAGACGACAGTGTACGTGGTTTTTCTCCCGCTCCTCAACCTCCTCATCAGGTTCAGGTGGCACTGCCACCGATAAGCCTGCCAAATGAGGGTTTTCCGCGCTCGCACGAGACCCCGGTGGGAGGACGCATTGCATCTCATTGGGAGGTGTGGCAGACCATCACAGAAGACAGATGGGTCTTGTCAGTCGCTTGAGCGGGCTTCCGCTTACTTTTACCCCCTACCCCACTCCTCAACCCTCCTTTTCAGCTGTCAGGCTCACCCTCCCTCAAGGCCGAGGTTCAGAAACTTCTGGACCAGAGAGCTGTGGAACCCGTTCCCCTTGGGGAGCCAGGGAGGGCTTCTACTCCCGGCTGTTTACGGTGCCCAAACTCAACCATGGTGGCCTGCGCACCGTCCTAGACCTTTCCCAGTTCAATATTTTCCTACCCCAAGAGAAATTCAAGATGATCACGCCCGGCCAGATACGCTCCTCTTTGCAGATGGGCGATTGGCTCAGCGTGGTGGATCTTCAGGATGTGTACATGCATATCCTGATTTGGAATCCACACAGGAGATACCTCCGCTTCTCTTTGGGAGAGGACCACTTCCAGTTTCGGGTGCTTCCTTTTGGCCTCAGCTCGGCGCCGCGTGTCTTCGCGAAGATGATGTCGGTGATTGCGGCCTATCTTCGTCTCCAGGGTATCCATGTGTATCCTTATTTGGATGACTGGCTCTTACGCAGCCCTTGTCCGTTGGCAGCAGCGGGCAACCTCCAGTCTCTCCTTCAGCTCCTGTTCCATCTTGGGCTGTCGGTGAACTGGCAGAAATCCTCCATGACGGTCTCACGGGACCTAATCTAGTGCATCTGACCGGGGACAGAATGGCGTATCTGTCGGCCACGTGTCAGATGTTTGCGCAGTCAGAGAGCATGTCGGCCTGGTGGTTCCAGAGGCTTCTGGGCCTCATGGCCTCGTGTGTACTGGCTCTTCCTCGTCTCAAAATGAGACGGACCCAGATGGCTCTTCGGAATTCATGGCGTTGGCATTGGATCCGGATTCCATGCGGATAATGATTCTGGATTCCATGAGAGTGGACCTGGATTGGTGATCATCTCTCAGCAATCTGTCTGGGGGTGCAGGGTTTCAGGACCCGGTCCCCACAGTGACGATCACGACGGACTCCTCCCTCCTCGGGTGGGGTGCGACGTTAGATCTTCAGGTCTCGGACCTCTGGTCGCCTCAGGACCAGCTCCTGCACATAAATCATTTGGAGCTTCTGGCGATCTTCCTAGTGCTCAGGGCGTTCAGACCGCTCATTGTCAACAAGGTGGTCCGCATAAGAACGGACAATGTGGTATCAATGTATTACATAAACAAGCAAGGGGGAACAAAGTCTCCCCCCCTCGTGGACCTGTCCATCCAGATTTGGGAGTGGGCCGTGCTTCATGGTGTCTGGCTGCTTGCAGTGCACTTCCCGGGCCAGCTGAATGTCACAGCGGATTCCCTCAGCCGGCGGACAGTGGTCAGCTAAGAGTGGGAGTTGAAGGCAGAGGTCCTATCATAGATTTTCTTGCGTTGGGGCACACCGGAGGTGGACCTCTTCGCCACGGCGGTGAACAAGAAACTTCCTCAGTATGCCTCCAGAGGGGTGCTGGGAGCCTCCTCTCTGGGGGATGCTCTCGAGATTCCATGGCACAATATGAGAGCTTACGCCTTCCCGCCTCTGCCTCTAGTTCACCGTGCAATTTGGAAGTTGAACTCTGTGAACTGTTCCCTTCTACCGATAGCCCCGTGGTGGCCGGCCAGGTTTTGGTTCTCAGAACTTCAACACCTGTCGGTGTCTCCGCCGATCAGGTTACCAGTAACTCCCGCTGTTCTTCACCAGGGGGAACAGATGTGGCACCCCTCCCCACAATCGCTCAGTTTGGCGGCATGGTGCCTGAGTTCAAGTCTTTAGAGCATCTGAGTTTTTCTGCGGATAACATGTGCATTATCCAGGCAGCCAGGAAACCCTCGACCAGATATCTATACAGGAGTAAATGGCTCAGGTTCTGTCATTGGTGTTTGGATAAGAAGTTGGATCCGAGGGTGGCCACAATTGACACGGTGCTGTCCTTCGTGTTCTCCCTAGCAGAGTCAGGGGTTCATGTTCTGTCTTGCATGATTTATCTCATCGGTTTCCGCTTACCTTTCTACAGACCTTTGTTCTTCTTCTCTAACTAACCCAGTGGTGAAGAGGCATTTTGCTGGCTTGACATGCCTCTACCCTCCGGTTCGTAATCTGCACCCGCCATGTGACCTAAATGTAGTCCTGACGGCGCTGTGCCATAAACCCTTTGAACCAATGGTTACGGTAGACCTCAAGTACTTGTCTTGGAAAGTGTCCTTTCTGGTCGCTGTTACGTCAGCAAGGAGAGTGAGTGAGCTCCAGGCATTGTCGGTGGAGCATCCTTTCTTGGTTTTTGACGAGGACAATGTAGTCCTTCAGACAAACCCGGCTTTCCTGCCGAAGGTAGTGACCGAATTCCATCTGAATCAGTCGATGTCCCTTCCGGTCTTTTTTTCTGAACCCTGCCTCAGAGGCAGAAAGAGTTCTACACTGTCTTGATGTCCGATGAGCTCTTAAATTCTACCTGGACAGGGCTTCCGAGCTTAGGAGTTAACTTTTTGTGACCTTCGGTAACCCTCAGGGCAAGCCGGCGTCTAAGGCAACTATTTCCAGGTGGATTGCCGCCTGCATCATGGAGTCTTTCACCGTCCAACGGCTGAAACCTCCTAAAGGTATCCATGCACACCTGGTGCGGGGCAAGGCAGCCGCAGTTGCTTTTCAGAAATATGTTCCCTGGCAGTCCATCGCTAGGGCAGCTACTTGGGCCTCCCCATCTGCTTTCTGTAAACATTACTGTCTCGACATGAGCTCTACAGATGACGCTCAGTTTGGTCAGGCTGTGCTGAAGAACCTGTTTCAGTAAAGGGTATTTCCATCCACCTGTAGTTCCTGTAAGGAGTGCTTGGGAATCTCCCACAAGTATGGAGGAAAGGGGACGGGGCATAGGAGTATTACCAGGTTACTCACCGTAGTGACCACCTTACTCCTAGTCCATAGTCCCCTTTCCTCCATACGCCCGCCCGCTGTCCCCTCTAATAAGGTTCCTCTGTTATTGCTAATGGCTCTTTGACCCGGCGATAGAAAAGGACTGATGGGCGATGCGTGGGGCGGAGCCAAGCTGGGCGGGGTTACAGCCGCGTGTCGGGCCCCGCGCAGGAAAGAGAGGAGGGTCAAATTTTTTGAAAAAAATGTGGATGCTTTTTACAAAGTGCTCTGGTCCCGTCTCACAGGATGGAGAGATGTCCCACAAGTATGGAGGAAAGGGAACTATGGACTAGGAGTAAGGTGGTCACTGCGGTGAGTAACCTGGTAATTTGTTTTATTCCTGCTTTCCCGGTGGGCAATTCAATAAATGAATGCTTTGTTGACATGAGACAACCTGTATTACCATTTCTATCACATACTTGGTGAGTATTCATGCACCGTGGAGTAATGTCTAATTTGATTGTAGTTTTCTTCCTCCTGGATGGTTGGTTTGGGCGGGGTATTTAAGGTGTCTTATAGTGTAACGTGCAAGGTATTATGCTTCTTTTAATTCACTCAGCATTTCTCCCCGTGGGAATATGCAAATTGTTTTTGTTAATCTTGTAGTTTTGTGGTTTTATCTATAGGGCCATTCACTGCAAAACGGTCCTCCTGTAGCTCTGGGGACTCGACTACATGGAATACTGTGCATTAGCATTCAATGCACTGCTTTATTATAGATTCATTAACAAAATGTATTAATTCTAACAAAGAAGATTCTTAGAAATTGCCCGATAGAAGCGTAAAATGCATTTCTCCACTGTTTATGTACTGCCGTTAATTGCATTTAAGGAATCTAACATTGTCATAGGTCTGTACATACTTTGTAGAATTCTGCTTAGTATTGTAGTACGTTTGTAAATATATTAGGTCTTGAGAGCAAGATTACCGGTGCACTTTTGAAATCAGAGATTATAATCCATGTTACAGAAAAAGTTCGTGTGCAGTAACATAGTTGCATTTAAACTAAACCATATAACAACCTATAGTAATGCAAACAAATGCCTGGTTTTAATATTGACAGTGATACATGTAGAACTATAGTACGAACCGCAGCATTATTACATTGAGTTAAGAAACTTCCGCTTTATGTTAAGTATTCCCAACCGTAAAATCCCTTTACATAAATTGTCCATTACTTGATTCCACCTAACCCTGACGGCACAAGTTTTTTTCACATGGAGCAATAAAGATCGGTTTCTCTACTGTGGCCTTGATTATTCATCCTTTTACAGCGCCTCCTGCCGCAATATCGCCGAGCTGATTTTTAATTCACAGGTGATTTAGAATGTCTATTTAAAGTCACATGACCTGTCTGGAATACTAAAATCCACCAAGACGCTTCGGAATGACAAAGCTCCGTGCAAACGTTGTTTTAAAGCGGTGGCCTCTGCCTGTCTCGTGGGTATCCATCTAGTTTTGACCAAAATTGTATGTATACGATCCTCTTAGGCGGTACCGGGGTTTACACGATCAAGGCGCCGTCATGATTGGGGGGGGCATGCTCACGGGGTTATTTGGGGACAGTACTCTACCCCAGTTCTTTCAGATCTGATGCCCTGTCGCCCACAAAGTAATTAAATAGCAGGGGCGTTGCTAGGGGGGGCGCTATAGCCCCTGATATTTTGGTTGTAGCCTCTGATAGAATCTCAGGAGCTACAGCCAAAAGACTAGCTAGCCCCCAGTCCCAACATCAGTTTAGCCCCGGGTCTTTTCCAGACCTAGCAACTCCCCTGTTAAATAGTATTGACCGATGCCTCATAAGGATCCGGTCGTCTTTACTGATACTAAAAAAAAAACCTGTGTATGCAGCAGTGTGAATATCGTCAAACTTTTAAAATGTACCATACAATAACTAGTGTGTATGTGTTTATATAGCGCGACAAACCCACATTTATCTAAGTGCTGAAATAACAGTTGATATCGCGCAGCGTGGTACTTGATTTATCGACCTCATTGGGATGAAAGACTGGGCTGCCCCTGCCGAGACTCGAACCTGCATCACAGTAGTCAGAACGAGCACTCGGCTCGCTGTGCTATCCGACCTGCTCAGACAATGGGAACATGAATGCAGATTTATGTTTGCTAACATCATATGTATATTTTGGTTATGGAAAAATGGCGCCTAACGTGTTTCTGCTGCTGTCCTGAGTGGTGAAGAAACACATCACATCTTCACAGCTGACCTGACTCGTATCAGCTACTGTTGGTGATGATTGGGTTTTCAATCCGTAGACGAGTACAATGACCAACGTGGAGTTATCTCCATTTCCAAGCACTGCTTTGCTTTCCACGAGTGTATTTTCCAGCAGCAGATCTAGCATCTGGATGCTACTTACTGTAGTAGGGGAAACGGGGTATTGGAACAGGTCGTGCTTTGAGTTAGTGTTAAGGATGTTGGATGCCGGTTAATTCGGCTGCTTTTCCTGAGTTGCGTGGGGCGGGATAACGTTGAAAGCGTAAGTGTGGTTCAATGACATAGTTAAGCAATTGCATTACTAAACTGTGAAATGGTGTCGGTTTGCTTCGTTGTAAACACGTGGCAGAGCCTTTCTTTCCCTGCACTGAGGGGAACGGCTGCAGCGAACAGCGGCTTTGTGCTCTGCGTCTCTCTAGAACAGAGCTAGGTTTGTCAGCGGGGACGCCATCTTGCGCAAGCGCACAAGAGCAACCCGCGCTCGCTCTGCTTCCGTGTATACCCCCAACAGTGGGAAGCCACTTTGTTTACATCGGCGACCAGGCTCGCCCAGAAGAAGAGGGTGGTGTGAAACCATACCGCCAGTGAAGATAACCGCTGATGCTACACACGGCCCATATTTTGAAGGATGATAAACGTGTGTACCTAAAATGTTAAACTTTACTATTCTCGCGATAAAAATAACCCCTAGCGCTAACCCTAATCGGTAAATAAATAAAAATGTCCTTTCAATGTAGTTCTCTCCACATAGTTTACACATGTTCGATGTTATGCGAGGTTTTAAAATTGTACGGCCTCTGCATATAGCCGACAATTTAAAGGCACTACGGGGGGTGGGGGGTGGGAGCGACGGATAGGGCGCCAGTGGTAGGATACGGTCGGCACTGGCCACCAGAGGGGCGGCCGCGCCTCCTGTCATCCCCCGGCTTCGCCACTGGGTATCAAGAGATGTTAGTTTCCCATTGGATATCACCTCGACAATATCTGTTGATATTATTGAAATATGCTTAACCACCTGCCTATCATAATATTCAAGGTCAGACGCGTTTGGGTCCCCCGATGTTTTTTGAAGTTCCGCTAAAATATCACGCGATTCGTGCAGTGAGCCGTGGACATTGATCTGGTCCATGTACTTAAATTGGAAGAGAAGGCTATACCGGTATTTTTAAATTATTCTGGTAGCAATGTTATCTGTAGACCAAAGGCATGTTGTGATGTCATAGTAGGCAGCAATAATGACATATCGCCAACATGCCATTGCTGTCGCCAATGTCATGATAAAATTCAGGCAAGGGAACCACACTAAGTATATTGTGGCTCGGTCAGTCGTTTTAACTTTAAAAGCAGTTTATGTAAGTCTTTCTTCATGATCACAGCTGCAAACCAACTTCGCCTGTGAATGCATAGAACACGTGACACTTTTCTTTCCTAGAACAGGAATAGGTGTGCCCAACAAACGAGTAACATGAAAGCAATAACGTAGTGAAAAGTGACAGGCTAGGTCTCTAAATCTAATCTGACCTCATCAAAGACATTTGTAATGCGATGCAGGCTTGGGTGTAAATGTTATTGTCACTATATAGCACTCTTCAAGGGTCTATACAAATAGTTACGTTTTCATATATTTTGATTCATTTTGTGGATACAGTCATTCGTGTGTGTGTGTGTGTTAATACAGCATGCATGCCATTGCATGTATTGCTCATATAGTATAGGTCTTTATGGCACGTGGTTACAACAAGCGAATTAAACTCAGTTTGCGGCTGTGCTAGTCCTAAGTATTTCCAAATAGGATGTCTTGGTCGCACCTTGGTTTCCGTGCATATACGTTTATCTGGTGAGTGTTTGACATGTGCTGTTCATAGCTGGTGACGCAGATAAGGAGAACCTCGTCCCTCGATTTGAACACGCAAAATGTGCTCACTAACTACACTTTTAATTCGCTCTGTGAAGGTCTCCTACTTAACTCATAACTGATAATGAATTATCGGCCTCGAGAACCGTTGACATTGAACGGTTGGCAGAAATTACCGGCCCCCAATGCACACGAGCGAGATAATGTATGTTTCAAAACTCAACGGAGAACCCCGGTTTCCTTGCGACATGAACTTGATGACCCTTATTTTATTACGCCTTCGAAATGTACTACCGACTTTACAGTTTATAAATATATTGGCAGTTTCCTGCTAAAAGTATTGCCACGTTGACATATGCCAGGGATCTCCGTCTCTGGCCCGAGGAAAATCTTGTTATCCCCCGCACCCAGACAGCACCATTTCACGTGTCCGTCCAACCGAGATCCAAATCTTTTTTCCCTAGTCATGAATACTATGATCCTCATTGCGATGGATTGTGGGTTCTAAATATTACTTCAGCCGACTGCCTTGAAAAATGTTTCCACCCCTGATCACGCCGCCGTGTGAAGTCGATATTAATATCCGGTTTCCTCCAGGTTCTAAACGCTTTCATAATTTCTGTGGTGCAGTGTATCGACTTTTTGAGGGAAGACGGGCAGAGTATGCACTGGCGGTTTACAAACTTGTAAAGTGCTGTCTGGGTCCATGTAAGAGGCTCAACCGTGAGCTGTTGCGCCGGACACTGATTAGCGTATTACTAGAAATGCCTCCAAGGGGACCCTCCTATTGCCCACCATTCCTTCGCCAGCCTCGCGCTGTGTTGGCACACCTGCAGCCCCGGATCAAAAATTGAACACTGCGTTTTCGTCAGGAGAAATTACAAGGGGGTCCATTTCATGTTAAAATGTATCTGGCGCCGTTAACAAACCATTACGATTGTGTTACCTATAGAAAACGTGTTTACGTTCGGAAGCGGGTAAGGGGCATATTGCTCCATATCAAGCGATGATGGAAAAAAACGAGTCGGCTCAGTTCATAAATCCGCTTTTGCTCATCGACCATATTTGTAGAATCGCACTTTAACTGGTTCGATTAAATGTGTGCTAGACACTGATCGAATTGTAGTATAAACTATGCTGTCAGCGAAATGTGCATTTATTTATGCCTTATATGTCTGCGCTGAACTGCCAATCCCTGTAGTTCGGTGCTAACCC